>NC_063211.1:14784109-14846609 GCF_017589495.1 Alosa alosa | reverse complement strand
TATTGCAGCTGCTCCCGTAAGATGGGGCTGCTCGGCCATAAACACATCCTTTTACAGGGAAGGCAATCCTGATCTGCTCTCTTGCCCATTATTTGGAAAACTATCTGTATTCACAGGGGGTGAGGCCTTAGAGCTTAATCTTTCTAAAAATTACTTTAATGCAGATAGCCCCTAATGTTTTTTTTTTTTATAGTGGAGTTCAGGCAGATCCATCAGTCAACACTGATGCAGAAGTTTACACGTACACGCCCATACACACATAAACACATACACAAACAAACAAACACACACATACACATGTGTGTAGACACATACAGTACACACACCTAAGAATCGGACTGAACATCAACATCGCAAAAGACTTGGCTAAAGGGAGCTCTTCAAAGGCATTATTACAGTAATACCTGGCAGCGTCCATACAAACGCTGTTTCCTGTAGAAAACCCATAGCACAATTACATGTCAGCAAGTGGGCCTTCTTACAAAAGACATGATGCCTTCAGATGTTACCCTTGCGTTTCACGTGCAAACATCTCGATGTAGCACTCACAATGTGCTTCTTTCTGTAGGTGCGCACTGATTGAGTGTATGGGAAGGGGGAGGGGAGAACAGAGTGCTGCGGTGGCAGTGTCAAGCTCAACACGCCACTCACTTGTGCACTTAGCAAGATGTTCACACATTCAAACGTTCAGTGTGAAGTTGGTCAGATGAAGGATTCGAGAGATATGCAAAGAATAGGCAGACATACATTGCTGTAATTAATATTTTAATTAATATTAATAGGTGTGTGTGTGTGTGTGTGTGTGTGTGTGTGTGTGTGACTCAGCATTTCCCCACAAAGTTGAATCATGTGAAAGGCATGGAGACAGGCACAAAGACGCTCAGGGGAAAAAAGCGTAATAGGCACAAAATTATCTTGTCCCACCACACACAGACACACAGAGACACACAAACACAGCCACACACACAGAGACACTCTCTCACACACAAACACTCTCACACAGTTGGGCGCAGAGTAAAACATGAAATGTGTAAGCAGTGAAATGAGAAGAGGGAGAGAGAGAACAAGAGACAGAGAGAGAGTGTGTGAGAGGGGGAGACAGAGAGAGAGAGAGGGAGAGGCAGAGAAAGTGTGAGAGAGGGGAAAACAGAGAGAGAGGGAGAGAGAGAGAGAGAAGGAAAGGCAGATTGTCAAACTGTCTCTTTTTGTCAGTCAAGCCGTCTTCTGGGTAGGGATGCACAGGCAGACAGACAGAGTTTCAAGTGTTGAAGGGCCAGCCGTCCACATAGAAGACACAGGCAGTTTCTTAACACACACACACACACACACACACACACACACACACACACACACACACACACACACACACAGTGACAGCTCTTGCTGTAGGCGACAGAGTCAGTTGCCAGTGTCCGGTGGGTTGCACAGATTTTTAATTGAGGGAGGTGGAGACCTCCCGGGGACACCATATGTCTGTTGGCTTTGAACAGCCAATCAGCTTCATCTGCGACTCTTGACAGGCACCCTGAAGGTCCAATCCTGCACAGAGAGGGGAATAACCCTCTGAATCACTGCCCAGGCTGTTCACAGGGTCCGGCTGTGTAGAGGCCACAGAGGACACATCACGTTAAAAATACCACTCTGAGTCTGAGCCGAGTTTCAAACGAAAATAAAACCCAACCGACACTGTGGCTTTAAAGTAGCCGACTCGCTGTTCTCAGCACCGCGTGGCACGTCACACGCTTGCATATATTCATCCCCTGGCAGCTGAGCAGATGATGATTATGCATCCCGAAGAGGAGCTTCATTTAGGGAACGGAGCTAAACGGTGACCTTTCGAACAGCACACGTCGGCGCTGGTGAAATTGTGCCTCCTCTTGTTTCCGCGAGTGCCAGGCTGAAGTGTTTAGAGCCGTCACTGAGACCTTAAATCCACGAAGCGTGGGCCGCATCTCAGAGTAAGGGCGGATGGTGGGAGCAGGCCGTGGTTAATATGGTACGTGGGAAGCAAGCTTAGAGAGGGTTTAGCTAGACTGATATTGAGGACTGTACTCGGTGCTGGGAAATAGGGATCAAATTGATATAAGACTTGCATTGGCTTCTACTTGACTTCTTTCATGGGTTGCTACTGTGTTGTGTGTTTGCTCATATGGCTTGCATACTGATTGTGAGGTTCACATACCCTTTTTTGAAAAGTCATTACAGTACTTTGTACACATGTGTGGATAATTCTCTTTAAAGACAACTGGACATAAAGTACCTCAGGAAGAGATGAAGGTCAAAGGTTAACACTTTGGTGAATTAGGAGGCTCAAAATGACAGTTTTAAACGTTTAGCTTGAGTAAAGTGAAGTGGATTACTGAGGCACTACTCAGTAGAGACAGCAGACTCGGAAGGTGGGAGAGAGCATCTGTCTACAGTATAGTAGGACTAGTCTATGTCTACATGCTCTCATATTGACTTTTTCAATAACACAGAGCAGCTACTTAAACACACAATGTAAAAATTGTCGGCAACACACTGATTACCCATTTACTGCAAAGGTGAGTTGAAAACTGATAATGTTCCTGCATGGTACACCACATGTATGTAACATACATTCCAATAACACACATTTATGCTAAAACTTTGATATTGTATAGCAAAATAAAACTTCTGTACCTGACAGTGAGGAGCAGATGAAAGTGATTCTGAGAGTCTGACTCTGGCATGTGGTTTCTTAGAGAGGAAAGTAAAGTCCTTTCTCGCGCGTCTTGCTCGGTGGATTTCTTGGCTGGGTTTGGCCATTAGCGCGGAGCAGGAGAGAGGAGAGACTGCTGAGCCGGACCATCTGGCCCGAGAGCTCACACAGACGCAAGGAACGTGCCAGAACTTCACATTTCAAGAGCTCCCCACACCTCTGCTGTTACAATGCAAATGTACCTAAAGCACCGCTGACCTTCTGGGTGAGGACACTGAAAATGTCAGGGTCCTGAAATTATTTTGTGGTACACAATGTCAAACTGACCTTGACCACGACCTTGAGTGAGTTGCTCTACCAATTGTCCCTAAAGTCTCCTAATAGTGGACATCCATAGAAATCATTGGTCATACCTGAGCGATTGTGTGATCCCCCCACCCCCACAGTGTTTTGTGAAAACATACTGCCACACATGGCCATAGTGAGACAGCTATAATTCAAAAGCTTTCATTTCACTGCAATAATGCCCCCATCTGATTGCACCTTTCTGCAGAAACACTTAGAAATTCTCAAAGTCATACATTATGTATACATTATGTGCTCCCTTGCAATCAAGCCAAGATGAATCTGTCATCAGCTTGGCACACTCAAAGCCGCATTACGAAGGAGGATGGAGGAGTTAGTGCAATTGGTGGAGACGAACGGGGTCATATCAGAACCATGCTAAGGGCTGTGTGTCGTACTGCAGCTAGGCATCCAATGCACACACACACACGCACACGCACACGCACACGCACACGCACGCACACGCACACGCACACGCACACGCACACACACACACACACATTCTTGGACCCCTCGTCTCTAGGACATACTATGGTTATGGTTGTAGACACTGTGCTCACACTAGGGTTGCCACATTTGATTTGTAAAAATCTGGGACACCTCAACACAGGTGCAGCAGTACAAGAAACACAGAGACCTTCAATCCTCTATTCACACACACACACACACACATACAGTACAGAGAAAGGTACAAACATGCACACACATTACAAACATTACATTTATGTAGCACTTTATCTATGAACCCAAAGTGTGTTACAAAGAAGTCGGGGTGGGGGGATTCATTATGTACGCAGCACGTATCTGGGTGCACAAACACACACACACACACACACACACACACACAGACACACACACACACACACGCACACACACACCCTCTTGCTCTAACCTTTACTTGTCCTTCATATTCACAGCTGCTGACAAGTACTGTGCTCACAGTACAGCCCCATAACTGCACACACACACACACACACACACACACACACACACACACACACACACAAACACACACACACATACACACACACACACACAGGCATGCACATACACATACACACATGTATCTATGTGTGTGTGTGTGTGTATGTGTATGTGCGTGCAAGCATGTGTATAGAGACAGATGCTGGCTCATGCATGATAATGCCATAGAGGTTTGAGAGGGATGGAGACAGCCATCAGTATGCACCCAAAGCCAGCCTGTGTTTCAGCTCTGATCTAATCTACACTTACACACCCAACCCCAGTAATGTTGGAGAGAGAGACAAGACTGAGAAAGAAAGAAACAAACAAACAAAGAAAGAAAGAAAGTCAGCTTTCATGCTTCCTGTGTTTAACAGAGTTGCATCAAGTAAAAATCTAAAATAAAATATTTGGCGGGGAAAAAGAATGAGAGAAAGAAAAAGATAAAAGAAACTGAGATAAAGTATGAGTGGGGGATATAGTGATGGGTAAAAAGAGGTAGAGCAATAGAGGGGAAAGAAATAGAGGGAAGAAGAGGCCCTGACAAAAAGAAAGATAAATGGATAGTTGGACAAAAGAGAAAAAAGAAAAACTTGAAAATAAAGGAGAAAGGGAGGTTTTACAGGAACACTTCTAAAGCAGAATGTAAAATCCAAAGTTTGCTCCAGCATGTATGAGCATGTGTGATAGAAAGAGAGAGAAAGAGAGAGAGAGAGAGAGAGAGAGAGAGAGAAATATATACGGCACCCTACACTCCAAACACAGAGTTATTGCTTTTATCTGAAGATGGAGTCCAGCTTTCACCCCTCATAAATCGCACAGCTCGATATTTCAGCAGCTAGGCATCAGATTCACACACACACACACACACACACACACACACACACACACACACACACAAACATCACATAAGCATGCACATAAACACCACAAATACACACACTCACATAAACCCGCACCAGACTGATCATCAATCATCACAGCATGAGCGTAAAAAAATGAGAGCCCATGAGAGGACACCACAACAGAAGCAGATCAGCAGATGAGGAAGATGGATCCAGCCAGTCATCTAAGTTCCCAGTTACTTTATCTACACCAAAACTATAAGAGAGAACCCCCTGCCCCATGTACAGGAAGGCCACAACACCTCTTCAAAACATCAAATCAATGCTGACCATTACTGTAATGTGGGCGAGGAAGATGGATTTGCTCATTTCGTTGATGATGGTGCCGCTGATTATACGGGAGGTGAGGGGGCTGTTAAAGATGATGGCAATGGAAGTGGTTGCAATGAAAATTGTCATGAACACATGGTAGCAATGATTAGGATGGTGATGACGATGAAGAAGATGATGATGATGATAATGATAGCAGTGGTCGTTTAATAGTTTCAATAGTGTGGATGATGAAGATGTTGATGATAGTAACAAAGACTAACAAAGTAACAAAGATTAAACAAATGACATTACAGATGATAAGGGCCATGTTGCTGCAGTAGACTGCACATGGCTGGCACACACTGACCTGAGGCTGGGAAACCAGGGCAGCTTCAGTCCAGGCTAAATGATCTCTGA
This sequence comes from Alosa alosa, assembly GCF_017589495.1. Lineage (NCBI taxonomy): Eukaryota > Metazoa > Chordata > Actinopteri > Clupeiformes > Clupeidae > Alosa > Alosa alosa. The sequence continues at coordinate 14,841,047 of NC_063211.1, read as the reverse complement.
GCATTAGTCCAGGCTAAATGATCTGTGAGCATTAGTCCAGGCTAAATGATCTCTGAGCATTAGTCCAGGCTAAATGATCTCTGAGCATTAGCCCAGGCTAAGGGATTTCTACAGGATTATACTGTGCAACCGCAGCCACTGACAGACCTAAGAAAGTGAAACCATGACCATGCTTCAGCCTGGGCTAGCAGGTCTCTGCAGACAAGGCAACACAAACCACAGCCACAGCCACACTCAGTGCCTCAGGCCTACTGTAGAGGTCCAGGCCTACGCCCCCCCCTCAGTCAACACAGTGCTCTGGCAGCATCACAGGACTGCACCAAAAACAAATAAACAAAACAATAAGAAAACAACAAACACTTCATATGTGTTTTCACAGATAAACCCCTGCAGATCGGACCGACCCCTCACTCTGTCGCGGCGACAGCAGCATTCCCATGGCGACCCAGCGGCGTTCCGCTGGCCTGGTTGTCGGAGCTAACTCAGGCTGACCGGCGAAGACTGATGCTCTGCTCTCGAGAGTCAGGGTCGACTTGCAGAGCGTGAGAGAGAAGTGACTCTGCATCACAAGTAACACAGACTTTCTTGGATTTTAGAAGAATGAAGGAGTAGAGGAAGTAGGGGAATTAGAGCCCTACTCTTAACTGTTTTTTTCCCCTGTCCTTCTTCTTTCTCCTTCTTTGTTCCTTAACTCCCCCCTTTTTTTTTCGTCTTGTTCTCTCTCGTTCCAGTCTGTGCCTCTTACCTCTATCTCCTGTTCTGTCCATTTCATCATTGTTAACCACACTCCACACATCCACACTCTTCCTTACACCGCCACCCCCAACACGCACGCATTACACACACACACACACACACACACACACACACACACACATCCATTCCAATCAGCTGCAACACATTGAGAATCTTGGTCTAATGGGGACCACAGACCAGGCTGACAATCTGACGTCTGATTACGTTGATGAGCATCTGTAGTTTCAATCAGTGTGGTGTACGCAGCTCCACCAATACCGACGGATCCCCATCGACTAGTTTATGGCCGATTCAACATGTTTAATTCAACATATTGAATCAGCACTAGAGCCGTTGGGAAATTGGTTGCTCTAATAGGCCTTTATCACGGCAGCCGAAGTAGGAAGTGAACAGCCCTGTTCCTGTGTGAGCACAGGTGTTTCTAATTAAGTGTCAGATTCGGCCACAGTTACTTCAACCAGAGGCCTCGTTAATGTTTTTAGGAACACCTGTGGTTTGCCTGCCAACAGGAAATTGAACAGCCCTGCTTCAGCTGCCCGTGGGCTGCCATGATAAAGGCCTATTGGCTGTTTAGCTTGCCTATTGCTGCTAAGAAGTACAGTTTAATAATCAGATATTCCTATAAGGAGATACAGTCGTGGTAGTTAGCGTTTTGCCTCTGGATGACCAGATCTAATGACACAGCTTCACCTTTATCTCCTCAGCCTCTTTTTTTCTTCCTTCCACAGCCAAAAGACCCAGGACAGATAATCCTCAAAGCAACGATCGGTGTGTGCCGTCTCTTTTTCGATTCTCTCCATTCGAGCACATTCTACACACCTCACCCTGAAACAAAAAAAACCTCACTCCAGAAGGTCTGTCTCAGTTAATTCAGATCTGCTGCTGCAGTCGTCAAATGGGAGCAACTCTGACAAGTGGAAAAGTGGCTTTCCTTGTTACCATGTGAGGGAATGGGACATGTTAAAAAAAGACGGCTCATATTTCAAATGAAAGTAGCAGAACTGGAAATAGCAATAAGAACCGGTTGAACTGTAACCCTCATGACCGTTGTGATATTTTTGCTACTCAGTATATTGTTTCATATTCCATTTCATAAAGCCCCTATAGAAATTCATTATGCTGAGCTATATTACCCTGTGTGACAGTGCACTGAAGTCATAGCTGCTAGGCGTGGGGAGGCTGCACAGAAGGCTAGCTATACCTTGATGAAAGGCAATACCCCTTAAATTTTGCAGGGACTGGCCAAGACCACTGACCTGTTTCGTGAGGGACATTAGATGATATTGGATTTTAAATAGCAATTTCCCATCCAATTCCCATGCATATCCTAGGATAAGACCTTAGAGCTTAAGTATACTATTTCTTCTGCCTGAGTCATGACAGAAGTGCTTTAACACACACACAGCCACACATACACACACACACACACACACACACACACACACACACACTGCATTTTTTTTTACAGAGAATGGTCATTTGAAAACTCAACAGCTGAACCAAGCATAAGTCCTGCTGTCAATGGTTTATTACATTTATACATTATTTCTATAAACAACAAAATATAGACACCATAAACACTTCACCAAACACATGTCAATAACAATTTTGACACTGTTCTTTAGACAAAATTGGATAAACTGGTGTATACAAGTTTACAGTGGCAAGCTGATATATAAGGCGACTAAGGTGTGTGAGCATATGGCAGCTAATCTTCAGACTTTCAATTAGCACTGAACCTGTTTCCACAGAGGCAGGGGAAGCACATTTGGGTTAATCGTGACAGCTGCTCCACCAGGACTCATCACAGATGTGCAAGTGGAGGTTTGCATGTTGTATTGGGCACGAGTGGATTGATGCATGCTGAATTGAGCACACAAGCACACATGCACCACACACAGACACGCGTGTTCACACACGTACACACACACACACACACACACACACACACACACACACACACAACTAATACATCTGGTGCTCTGGTACTGTGCACTAAGGACAAATTGATGCACTGGCTGGGACATGCACGACCCCCCTTCCCCCACACACACACACACAAACTGTGTGTATAACAGATATATAAACTCACTTCAGACTTCACTAACATGTGACAATGAAAGCTCTAGATAAGAATGATAGAGATATGGGGATTATTGATGTTCTGAAGAGGGGAAAAAACCTGACATAACACTGGCGGATATCAGATCACTTGTCATAATCAAACTCCTCTATCTGTCTCCCCTGCCCCCCCCCTCTCTCTCTCTGCTCAAACTCCTCTGTCTGTCTCTCCTGCCCCCCCCCCCTCTCTGCTCTTTTCGCTCTCTCTCTTCTCCTTCTCAATTTTCTGGGTCACAGGCGGAAGCCGTCCTGCACAATTAGAGAAAATCAGCATTATATTAAGATAAAAGGGGCCGTCATCAAAGATCTTATCCTCTGTTAGGTTCTTGGGCTCCAAGGCGGCTCTGCTCTCCTCCGCATAGCTGGGACTGTTTTTCCCTCAACCCCCTCTGTGCTCTCTCTCTCTCCCTCATCCGTTTCCTTTTGCTTTCTTTCTCTCTCTTGTCTGCTTCCTTTCTTCCTATCTCTTTCTTTCATTCATCATTTTCTCTCCCTCTTAAATACCTCCTTTAATCTCTCTCTCCCTTTCTATCTCTCTCTCTCTCTCTCTATTTCCAGCTGTGTCTTCCATCTATTCTCTTCGTTCCTTCCAGTGATTTTTTCATCTTGCTCTTACAATCTCACATTCAACCTTCTTTCTCATACCTCTCCTCTTTCTGCCTTCCTCGTCATCCTCCCTGCCTCTCTCTCTATCCCCCTCTCTCTCTGTTTGTGTCCCTCTCACTCTCTATCTATCCCTCTCTCTCTCTCTCTCTCTGTTTGTGTCCCTCTCACTCTCTCTATCCCTCTCTCTCTCTCTGTTTGAGTCCCTCTCACTCTCTTTCTCTCTCTCTATCCTCTCTCTCTCTCTCTCTCTCTCTGTCTGTTTCCCTCTCTCTCTCTCTCTCTGGACACGTTGTAGAGCTCCATCCTGGACCAGCTGGCGTAGGAGAGGAGATTGGGCCTAAGCAGGGGCCTCAGGGTCTGGGACAGATATGGGCTGCAATGATCAGAGGAATGGAAGGAAATTACTAATGTTACTGCAGGTGTGGTGTGGAGTGTGTCTGTGTGTGTGTGTGTGTGTGTGTGTGTGTGTGTGTGTGTGTGTGTGTGTGTGTGTGTGTGTGTGTGTGTGTGTGTGTGTGTGTCTTTGAACTTCAGGGGACCTCAGGTAAGTGCTGATGCCATGGTATCTGTAAGCCATTTCCCATAAGTCCCATGCGTGTCGGTAGGCGGATATAACAACCATAGTCTGTGTGAAATATTAGAGGGAGAGAGAGAGAGAGAGAGAGAGAGAGAGATGGAGAGAGAGGCACACTGTGTCACACTAAAGGCTTTTTAAGGTGAGAGAGTATTCTTAGCCTTCCTGCCAATGGTGTAACTAAATCTGCCCATGCTCTAAATCAAACAGGAAAATGACCTTGTCACTGATCTCTCATGAGGTGGACAGCTCGAGCAGCGCCCTCCGTAATCAGAACAAGCATTAGATACTGATTTGTGTTGGGTCCTTCGATTGCACTGCACGCCTGCCCTAATGTGATTGCAGCCCTGTGCCAATCCACCTCGCTGCTGTTTCTCCACCAGCCTGTTGTGCTGTTTACGCCTAAGAGAAAATGATGTGTGTGTGTGTGTGTGTGTGTGTGTCTGTGTGTCAGTGTGTGTGTGTGTGGCCCTTGAGCTTGGGTGTGGCTTCACCTGTCCATCTGGAATATGATTGACTCTGGGTTTGAACTCTGGGGTCAGTCTAGGGAGTGGAGCATCCACACACATAGCCTTTTTTTTCGCTTCTGCTGTGTGGGGAAAAAATGCAGACTAGGGACGGAGCTCCGAGGGGGAGCTTGACTGCAGCCGGTGACCTGGTTGAACACCACTCCCTCTCCCTCTCCCTCTCCCTCTCAAACATCAGTTTTAAGGGAAGTGCTTGTTTTTCTCTGCTTAAGTGTGACTGTGTTTGCAGTGCACTTTTGGCTGTCTCTAAGGTCTGGTTTCCCTTTGTTTCCAGAGCCAGAAGGAGGAGGCCGAGGAACTTGTTGGTCTCCAGACAGCTGAGCATGGATCTGGACTCGTCTTGTTCTAATTCTTTTTTTTCTTATTCTTCTTGGATCTAGGACTTGGGGGCGGGCTGCACCAGTCGTGCTGGCCTTTGGGCTTGGACAGGGGACTTGTGTGTGAATGCTTTTATTGTGTGTGCCAATGCCGTGTTTGGCTGCAGGGGTTCAAGCTGTTTTGATGTGTCCTTCATGTTCTGCACTGTATGACACTGGGCTTGTATTTTGGAAACATTCTCACCTAGGTGCCTAGGAAGAGTAAGGCTGTGCTGGCCTCCCTGCCACCTTTTCCAAGTGTTACGTGTTTAAGTGTTAAACCAATTTATTAACATATCTGTCTGTGGTGCAAGTGGGGAGAACTAACCAGTCCTTGTCCGGCAGTCAACGACATGTGTGCCTGTGTGTATGAGAGCATGCACGCGTGTGTGCATATGTCTCCGTGTGGGTTCATGTGTGCATATGTACTCTAAATGTCTCTTGACAGTATGCCATCTCCTCTGATATGAAAAAGTAAGCATTATGCTGCCACTGTAATAGGTCGGCTGATGAAATATAAATAAGCCCCCTGCGCAGCACCCACTCTCTGCTGCCATCCACCCCAGCCTCAGAGCCTCGTCTCTGGGATGAAAAAAAGGAGCTGGCCTGCCCTGTCTCCTCACACTGAACCACACAGCGCTTTGCTTTCCCCCAAAATTAGGAAATGCTAACGCAGAAAAAAATTAAACAAGAATGGGAATAGAATTATTCTAGCCTGATCCTACCAGACTCTCGTACGTACATTTCATTGGTACAGAGAGTCTGGCCACTTTCTATTGCCAAGCGTTGACTTCCTTGAAGGTGAGTACTCTGTTGAAGTTTAAAACTATTGGATCTGCCCAGAGCCACTCTGGATCTGCCATAACCAATCGCTAACGGTCGTGATGTATGTCATGCCCAAACTGGCGCACAACCTCAACGCCATCGTTCTCAGCCACCCCCCTCTGTTCGCTGATAGGACAGGTAAAATTTGGCCTGAGAAAACCTGCGAATATACCGAAAACCCAGACGACGTACTGAAGGAAAATGAACATTGAGCGGTACGTTGGAGGGCAGAGCCAAGCTGTTGCCTGACAAGTTTTGGTCTGTCTGTGTGTGTGTGTGTGTGTGTGTGTGTGTGTGTGTGTGTGTGTGTGTGTGTGGACTGGTGGCAGAAAGCCCCTTCCTTTTTCAAGTGTGGTTGGGGGCGCACTGGTGTTGCCGGTTTCTGATGTGTGGACTGGGGACGGGGTGGTATAAGCAGGAGAACTAGAGGAGGAGGAGGAGGACGAGGACGAGGATGAAGGCTTTAGCACAAGAAAGGTGCCAACCTTCTGAACGGCATTAATACACATGCAAGAGTCCTTTTTATCGTTCTCTCTTGCTCTCTCTCTCTTTCTCTCTTGTTCTCTCTCTCTTTCTCTCTTGCTCTCTCTCTCTTTCTCTCTTTCTCTCTCTGCCTTTTCCTCCCTCCCTGCAGGCGTGTGTGTGTGTGTGTGTGTGTGTGTGTGTGTGTGTGTGTGTGTGTGTGTGCGTGCGTGCGTGTGTGTGTGTGTGCATGTGTGTGTGTGTGTGTGTGTGTGTGTGTGTGTGTGTGTGTAGGGAAGGCTCAGGCCATCCGTGGTCATGGCAACCCACTGAGCACAGCTGTGGCACCGGGTCAGGAATCTTTAATACATGTGACGGCATGGATAGAGGGATGGAGTGGGAGGGAAAGGGCATGAAAGGTTGAAGAGCAGAGGGAAAGAGAGAGAAAGAAAGAAATGCATATAGAGGGAAAGAGGGGAAGACAAAGAGAGGAGACAGAAATGGGGAGAATTAAATACTGAAGGAAATACTGACTGAGAGAGAGAAAAGAAGAGAGGAAGCCAGAGAGAGAGAGAAAGAGATGAAATGATAGAATGAAAGGAGAGAGAAGGAGGGCAGCGATAATATCACTGGCTCTCCATAGGGTTCATAGAACAGAAGTGTCTCTGTGTCACTGCAGTCTCTGTTGCAATTAAAAAGTTCTCTTTTTCGCTCTCTCCACTCTCCTTTTCCATCTCTCGTTCTTTTCCTCTTTCTCTTTTCTCTCTCTCTCTCTCTTTCCACTCTGATTTTCCCTCTCGCTGGTTGTCTCCCTGTTTCTCTCTTTCTAGTATTTCTACTCTGATTCTCTCTCTCTCTCTCTCTCACACACACATGCACATTTACCTCTTTTTTTCCTCACATACACTCTCCCTCTTTCCCTCACGCATCCTCTGGCTTAATCCCATTGCCCTTATCCCCCCCTCCTCTCTCTACCGTGAAATAACCTAACACCAGTTTAAAGCTGCAGTTGGCAAGATTGTTTTGATCATATTCACTGAAACTGACACTATGCTCCGACAGAACAACACAAATCAGCCGGTTTTAGAAAAAAAACCTGCACTTCTACCTCCACCTAGAGTCTGTTATTTTTACTGGTTACGGGTGTATTTTTACTTACAGTTTTCACACCTTTAACAACAGCGGTAAAAAAAGCAGTAATTCACACTTAATTTGCGTAGAAGACAAAAAACATTTTTAAAACAGTTTGTTAAAGCAGTCGCATGAAATAAGGAAACTACAGACAATTCAGTTTTCAACTGTTAAATTAATGAAGTTTATTTTCAAGGTATATGACTGCTATGTGGAATTTGAAATGCTTTTATGTTTTGCATTAGGTCTGGTGTGCTCTATAGTAACGTGCTCTATAGAGCACGTTACACTGGAGAAAACATTAACATACGTTAGTCATAGGTTGTAGTAAGCTAATGTTTAACTAAGTTAAGCTAACGGTGTGCTTCTAACTTAGCCACAAAAGGCTGATACATGCACATAAATCATGACAGAGAAAAGAAAAACATTTTAATATGACAAACAAATAGTTTGGTTTGTTCTGACAAGCGCAGTGTCAGGTTGAGTGCGGTGGCTGAGTTAAGGGATGGGGCTATGTCGTCATTAAAATTGTCGACTTTGCTGTCTACACGGCAAAAGTTAACAGTTTAAAAAAATATTGGTTACAGCCTCCTAAAATGCCGGGGTTGTGTAGACGCAAGGCCTAACCGATACAATAAATTCACCAGTTTAAAAAAAAAAAACAGCGACGGTCCCTAATGTGTGTTACATACTCGACGTTCCCAACCTGTAGCGCAACAATGTGACATCAAAATGACGTAGATCTCGTTGGCGATTTTGGCCAGGATTTTGACCAGGTCGTGCACCACTCTATTTTTTTCAGCTGAGCGCGCCAAAGCGGAAACAGGAAGATGGACTAGTTCAAGGGCAAGTGAGAGTTGCAGTTCGGAGGACAGTTTTGTTACAGTCATGAATTTTTAATAGTTTGCTGGATAAGTTAACAAAGTTACCAGTGAGAGTTGCAACACGTGGAATTAAGAGGAACAAATAGAAAATATTTATTTTCAACCAAAGGATATCTGAAGACCTGAACAAAATCTCTTTCCACTTTAGGAAATTACACAAACTCAGCCAGCTGCTAGCTAGCAAGCCAGCTAGCTAAAATGTTAAATTATTAAAATTTCCCTTGGGATGAATAAAGTATCTATCTATCTATCTATCTATATGCACACACCTTGAAAACTAGATGGTAATGATGGTAGTTGACACCGAGAATGCTAGTGATTTTAGATCAAACATTTGCGATTTGCATGTCATCGATTGCAATGCTCAAATCAGAACGAGAATGCTATCTACCAGATTGATAATTCGCTCGTCTACTAGAATTAGATTCATGAAGATATGGAGGACCAGATAGCTTCCGCTAGGCAGACAACAAATTTGAAAAACTAGAGATAGTATGCAAGCAATAGGCCTACACTTACTAGTCCAACAGCATGAAGACCAAGTCAGCATCGGTTGGGCACCCCTCCTCCTCCTTAGCTCATGCCAGCGAGCGAACGCTGATATTGATCCTCGTCCGGCCTTTGATTTTGTCACTCTCCCTTTCTCTTCCTAGTTTCCTCCGACAAAACCTATGCCTTCTTCGGTTTCGTTACTGCTTCGGCCATGACAACAACATACATGCGTGACAGCCAGCCGGCAAACAAACGCTCACGTCCAGATTTGAGGAAATGGGGGTGGGAAGGGGAGTGAGGTATGCCGTACAGCAGTCGAATTTTGTAGTTCTTTTTGTGCTCGGGTTACTACCCGCACCCAGAAGTTCCGTAGTGCCAGTGAAAGCGATACAGTGCCCGTCAGGCTATGGCATACGTGTCATTCAACCTATTGTAAGTCGATGTACCATCACAAGGGTTTTGGAAATTTATTATGAAGGTTGAAAAAGTCCATAGTCTTGCTTTAATGCCATTGATGCCAATGCTACAGAGTGCTTCTTCTACTGTGTAAAGTAGGTAGCGATAGCCTTTCCACAACAGCGACACACACACACACACACACACACACACACACACTCTCCAATACACTTCCTTTTTCAAAAGCGGATTATCATTATAATATGCTAGAGTTAATGATCCACCCCAGACCTTTACCTTTGCAAAGAGAGAGCGGTTGATTTCCCTACAGCCAATGCCCCTCTCAGCACGAGCCCAACAGCTGAGCGCGTTAATGAGATTGCACTGGTGCGTTGCACAAAGATCACATGCAATACAGGATTTATTTCAGATCAATTTCAGAGGGACCATGCAAATGTCATGAATGTATGGAGTGCACGAGGGAGAATGTGGTGGAAAAGCAATTTGAATGGCGAGCCAGCTGGGACATAATGGTTCCTTGTTAGTCGTGGTTGAAGAGGATGGATGAGTGTGTTGAACCCTGAGGACGAGGCATTATCTGAGAGGAGAGAGAGAAGGGCGACTCATTTGGGCAAACTGATAGCAGTGGATTTGGCAACAGTGCACAACTTGCATATTAAAGGAGAAAAAACTCTGGGAAGGAGAATGCTGTCGTGCACACTTCTAGAGACAGACAGACAGACAGAGAGGGAGAAAGAGATAGAAAGAGAGAATACTGTGAGAGAGAGAGAGGGAAAGAGAAGAGAGAGTGAGAGAGAGAATGACAAAGGCCACCTTGTCATTACTTTTTGTGCTCCTTTAGCTTTCTCTCTCTCTCTCACACACACACTCTCTCTCTTTCCCTCTCACCTCAACACACAGTGACACACACACACACACACACACACACACAGTCACACACTCTCACACACAAAAGACTAAGAGGATTAATAAAGCTTTCTGAAAGGTGAATTTGCCTTTACATATAAAAGCATCAGAGAGCAAAGTCCTGTAAGTGTGTGTGTGAGTGCATGTGTGTCTCTGTCAGTGAATGTCTGTTAGTCAAGTCAAGCCAATGTCCGTTCGGTTGCCTTCACACTTGATCCGTTTAGCTGGAACAAACCTGAGTGTGCTTACTCCTCTCTAGCCCTGTCCCAGTTAGTCTCCGTTAACATTACATTTTTGTTTGTGCACCCAGGTCCATTTTTGTCATAAACGTAAGCTTCATACATAACATCGTCTGGTGCCACTGCCATTTATTTTATTTCCTTGTTTTGGAATGGATAGCAAACAAACTCCGGTCCGGACACAACAAGGGTCTCGTGTGAATGTGTCATCAATACAGTGAAACATACAGCACACCCTACAGATGGTTCATACCCAACCTCTTAAAATATCCTTGTGAGTGCCCACTGTGTCCTTCATCCTAATACATTTTTCATAGTGCTATACATCTGACCCCAGCAGACCCAGTAGCACCTCTGGCACAGTTTAGCCCTGGACCAAAACCAGACCACTGCAAGCAGAGAGGCCCAGTGGAGGCCAGCCTGGCTTATGGTTATGGTTATGGCATTTAGCAGGCACTTTTCCAAAAGCGACATGCAAATAACAATAATACAAAGTTCAATTTAACAGTAAACAATTTAAAAAGTTGGTAAGACTACATTAAGGAGAATATCAATAATAAACAACAATGTCAATTCAATCAATAGCCTAATGAAATTAAATAAATACTATACAAACCATAACGCATAAGAAACACTTAATAAACTAAGTGCATGTTGAACAGATATGCCTATATAAGCCATATCAGGCATTACTAATACAGGGCCTAACCCACAGAGTGCAGGGTTTCACAGGGGCTGTAAGAGGCTGACGGCACCTTCTCTCCAGTTGTTAATACAATCTCACATATTCAGTTCATTTACCCAGAGGAGCTACATGGTGAGTTGCTCAGAAAAGAATAAGCAGAGCAGGAGAGAGAAAGAGAGAGAGAATGCAACAGAGGGGCCCTTGCGATGCCGCCATGTTTAATTCAGCTTCTGTTTTTTTTCTTCCGGCATTCAACAAGAGCAATCATCATCGCCAAGCTCCCCCCGCATGCATGATCTCAGCCTCGGTGTGGCATAAACAAACCACCACACATAAAAGTCACGGTCCATCACCCCTTCGCTTACCGTCCAGCCAATTGCATTAGTTGCCTACGTAAATGTCACACGCCGCCATATGTATACGCGGTAAATAAACCCACTGCCCTCCCCCACCTATTAAGGGCCACTTCCGAGCCAAGATCAATAAATCAATAGACTGGAAATACTGTGGGTGGAGGATGGGGGGGGGGGCACATATGACACAGTAATAACAGAGTCCTGAGATGGAGGAGAGGAGGACAGGATGGGAGGAGTAGAGGAGAAGAGAGGAAAGGAAGGGGGAGGGAGGGATGAGCATTTATTCAATTTCCAAAATGGCCAGGCAAGACGCATGGAGAGCGCTCGTCTTTATTAGACGCGCCGTAGGACAAGGTGACAGGTCATTGTGATGAGGCAGTTGAAGTGGTGGTGGTGGTGTGTGTGTTTGTGTGTGTGTGTGTGTGTGTTGGGGTTGGTGGTGGTTAGTCAAGGTTAACGGGATTATGCAATGTGCTGATGGAGGCTGGAGCATGGAGGAGATAGACATGCTTAGAGGAGTGTGTCTGAGTGTGTGTGTGTACACAGACGAGTGTGAGAGAAGATTCAGAGGACACAGAGAGCAGAGATAGATGGAGATAAGAGAAGAGAAAAGAAGAGAAGAGAAGAAAAGAGAAGAGCAGAGACATTTGCTTGAAATTGTCACGCACTTTGTCATGCAACATTTCTCATTGGCAGTGGTTATTTCAGCTGTTATCACTGAATTGCATTAACATTGATCTCTTGTTGCCAGTCACTTTATATGTCTTAAGAGTCAAGAAGACAGGAGAAGAGGCAACAGGAAATGACAAAAGAAGAAAAAGAGAAAGATGACAGGAGAGGAGAACAAATAAAAGAAAGAGAAGAGGAGAAAATAACAGTTAATACCACAGCTACAGCCTAGTCATCATCATACGCAGTCAGGGCACCATGACAACAAAGCATGAAAGTGCAAAATGGGCCTATTTCAAACACCAGGGAGAGCCCACCGTGTGCATTCTGTCCTAGGCCCTCAACAGAGATCTAACTCGCCATTTTAGACCTCACACTGGCTCCCAGCATGTCTCCGAACATATGGATGTAAATTATTTAGACTCTATTTAACTAAAGCAAATCCTCATCTTTCCAAATGGCCTTCACTGAAAGAGAGACCAGCAGATAAAAAAAGCTGTCTCCCTCTCTCTCTCCCTCTCTCTCTCTCCTCTCCCTCTCTCCCTCTCTCTCTCTAGGCTTTAGTGCGTCCGCGTTCAACTTCACAAAGCTACAAATAATGAAGAGGCGCAGTAGGGAGATTTCATCTCATTCCGGTGTAACCCTGACATTTAAATTATCTCACAGGAACCAAAAGAAGCACACAGAGAGAGAGAGAGAGAGAGAGAGAGAGAGAGAGAGAGAGAGAGAGAGAGAGAGAGAATACAATCACAAGGCTCAGTTGACATTCTTAGCTAGAGACAATTCCAATAAATCCTGTGGCACACACACACACTCCCTCAGAGTATTGTTGACTGTGTCACTGTGTAATAATAAAATCATCAAACATTACCCATGGTTGCATCAAACTACAGTTATTGCTCTTGTTAGAGCAACAATAGTTTGCCTACTGTTAGACAAACACTGAAATATTAACCTTCTGTCAGCGTGAACAGACCCCCAAACACAGCAGCCTGCAATCAGCAGGAGTACAGGCAGGCACGCACGCACGCACGCACGCACGCACACACACACACACACACACACACACACACACATTTTTCTTATTTATTTAATGTACACTTGCACATATACACTTACAATACATACCCCCCCACACACACACACACACACAAAAAGTCACGGCAATATGTCATATATATCGACTGTGGCTTAATATAAGTTTAGGTCGGAAGGCAGTAGCCCTCTACTGGGACAGTGGCATAGATATTACAACCACATCCATAATGGAACACCCCGCCTGCACACGTGGCGGCAAACACCCAGACTGAACATTTCCGTTTCGCAGAAGCTAATATGATATGGATCAAATGCGGTAAGAGGCATATCGCAGATATTTTTAGATTGATATTATTGGAGAGGACTTGGCCACAGCGTGATGCCGTAAATAATGAATAACTAGTTCTTAGGAAGAAAAAAACAAGGTGCATGAACGGATAAATAATTTAGCTGCAAATAACTTTTTTGTAAACGTAGCCTATAACTCTTATGAAGATTGTTTGTGAAATAGTGTTCCCAGGGCACCCACGGCACATATTGTGTTTTGTGTAATGGAGCTCATTTGATAGACGTCCAGCTGATTCTAGATGAGTATTGGCCTGGAGCGAAGCTACCTCAGAAATCCATCAGTGTTTGTGCCCCCAGTCAGCCCTCCGAAATGCTCTCAGTTGATTTTATAAACCTCTGCATCACTTTGAGACAGGCACTTAGTTCCACCATATAACCTTGCTGTATAATTGGAATTTAACGAATGTTTTCATTTTACCGCCTAGATTAAAGGACCCTGAAGGATAGGCCTACTTTAAATAAAATCGAAGATTTCCACTTGCATTATTAATAAGCGAGGTGTAACTGTTTGAATCATGCCAATGGCCTAAAATAGCTTAACCATGTCACCATAATGATTTCCTGGTCTTTGGTGCAATACAGTGATTTCTTTCAGGACTAATTCAAACAGCTGTCAAAAATGCAGACAGCTGGATGGCGCGCAGAACGCGCACCTAATTTTGAACTGAAAGGGCAGCAGAAGAGAGAAGACCTTCGCCACGGCCTAATGCCCTTCTCACGATGTCAGCTACAGGGGAGAATAATTAGTTGGTCCCCACCTAAATGTATTGGGTCATTCCTTTCCCGTGCTACACCTATCCATGAAGTTGTATGGAAATCATTGTTTTTGTTGTTTTTATCATGTTGACAGACAAATAGGAGACCATAAAACCTAAACCTGTGGTAATAAAGAATGCAAATTAACACAATAGCCTACATCACTGCCAATCAAAAGGCTGCCATCAACACGCCAGTCTGGCGCTTGGTGATCCTCTTCGAAAATGTAATTCGCAGTACAAAGAGTGTTTGGGTATGAGAGAGAGAGAGAGAGAGAGAGAGAGAGAGAGAGAGAGAGAGAGAGGGAGAGATGCAGATAATACTAGTATCCAAGGCTCTTTACACATACCTCGTTTAATGTATTTGGTTTGACTAACTGTAACCACTAAAAAGTCGCAGAGGAACGGCATACCAATTCTGTCTGTCTTTTAATTGCTTATTACAGTTTAGACAATGACAAATATTTGCAGACAAGCAAGTACCTGGTGCACATACGCAAGCCATGACAAACAGATGTTTGATTGTCTTAAGTTACGAGTCATGTGTCGGCGACACTCGGTATGCCCTATGTAATCACAGCTGGCTGTAATGAGTCCATGGCCTAGCTAAGTGCACCGTGTGTCTTGTTCTACGTCAGTGTGATAATTATGTACCATGACTCTGTGGGCGCAAGGTTACTGGGAAGGGAGAGAGGGCGCATCTGCGCCGTGAGGCATGGCGCGCACTTCACCGTCTCCCCTGCCTAATGAACTGACTTACTGCAGACAGGCGCGTCCATAAATTCCCGGCCGGCTCCTCTCTCCCAACCCCGACAAAAATAAGCCGCTATTTCCCCCATTATCATTGACATTAATGTCATTACTGCTGATCCTCAGCAGTGGTGACGGACTACTACGTGCCCATTTGTCTAGATTGTCGGCCTATTCAAAATGCCAGTGGCCCAGGGGTTAGTAAAAAAGTCAATAGTAGGAAAGTACACTCGTTGTTTACTGTGAATGTAGAGGTTTGGTTCAATTAAGCGTTTTATGCTTTAACAGACATGACCGAGCGTTCCATTGGTGTGATCAATTTGTGTAGACACTGATGACTGAACTTCTGTCTTTTGTGTGAGTAGAGGAACATAACGGTCTGCCACTACAGTGGTGGATGCTGAATACACCGCAGCGAAATAATCAAAGGAGACAACACAACGTCCAATTAAAAATAATGTCTGTGGGATGAGCGCTTTGACTACTTAATCCAGGAAGCGTGAGATCAGGTGTGTTCACGGATTTAGAAGATTTATCTCATTTAAACAATGCGCCATGCTTTTTTTCATTGTGCAAATCACTGACTGTGTACACATGCATTATGTTTATAGAGATTGAATTTCAGTCGTCAACCGTCATCAAATGTAAATTAACCTACCGATGTATGAGCTCTTGCAAAGAATAATGCTTTCACCTCGCTCTAAAAGCTATTACTATATGTAGCGAGTTGGCAAAGACAAGAGCCGGCTAAAACTTAAATCTTTAAACAGCAACCCACACGAACATCTTCATCACACGTCTTTTAAAGTAGCCTAACTTTATATTCTGGATAAATCAATGGTTGTTTTTTATTTATGATTTAAGGGTTGGCTTTCTACAATACGAAAAAATACAATAGCACAACAATGTTTTTGTTCTCCATGAAACCACTATCCATTATCTTCGCACTAGGTTATTAGACCGCATGACGCTGTAACCTAAGTGGTGAAATGAACATCGTCCCCGCAGCTCTCTGCCCCGCGTTTGTTCTAAAGCAAAGTCACACTTACTGCATTCCCACAGTGCGTTGAATTGTTGCAGAGAGACGCAGGATAAACGTGTTGTGTCTCTCAGACACTCTTGCGACAGAACAGGGACAGAACAGGGAAAATAACAGGTCATAGAAGCTCCAATAGAATTTCTAATTTGATATAAAAGGAGAATGAGGCAATATGACTCGAGCGATGCAGCAGGGCGCGTGACAGATTCCACCAGGACGTAGCTCTGAGAGACTGAATGGTGCAAGGCACGCAGAGGACAAAAATACATTTGAACCTACCGGTTTGTCGAACGCCATCCTACTGGGGCGAGCGCTGCTGATGCGACTGTGGCCACCCCGCACCTCCGCCGGAACGACTATAAGCGCGGGAGATAAAGTGTGTGTGCATGTATATGCGTGTGTGCACGCGCTACCGCCGAGAGGGGCGCTGTCCAATCAGTGTCGTCCTTCCGCTGAAATCGACAATGGCACTTTTATGTAGCAAGGTTGTCTGTAAGAGGTATTTGCCTGGCCCTGAGTGCAGATTTGTATCTGTCAAATTTCTGGTATTTGCTGATATTTGAACACAAGTATAGCCTAAGCCTATATTGCAGAGGTGGGATGTTTTATAGTTCATAGTTCCCCCCCATTGTCTGTTAGTAGACAAAACATCAACATAATATAAAGTATCCTATTATACGTTTAACATGTATTGTCCTACAATTGAACTTTGTTCTTCAGCTTGTCCCTAAAAAGTAGAATATTCGAGTCCATAAGATTGATTGGTTAATTCGTGGAAGACATGGCAGAGCAGAAAATGCATGGTAGAGCCTGAGTTGTCAAATAGGTTAACGAAGAAGTGGTCTTTACAACTGCCAAGCAGCAGGCCATGCATCACGGAGAATGATCTCAGAACAGACCCTAGGGTTTTTAATCTTTAATCCATGACCTCCTTCAAAGCGCCCTGAGTCCAATGATCACTCGCCTACTGGACCTCGAGCGCCTTGATTCCCGGAACATTCCTCCTCATTTGTTTCGCCTTAATTCCCCAGAGCATCTCTTGGAACCCCGCGGCTTGTAGAGCATGCTCGCCAGGTCACGTACATGGCATTTTCATTCACATCCACGGCTGGGTTCAGGTGCGATGTTTCAAGCTCCGTCGGGCGCGAGTGTGCTCCCCTGAGATATGCCGGCTGATTTGACTTTGGTGGAGAGCAGCAGTGTTGCTCGGGATATTAATTCTCATCGTCTGATATGTAGATAGGCTAATTATTAAAAAAAAAAAATTCAGTGGGTTGTCATTTCGCAGCTACGCAACTCATTTATAACGCAAGTAGTAGCCAGGCTATATCTCCCCCAAACCCTAGGGGAGGATTCATGTTGGTGAGGCGAGGTTGAGTGGTAACACGATTTCATAGTGTTTTACAAACCACTGTTTCCCAGGTCAAGCAGGTAATTTAGGCTACATCATCTTCTTTAAGTTATGTTAATTCAAATACGTCTGCAGCGCTCCCACCTATTCATTTTCTTGCGGAGCAGGTAGAGAGTGTTGCAGCCCGGAGGCAGGATCTGAAAGCTACTATATAAACAAAACTCCCGATCAGTTGCTGTGTCTATACAAATCAGTCATTTCAATCGGGACACGTCCCTTTGATGTAAAAGTTCAGCATTTTGATCTCGGTGTTTCAAAGTGGATCGCCACTCTTGCTATACAGCTCTCTCAGTGTCGTGTCATTACCAAAAATGTATCTAATGTAAAGCATGGGGAGAGAGTGTCGAGTCATTTGAGCGAATATTAATAAATCACCTTAATGGCTCCTTCATAATGACAAACCCTCAGCTGTCGCCTTTGCACTGAAAACGAATCAATCACCAAACAGGTGCCAGGTCAGAATAAAAAAATAATTTGAAACATCCAGGATTGAAAGACAAACCACTTTGTGTTTGTGTTGGCATATATTCCGGTGTTGTAGTACAGGGTGAGAAATAATGATTTCTCTAAGCATTCATATATTTTATATCTAGGGAGTAAGCACTTGATGGTTGGTCCTTGTGTCAAGTTACCCCTTCTTTATTTTGTCTTGTGTCTCATTATAAAGACCAGTATTGAGTGGTCTGTGGGACTCATTAAAACCCCATGGCTTCAAAATGAGGAGCGCAGGGAGACACACAGAACACAGAAGAAACACACTAATCTGAAGCAGGTCACAAAAAGAGACTCGTACAAAAGCTGGAAACGGTGAGAAAAATCAATACACTACTAAGCACAAAGATCTCAGAGCTTTCATTTGAAACAGGGGTAAGCAATAGATCATGCCATACAGTACCTTACACATAGAGAGAGAGAGAGAGAAAGAGAGAGAGAGAATAAGACAGAGAGAGAGGACTGTGAGAAACTGTAAACGGTTTCACTTGGTGAAAAACAGAGAAAAAGTGACACAGAGAGCAAGATCTCAGAAACGTATTTTATTTTCTGCTATGACAGCATTACCAGTACAATAGAAAGAGCTTTTCCTTAACCAGCCTGAAAGCAGCCCTCGACCACCTGTCAGGAATTCTCGCAAAACAAAGCAAGGAAGGAAAGAAAACAAAACATTTTAGGCTATTCTTAAAATAAAGCAAACAAAAATACAAGCATTTTTTTAGAAAGAGTGAAGTTATAAAATGAGAAACCAGCAAAGGGAGATACCAGAAGAGTATAATGTTTACAGCATACAAAGAGGATAATGTATTTCCTTGATCATCATCATCATCATCATCATCATTACAACCATATATTACCCATTCTGCACACCAGGTGCGTTCAAACAGCTCTAAAAGATAAAAATGTAGATATAATTGCATAGAGCAAGTAAGCATCCACAGAATAGTATTCTATATTTATAGTATAAAAGATTTTGAACGTTGATTGTTACATTCATCTCTCCATGGGCTGTTTTATTATGACAGTATAAAATGAGTAATAGGAGAAAGTGAAGCTAGTGGAAAACTGAATATGACTGGCTGATTAAATTGTTTATGTTAGCAGTGAGTGACTGCTGTTTTTTTTTTAGCATTTTGGTAAAAAAAAAAAATCCCTTTTTATTCGGGATATCTTATTCGTCATCATCTTCGTCTCCATAGTAACGGTTGCGCTTGATTTGATCTTCCACAGACAAGTGATCCCCTTCCCAGAGTAAGCCGCCCTTTCCTGAGGTGCCCAACGAGATTTCGGGCCTCCCCTCCTCCCACTCCACAGCGTTTTTTGGTTTCCCCGCCCCTCTCGACTCCATGCCGAAATCCAGGAGGTCGTCCAGGAAAGATGTAGAGGCGCCACCACTGGGAGCATCGCAGAAAATGTCATCCTTGAAATCAGTCAGCAGGCTAGGGCTCTGATCCAGCCCTGCGAAAATGTCCTCCAGAAAACTCGCAGAAGCACTGAGCTTTGGCGGCTGGTTGTCTGAGACTGTGGTCGTCTCCTCCTCCTCTGTGTCTACTTTAAACCAGTCCCTGCTGATTGGGTCGTCTGAAGATGTAGCATCTGTGCATTTGGCAACAGGAGGATAAAAATCTGGTTCGGTTTGTGCCCGCTGGAAAAAGTCTGATGGTTCTGACTTGTACACATTCACAAAGTCTTTGTCAGGACTGTCCAGAATGGAGGGCTTAATGTCGTTGTCAGGAATACCCAGGCTGAAAGGATCGCTGGGGCTGGTGTCAAGGAGTGTTGGTTTCATGCTGACATCATCGAATCCTGACCAGGATGGTCCACAGTCCAAGAGCGCACTGTAGGAGTTGTTGTTGTTGTTGTTGTTGTTGTTTGAGTTTGAGATCCCATTGATGTTTTGCTCTGGCACCACCTCTCCATCGATCACTGTGACCTCTACTCCACCTGAATCTCCCTCCATCTCCTTTACCTCTTTTCTCTCTGTATCAACACTTTGTGCTTCTCCATCTCTCTCTCCACTTTCCTCTCTCACCTTCACATCATCTTTTGTCTCTTTCTCCTTATGCTCATCTTCCCCTTCAGTTTCGCCTGTTGCATCTTTCTTCTTCTCTTCACTTGGGCTTTCCATCACGTTCTCTGGACTTTCAGTCTCGGTTTGCTGCGGATCTTCTGAAACATCTTTGGTGCCTGGGATTTGATTGACATCGGGCGCAGTCTCCTCCATTGCCTTCACGCTCTGTTCCGCAATGGGGGATGTTGAACCCTGTGTCGGCTTTGGATCCTTCACAAGTTTAACTTTCTCAGGTAATGGGGTCACTGGCACATCCTGAGTGTTATCGTTTTCCCTCAACCCATTTTCAGAGTGAGTGACGGCTGGCTCTTTAGGTGGTCTAGAGGTACGTTTCGGGGTCTCTGTCATCTCCTGAGGCGCACTTTCCTGGGGAGGCCATGTTGGTTTGACCAGCTTCACCTCTTCCTCTGCATGAAATGCCTTCTTAGGAGACTCGGACTGTGGGGGCCAGACAATGGCAATTTTACTGGTAGGCTTTTTGGTCTCATCATTCGATGACTGGCTGGTGTCTTTGTCTTTTTCAGATGTCTTTTCTTTCTCTATCGAGCTAGGCAGGGCTGAGCGCTTGGGTTCAGATTTTTCTGGGGAGGGGTTTTTGGGTTTTGTCTTTTCTGGTGAAGTCTGATTTTTGTTGCTCCATAGCTCCTTGTGGGGTCTTTCTCCAAAACCTTCATCATAATTTCCTTTGGCCTTGAAGAGCTGCTTGTAGTGTGGCTTGCAGTACATGCGCCCATGGAGAGAGGCATACGTGCCAAGGCTGCGTGAGGGCAAAACAAGAAAATAAGAACAATGAAGTTCTTGGAAGATGAAAACACCACTAATTACACAAATGGTTAAGATTTTTAGAGTGTCTTGTAGATAAGCCACATTGAAGACGGTGTAAATATTTGTGATTACATTTTTACCTTAATTGACTGCTGCAGTGGGTACAGCGGAAGCAGGTTTTATGGAAGTTTTGTTTGTCTGCAATCAGCAACTCCATGGGGTAAACTCTCTTCCGACATACCCGACACAGTTCGGACTCGGGTACTCGAATTTTCTAAAAGATAAGCAATTATTAATTAGATGGCTGAATGATTAGCATACTGCAAATCAGAGTGTCAAATGTAAGTTAGTGCAAGTCACACAGCACAATGTTAAAACAGTGTGATCATTTAGCAGCACCACAATAAACCATGTCACCAAGTCAAATGAACAGTTATGGAACTTAATCCTGCTTAGATTTATGTTAATTTTTAATCATGAACTGTCTGACAACACCTTGTAAGCAACAGACATCTACTTTGTAAGATATCTATGGGCTATGAAATACTGTATGTTGTTTTGTTGATACATTGAGGACCTCTGACCCAAAGTCTGAAAACCATTAAACTCATAGTGTATGTACTTATAATAATGGATATAACATATATGAGTACTTATAATGAAAGTACTTCTTAACACCAAAGTTATTAATGCATCTAAGTCTTAGCTGAAAGTCTGCCCTCCTCATTGAAAGAAAATGCGGAATCAGGTCAAACTCAATGCACCCACACATGCCCAAAATTAGGTACAGTGTATACCAATCAAGATGAAAATTGTTCTATCTGGGTCATTGAAAGCCAACTATGGAAAAGTTCAAGCTTTTAACCCAGCGCCTGTCTTTTAATTACTCCATAAATAAACAGCGTTGGATAAACATTTAGTGTCTGTAGGGGAAGAATTTGCTTTGAAACTAAAATATGCTCGGACAGGAAGAGCAAAGATTATGGTTTAAGACCTGTGGCCCTAATTGGGCGAAGTGCAAAGTCTAACTAAAGCTTATTTAATACGTAGTTAAAATCAATTTGGTAGAATAACACCATGGGCAAGACTTTCAGCACAAACATTAATGAGTCAGCTCAATGCTCTTATATGCAATAAAATAGTCATATGTCATGCACAAGAACTTTTTCACAAGATTGTTTTGCAGACTTTGGCCTTTGCCCTCCATTTAACTGATGGCCTCTAGTATGTATCAGTGACTGAGTAATGAGGATCCTCAAAATAATGTGTTTGAGGACAAACAGTGTAGGAAAAAAACTTGTAAATCATACACTAAAATATTTTTGAGGAGATGAAAGAGGGAGAGAGATATCAAGAGAGAAGCAAAATAGAAAAAGAAACAGGCAGAGAAAAGTGAAAAACAAGTGAAAAGAGACATGCTTAAATATCCTTCTCATATGGCATAATAACACAAACTAGACAAGCATGTATGTATTAGAGTAACCAAACTGACACACAGCAAAAACACTAGTATTAAAAACACACCATGGCTTTCCAGATTAGTCATTTCCATGCTGGTCACACAGCTTTACCAGTCACGATGCTCTCCCTTTGGTGAGACATCATCTGAGATCTTTGCTCCTCGGTTGCGCTGAAGCCCAGGTTTCTGAACACAGTTTCGCTGTCGGCCCATGACTGCTGAAAGCTCTGCAGGAGCTCCTCAGCAGAAGCATCAGGCGACACGCTCAGGACGGGCACGTTCCCCCGCACCACGTCTGCATAGGTGGGTGGGTTGGGTATTCCAGACACATTCTCAGAGTGCATGGATGTCTCAGTTCTTGACCCCGTCACTGTGTTCCCAAACTCATCAACAGTAGAGTAGTGTTCTGTGATAGACTGTGTTTCAGAGAAACCAGTAGCATCCTTCTCCTTCTCCTCCCTCACATGGTGGAAGCTTGGCTCACCCAGTTCAAAAACATTCTTGATGGCCTTGATGTCAAATGATGGCTTCTCCTCGGCTGGAGTGGGTCTGCGCTCAATCTCAGCATCTCCTTCCTCTGTATCGCTGCCCAACCTCTCTGGTATGAGGATCGGATCTCTCCTGACGTACATTTTTGGTTGCGGGGACTCAAACTTGTTGACCAGTTTGGATAGATCGACTCTGGGGAGATCCTCCTTCATCCTCTCCTGGATCTCAGCACTCTCAGCATCCTCCTCTGCATCGCCCCCTAGTCTCTCAGGGATATCAATAGGGTCCTTGCGCATGTAAGTCTTGTTGACTTCTGCTTTCTGAGCCTCCTCAAAGAACACCCGCTTGTCTTTCACGGTCATCATAGAGTCCACCGCTTCTGAGACGTCAAACATCTCAACTGAATGGCTCTCCATGGTGAACTCTTGGTGGCTGGAAGACAAGGACTCCTCCTCCATCTCAGCTGTGTGCATCATCATCATGTGCTCTGGCACAGGCATTGGTGGTGGGGTCTGTGCGACCTTGGTGGTGTTATCTTTCAGCTTGGTCAACTTGTGTGATCGGCTCATTGTGGGCGAAGGTGTAGCCCTGCTTAGCTTTGTAGGGGTGTCCACCCAGCGAGGAGGGGGTGTAGGGGTCGCATCAGATCTGAAAGAGGGTGGTGGAGAAGGGCTGACCCTGAAAGGAGAATCTGTCCTCCTGGATGACTCTATGCTGATGAAGGTGGGTGATGGGGTTCTCATTCTCATCGTATCAGAGGGTACTTTGGGCTCCGGGGTCCTTGTTTTGGACAGGTCCTGCTCTTTGATTTCCTGGGTGCTCCGTCTCTCCTCCTTTACTTTCTTCTGGGTTTCCACCCTGGCAGAGCCAATGCTAATCTTAGAGATTTTAGGAGTTGCACCACCAATGATCACCTTCTCTGGCTCTGGCTCACTCTCTGGCTTGCTAGATTCCTGCACATTCGACTCAATAAAAATCAGCTTTGCCTGTGCAATGTTTCTGATATGCACAATTACTTCCTTTAGCTTTTGCTTACTGAACTGAGTAGTAACCATCCTTGTCTTTTCCTCTGTTCCAATGAGCCAATCGGGAAGTGAAATCACCATTGCCTTCACAGAGTTGGCATCCAGTTTCCCGTGAACACTCTGCATTTCCTTAATCTGGCTCAACAGCTTCTGCACTTCCACATACTTCTGACTATCAGTGATCTCAGCCACTGATTCAGTCTGCTTCATCTCTTGTGAGCTGATTTGACTAACCTCCTGTTTGGACATCTCTTTTTGCTGCAGCTGTTGCATCTGTTTCTGCTGTTGTTGCTGTTGGGAGGACTTCACTTGCTTCTTTATTTGAATTTTGCTTTTCTGCTGGATGCTCTGCTGCTGCACCTGGCTCTCCGTTACCACAACTTCCTCTCTGATCTGAACATGCTTTTCCTTCACTTCCTGGTGGGACTGAACAATTGTTACCTGGCCTTGTCCTTTAGGAACCTCAACAGTCATTGGGGGTACAGGAGAGACTTGAATAGGCACAACTTGTTTCACTTCCTTTTTTGACTTTTGTTTGGATTTTTTCATCTGGATTTCCACTTTACTGTCAGAAGTTGCAGCCTTTCCAACCTGCTCCACAGTGACCTCAGTGACCTTTTGGGTGCTGCTTGAGAGGCTTTCTGAATTTTGCTGAGCTGTACCCATCTGTGTAACGCTCTGTGTACTCTTTTGGTTCATCTGTGCTGTGGCATTGATGGCCACTTGCTCCTTCTGTGCTGCATTTTCCTCTTGCTTACTTTCTGCCTCAACTTTTGGTGGCTTTATAGTTTTGACCTTGAAATTTGGAGTGACCTTGGGAATCTTCATGGGTTGAGAGGGTGCCTTTTTGGCCTCCTGTGTTGCAGAGCTTGAAACCTGCTGGATGGCCTCCTGTTTGGAGACAGATGTCTCAGAGCTGGTCTTCACAGCAGTCTGTTGTTGCTCTGAGGCACTGGATGAAGCCATGGAAGAGGAGGCCTGAACATCAGTTGACAGAGAGTGGGTACCTTGGGTCATCCCAGAAGACACTGTTTGATGCTTTTTAGAGGTAACAGAGGACATACTGGTTGAATCTTGAGTAAGCTTTTTGTTTATTGTAGGTTTAACCATGGGGATTTGAGTGGGCATTTTCTTTGTAGGTGGCTCTTGTGGAACAGGGGTTGGTTTGGCTACAATCTCAGGTTCATTAGGAAGAGGTGGTTGGGGGAGCCCTGTGCTTTCAGTGGCTGGGGCCTCTTCACCTGGTGCCTGCAGATGCATTTGAGTTGGCGGTGATGTTGGAGTGGTTACTTTGCTTTTTGCTGCTTCTTCCATCTGCTTGCGATACCTCTCCTCTGCCAGCATGAGGGGAGTTTTGAACTTCCTAGCATAGGTCTTGGGCTTTGCTACTGCAGTAGTTTCAGGAGGAGGTGGGAGTTTTATGGGAGGGACAAAAACTTTCTTTGGTGGTCGCGGAGGCTCTTCTTGCACAGGCTTGGCCACTGGAATTACGGAAGGAATTTTAGAAACGGGAGGTTCCAGAGTAGTCTGTTTTATCTGCTCTACATGTTTGCTGCTCTCTTCTTTGATGGTGGTAGCTGTGGCAGAAGTTTCCTGCTTTTCAACCACAGGTGCTGGGGGAGGGGGTGGTGGAGGAGGAGGCGGTTGAGGTGCTGGCGGCTGTTTCTTCTGCCACTTAAACTTGGGTGGCTCAGCTTGCTTTGGTGGCTCAGGCTTGGGCACTTTGAAGAGAGGCCGTGCTTTAGGTTTAGCAGGAGATGGCTGTGCCACAGCACTCAGCTCCTGTGGGGGAGGAGGTGGGGGCAGGAAGTCCTGTGGGGGAGGAGGTGGAGGGAAAAACTCTGTCTCTGCCTCTGCAGTTGGAGGTGGCGGAGGGGGAGGTAAAGGGAGGTCACTGTCTTGCCTCATGACCAGAGGACGAGATAGGGGTGGTGGGACATCACTGTCTGTGATAGGAGAAGGAGGAGGCGGAAGAGAGAGCTCTGACTCTGATGGAGGAGGTGGGGAGACAGGTGGAGGTGGCAGATCAATTTGTGGCTTGTTTTTCTTGATCAAACCCTTAGTGCTGCCATAGCCCAACTTCAGGTTCTTGATGGTTTGCTTTTGAGTAGCAGTCTTCTGTTCAGTCGTCACAGAAGTCTGGACCTGTTTGATTGTCTTTATTTCCTGTGTCTGCTTTGTGGTTATGTTCACCTGTGATGTCTCTTTTGTCACAACAGTGCCTGATCCTGCAACTGCAGTGCTCTCTGTCATCTGCTTTCCAATGTTTTTCTTCTTTATCAGCATAGGTCCAGGGTTGTCCATTTTGGGTTTCACTGGCTCCTTAACCACTTCCTGTTCTTTTACAATTGCCTGCTGTTCTTTTATCT
Source organism: Alosa alosa (assembly GCF_017589495.1). NCBI lineage: Eukaryota > Metazoa > Chordata > Actinopteri > Clupeiformes > Clupeidae > Alosa > Alosa alosa. The sequence continues at coordinate 14,815,030 of NC_063211.1, read as the reverse complement.
GCTGCTCTTGGACATTTGTCTGCTGCTCATGTTGAGCAATTGTTTGGACATTCACTTGTTGCTTGACCTTCAGGTGCTGCTGTTGAACATTCACTTGCTGCTTGACATTCATTTGCTGCTTTTTAACATTCACTTGCTGTTTGACATTCATTTGCTGCTGCTTAGTGCTGGTCTGTTGCTGACTGATAGTAATTTCCTGCTGTTTGATGTTTTCTTGCTGTTTCACGCTTTGCTGCTGCTGCTTTATGCTTTGCTGCTGCTGCTGACTGATTGTTGTTTCCTTCTGTTTCATGTTTTCTTGCTGTTTCACGCTCTGCTGTTGCTGCTCTTGCTGACTGATGGTTGCTTCCTGCTGCTTCATGTTTTCTTGCTGTTTCATGTTGTGTTGCTGCTGCTGTTGCTGCTGCTGCTGCTTCATGCTCTGCTGCTTCATGCTCTGCTGCTGCTTGATGTTCTGTTGCTGCTTGATGTTTTGCTGTTGTTTCACCTTCATTTGTTGCTGCTGTTTCTTGCTCACCTGTTGAGATAAAGACTGCTGTGAGGATTGAGAAGCTTCTGTCGCCATCTGCTGGACAGCTGTGGTTTGTGTCACAGTAGACTGACCTCCCTGGCTTGTAGCTTCGATATTCTGCTCTAAGTGAACCTGAGTGACTTCCTGTGCACCGTTCTGCGACTCTGTGGTCCCTGTCTGGTTCGTCATGGCAAAAGCCTGGCTGGCAGCTCTGCTTTCTGCCATTGCTGCAGCTAGGCACTCAGGGCACTCATGGAGTGGAGTTTTTCCTTTGACTCTCCTTACATTGTGGCCCTTGTGGTGCTTCTCATCCTTCTTCTGCAGGAGGCAGTGTATGGCCCCCCGGACATCACCCTTGACCACTTCCTCTTTCTCAACCTGCATTTCCTCCTGTTCGTAAAGTGACTTTATCGATGTCTTGATGTCTCCCTCAGTGCTTGCGCGGCGCTGCATTCGAGGGGATGCAGTAGGCTCCAGCAGCAGCTGAATGGTGCCCTTCACATCTCCATACTCACTAACCTGATGCTGGTAGACCTTTTTATCAGAAGAAGCTTCCTGCAGATTGATTAAGGCCATATGAATGTCACCTTTGACTATCTCCTCCTTCTCCACCTCTTTCAATGCCTGCTTGGCCTCCTCCAGAGATTTTAGGGTGCCCTTAATGTCACCAGGCACCAAATCCTCAATGATGATCTCTGTCCTGGTGTTTGCTGATTTCTCCAAGGATTCCAAGGCCCCTCTGATGTCACCCCTCACAATCTCTGGCTTCTCCACCTCCTTGGCTTGATTTTGGGCTTCCACCAGTGACCTGAGTGTGATGTTGATATCTCCTTTCACAACCTCCTCTTTTTCCAGCACTGCCCTTTGGTTCACGGCCTGTGTTAGAGAGTCGAGTGCTGCCCTGAGGTCTCCCTTGACAATTTCCTCCTTCTGCAGGTTGTGTAGGCCCTCTGGCTTTGTCATGAACACCTTTACAGTGCTGTGCACATCCCCACGGAGTATATCCTCCTCGGTGACGGTACGCCCAATTTCCTTCTGATTCTTTCTGAGAAGCAATTTAGTTGTCTCAACATCACCACCAATAATCTTCTCTTTTTCTCTCCCTTCCACAGTATCATCTGATTCAGTCTGGAGCTGACGGAGGTAGTCTAGCGCCCCAGACTCTATACAGGTGGAGTAGAAGCTCACATTACCCCTCTCTGTATCACTCACTCTAATCTTACTCTGGTCTGATGCATCAGGATTTGAGAGGAGTCTGTGCAAGGTTCCCCTTACATTGCCTCTGACTATGTCCTCTTTGTCAAGGCCTTCTTCTGTGTCTTTATTCAGAAGTGAGTAAATGGTCATCCTGACATCACCCTTCTCGTCCTCCTGGATGAGAATGCCACGTTTGTTGGCCCCCTCCTCTTTCAGCAAGTTGTTGATGGCCTCTTGTATGTCTCCTCTGATGATCTCTTCCTTCTCCACATTGATACCCCTCTCCTGATTAAAGAGTTGTTTCACTGTGGTGTTGATGTTTCCTCTCTCTTCCTGGTCAATTGTGATGCATTTCTCTGTCCCCTCACATCTGTTCAACAGGTTCATCATGATGTTGTTCAGATCGCCCCTGATCACTTCCTCCCTCTGGATCTCAGGAGCTTCCTGGTTCATGAGTTTGTATTTAGCCATTCTCACATCTCCAACCTCATCCGTCTCAATAAGAATCCCCTGGGACTCAACCATTTTCTGGCTGTATAGTTCCTCCAGAGTATTCTTAATGCTCTTACCAATGATTTCCGTTCTCTCTACATTGCTTTCATTGAATCCAGTAAGGGGTGTTGATTCAAAGAGCCATGTTGTTGATTTCACGTCTGCCTGTGGGATCTCCTCTCGGCTAATGACTGTTTCTGTTCCATCCATCTCTTTGATACGATCCAGAGGCTCTTTCTCAAACAGCCATACAGACTGTTTCACATCTCCTTTAACCACCTCTTCCTTTGTTACTTTCTCCATCTCATCATACTCAGAGCCCTCTCCACGGATCTTGTCGATAGTGCGGGTCTCAAAGAGCCAGGTGGAAGATCTCACATCCCCCTTTTGGATCTCACTCACACTAACAGTCCTAACATACTGATTCATCTGGTCCTCCTCAAAACGCTGTTTGTTTATTTTGACATCTCCACCCTGGATGTCCTCCACAGTTTTCATCCGGACTTTCAGGTCCTCTGCGATTTCATCCAGAGGCTGAGTTTCAAATTTCCACCTGGCTGATCTGACGTCTCCTTTCTGAACGTCCTCCTCAGTCACTGCCTTGATGATGTACACCTCATCTGTGTCTCGAATGGAATCTAGAGGCTTTGTCTCAAATAGCCATCTAGCCCCAACAACATCACCCCTCAGAATTTCTTCTTTGGTAACTGTGGTTACTTCATGGTAGTGACCCTCTTTATCTCGGATGGCATAAAGGGGCTGGGTCTCAAACATCATAGTGTAGTTCTTCACATCTCCCTTTTCAATCTCCTCTCTGATGGTGGACTGAATATTCTTGATTTCTGTCTCTGAGGATTCATCTTGGATTTTATCCAGGGAGTATGTCTCAAAAATGAAACGTCCCTTGTCCACATTACCACCTTGGACATCTGAAACAGTACGAATCTCTTTTGATTCCTCTGAAGCATCCCGGATTGCATCAATAGGCTGGTTTTCAAACATCCACGTGCAGTTCACCACATTTCCTTTCTGTATTTCCTCAGCCTGGCGAGACTTCAGCTTCATCATAGTTTCCTCTGAGGTTGAGGTCATGATATCCGAGGACCGGTTCTCAAAGATGTACTTCATTCTGGAAACATCTCCAGATTGGATGTCAATCTCTGTTACCCTCTTGAAATCACTCTCGCTTTCTCCAGTTATGTTCTCCAGATTCTCTGTCTCAAACAAGAAGCGAGCCAGGCGGACATCTTTACCTTGAACTTCCTCCTGATCAACAGTGCAAGTTTTTATGACTGTCTCTGATTCATCCCGTATGGTGTCCAGGGCTTGAGTTTCAAACAGCCAGGTGCAAGTTTTCACATCTCCTTTTTGGACTTCAGTTGATTCAGTCTCACTTTTGGCCTCCACTTTCTCATACAAGGCATCCATTGGTTGTGTCTCAAACAGCCACCTGCAGGTCTTCACATCACCTTGCTCAATATGGACACCCTCTTTCTTCCTGGTCTCCTCTTCCTCAGCATTGCTGAAGTATTTGATGCCATCAAGTGGCTGAGTTTCAAAAAGCCACTTGGCTGTTTTGACGTCACCTGACTCAATCTCCTGTTTGGAAATACCTTTGATGATCTGGAATTTATCAATGCTTTCATCAAACTGATCGATTGGACGTGTCTCAAACATCCATTTGCAGCTGCGGACATCACCTTTGACGATTTCCTCCCTTCTGATAGTCTTCACCTCATGGTAATGGCCAGAGCTGTCCTGCATTGCATACATAGGAGTGGACTCAAACAGATGCTTGTTTGACCTCACAGATCCACTTGTAACACCTTCCACCTGTATCTTCTGTGTATCACATTTGCTGAGGTCCATGGTTTCAAAGATCTCCTTGTAATTTGTGACGTCTCCCTTGTCAAGTTCCTCCAGGTTTACAGTGCGTTGAACCTCCTTTTTCTCTTCCCTTATTTGTTCTAGTGGCCTGGTCTCAAACATCCACCTCTGGTGTCTGACATCTCCCTTCTCCTCCTCTGTCATGACCCTCTTCTGAAGTTTCCCAACCTCAGCAAGTTCTTTCAGATTCTCCATGGGAACTGTTTCAAACAAATGCCTGGCAGAAGTCACATTACCTCCCACAATGTCTTCCACCTGTGTTGGTCTTGCGTTGGCGTTGTCTTTGAGGGAGTCCATAGGCTGGGTCTCAAAGACCATGCAGTGCTTGCGAACATCAGCCCCAATGATCTCCTCCCTGTGCAGTTTGGAGCTTTCCCATTCCTCATCTTTGATGGAGTCCAAGGTCTTTGTCTCGAAGAGCCAGCGACCTTTGTTCACCCCACCTTGGTAGTTGTCCTCCATTGAGACGCCGCAGATCAGTTTGACTTGAGATGGGTCTTTGCTAATCATGTCCAAGGGCTGGGTTTCAAACAGCCAGCGTGAAGTCTTCACATCTCCTTTCTCAGTCTCCTCTCTCCTCACAGTGGTGATCTCTAGCATCTCTCCTGAGTCTCCCCGGATTACGCACATGGGCTGAGTTTCAAACATCCTTGTGGTCATCTTCACTTCTCCCTTGATCTCCTCTAGCTCTGATTTCAGGCTAAGGAAGTGGGTCTCATCGATTGTCTCAGTGTGAGCCAGAGTATCCAGGTGCTGAGTTTCAAACAGGTAACGGGCAGTTTTCACATCTCCTCCAGCGATGTCCTTTGTGTAAACAACTTCAGTGCCTTGGTTGTCCTCCTGGTAGATCTTATTCAGTGTGTCCAGTGCCTGAGTTTCAAATAGCCAAGTGGCTGTTCTGACATCTCCTCTCGCAAGCTCTTTCATTTTGCCTGTCTGTTCAGTGGAGTCAGGAGTATCTGATCGCAAAGCATCGATGGGCTGCGTCTCAAACATCCACGCAGTGTACTTGACATCACTTCCTGCTATGATCTCCTGTTGGGCGATGTTCTTGCTGTTGTCCTCATCAGGAGTTTCATCTTTGATGGAGTCCAGGGGCTTATTCTCAAACATCCAGCGCATGGACTGTACCTCTCCCTTCAGGATCTCGTCCCACTCCAGATACTCTCTCTCTGGGCTCATACACTTGCTGGGGCTGCTGCTGTTTTCGAACACTGATCGAGCCTGCTGGATTTCTCCAGACATCTCCTCCTGGTAGGCCATCTCCTGGCTGAAGAAGTCCCTCTCCAAATTCTTGCGCACTTCTGGGTGGATGTGCTTGTAGAGCCGCTTGAGCTCAGCCATGTTTCTCTGCTTGGAGTAATAGTCCTTGGCATGGTGGTGGGGGCAGATGTACTCCTTGGGCTGCGGGGAGGAACAACGGACTGGGACCTCACCAGGTCCCTGGAGGAACTCTGTGGGAGGAGGAGGGAAGTTCTGCTGCTCCACTATCTCAGTGGTTTTAGTGGAGGCAGAAGCTGAGGTGGAGGAGGATGATGCCGCCTCCACTCTTCTGGTAACAGCCACTGTTTCATAGTGACCATCTTCAATGACTTTAGATGAGACGTTCACTGGAGCCCATTGAAACTGGTTGTAATCAAGATCAATCTGATTGGTGACGAGTTTGGTTGAGGAATTCATTGTTGTTTTATAGAGGAAAAGTAGAGAAAAAATAAGTGGAAAGTAGAATAGAAATCGAATAACAGTCAGAGAGAAAGAGTGGGTAATGATTGAGTGTTTTTATTCAATAAATTAAATTAGATTAGGCTAAGACCCCATATATTGTGTAAGGGTATTGGTATTTGTAGCAACAGACTAATTAGGTTGACATTTTACCACCTGCAGTTCAATAATAGTAAATGGAGTAGTTGTACCTGTCAACAGGGGACAATATAGACTCTGAATCAGTCATGTATGTGGCTTTGTATGTGATCTGTATCTAACAATCAATATTTCCCTCCTTTCCTGTCAATAATATATGCACTAGTGTATCAATATGAACTCATGTATAGTATTTATTTATTCATAGAAATCCAGCTGTTTTATATAGCCATTACTTAGAAGAGTGCTACTATACCTTAAAAGATAATTTCTGTAGTACGATATACTCTAGATATGTAATATATGTAGTATCCCAAAAACTGTGAATGTCTATAGTAAATTAATCATAGTGATTACTATACCTTCACTTGTTTGCTTGGTGTGGCCTCCTCGATCGTTTTTTCATATTGCTGCTTCAAGGCCTGGGCGGAAACCTTGGGTAGATCTTCACCTCCGATCATCCTCACTAAACCCACAGGAACACACACACACACACACACACACACACACACACACACACACACACACACACACACACACGGATACATTCGCATGTCAAATACAGTAGAATATGGAATTAAAGGAGAGAGACAGTTGTAGAGAGAAGAGAGAAAGAGAGAAGCACAGAGGGGGATAATGATGATTCATTTTGTGATTTGATGGTGGTGATTACTGTAAATCAAAGAGATGTATTTTTTATTTCCCCAAGGTCCAGAAATGTTTTTCTCATTTTCAATCCACCTGGCACCCATTTCCATGCATTAAATTGCCTGCATCATTTAAAAACCAACCAGCATCACCTAATTGCATTACTTGCTCCCTTCACACTTGACAGGAAGAAACAGACTGGACAGATGGACAGGTGATTGATGGCAGATCACAAATTCTCTCTATGCTTACCTGTCTCATCAAAGTGGTTCTCATAACCTGCGGCCACATGGTTCTGGTGAAAGCTCTGCTGCTCACGGCTAACCTGCGATCGGAGAGGAGTCGAGTTAGTCCCACTCTCATTACCTTCCCCAACACTTGAGTCAAGGCCAGCAACAATAGGAAATGGAGCGTGTGTGTGTGTGGTTGGGGGTTGGTCACACAGAGCACTCAGCCAATGGTTAGCCATTAACGCCCTTTTCTTTTTAAAATAAGCACAAGGGCAATTGGTCTTGAACTCAATCTTGGTTCATTCATCTGCTGTTTCTTTTCAAATTTGTAAGTGTTTTTCTAACTCCCTGAAAAGGGAGGTTGATTTATTGTTGTCGGAGCGCTGAGCGGCAATGCTGATAGAAACACAAATCACTCAAGCTGCCGGCAAAACGAAAAAGAGAGTGAAATCAATAGATATTATTCTGCAGGAACAACTCGGTGGAAGAGGAGAGTGTTTGGATAGAATGATGAGAATGACTGGATGGATGGATGGATATTCACCTGTTCATTCTCATTAAAGGTAACTCTCTGTGTCTGAGAGCTGGACATCTCCTACAAGACAGAAAAGCAGACAGAAAATTATTTATAACAATATGCTTGTGTGTGTGTTTGTCTGTATGTGTGTGTGTGTGTGTGTGTGTGTGTGTGTGTAAGAGAGAGAGAGAGATATGCAGGCAGAGGGTGAGGATCTGCATACTAATATTAGTGCTCTGTTATCTTTCTAACCAGCAGAGGCAGGTACCATGACCAATTAAATCACTTCCAGTTTTCCCTCACACCCGAAACATAGTATTCATTGAGGCCAGGTGTCACCTAATTTGGCACTCTAAAAAGCACCTACAAAATGGGAGGTGCTGCTCATTAAGGAATTGCTGTTTGTCTAGAGTATCCCATGCAGGGATAGCACATCTGGTTTCGTAGTCTGCCATTTAGGAATAGGGCACCAGATGAGGTAGTGTGTGCCTGCGTGTTTTTGTGTGTGTGTGTCTATATATATATATATATATATATATATATATATATATATATATATATATATATATATATATATATATGTGTGTGTGTGTGTGTGTGTATGTGTGTGCGTGTGCATGTGCATGTGTGTGTGTGTGGTCTGTGTTAAGCGCCAACTTCTCTCTGTGAGACACTAAACCTGAGTGGTAATACAGATCTGGAACTGTTAAGACATGAGAGGCATCAATATCTAAATAAAGAAATGTTGCAGTGACTGTATTATTTTAAATACATCAAGTGCTTTATATAAAATAAACCTTTTATATCATTTTTATGTTTCATTTCTCCCACAATGGGCATATGGTAAACCAGATAGTATGAAGATACAATCTGAGTACATTGTTTCCATGAAGGGTTGTTACTAGATAGTTATCTTTCCCATAGCTTACAGTGTGTGTGTGTGTGTGTGTGTGTGTGTGTGTGTGTGTGTGTGTGTGTGTGTTTGTGTGTGTTTGTGTGTGTGTGAGTGTGTGTGTATCAGATGTAAGGGCTGTCAGTTTGAGGACCTGAATGATTGTGTGTGTGTAATTATTCACATGTACTCCATGCCGGGGACTGGAGGTGGGTGATGGTGCTGAGTGTGTGTGTGTATTTTTACCTGTACTCTGTGCTGGGACTGCACGTGAGTGATGGTGCTGTGTGAGGAAGAGGAGGTGGAGAACTCCTGGGACTCAAACTGCTTTTTCACACTGGCCAGCCCACCGGGCAGAGAACAGGCCTCAGTCTCCTCCAGCACCTACAACACACACACACACACACACACACACACATACAGAGAGAAAAAGAGAGAGAGAGCATTATAACTTTAACCCTTAGAACCCGATTGACGCAAAGTGCGTCAAAAAACACACCCTTTCTTCTCTGTTAGATTGCTCCGCGACTGTTCATCACAACGAGATAAAACCTTTATTTTATGACAGAGAAGAAGTGGGGCTTTCCACTTCTTATCTCTTGTCTGTACGATCAACTATGAAAATTAAAAGAAATCATGAAATTAAATACAATTGCATCATATTTAAAGTCTATACTTCTCGGCGTTCACCTGCGCACCCATTACTCTCATTTGAATTACTCGCGAACCCGTGATCGCATAGATATGGCAAGCATATCAGATGAAAGAGGAGAAACAGGGCTATTCATTGGTACCATGGATATCGATCTTTCTGGCTTATAAAAACAGACGAAGTGATTGCAAAATATTAACGTCATGTACACAAACCAACGCTGCACACCCATTACTCTCGGAGTAATTACTCGCGGACCCGTGATCGGATATATATGCCACGTATGTTAGATGAAAGAGGAGACACAGAGCTATCATTTGATACCAAATACATCCTTCTGGGTTATAAAACAGACGAAGTGACAGCAAAATAATAACTTCATATAGCTGGACTTACCCCACGTTTTTGTCTGTTTTTGTGGCAAAGCATGTTTATAACCCAACGCTATCGTGTGTTTCTCTATGGCAAAACATGTTCATAATCCGGTTTTGAGATCCTAGCAAATTCCTGCATGGCATCCAATTCTAGGCTCACATTGCATCCCAATTTGTTCAACAAAGAAATACCTTTTTTGCCTTTACTTTGTTCATGGCAATGCAGTAAAAAGTTGAGAATCATCATGAGTGCATACACCATAGTCACACATACTAACAGGCAAACTTGGGTCAAGTCAGGTCAGATCAGTTCGTGTCACAGATATGGAGCGCAGAATGGTCATTTTTCATCGCTAAATAAAAAATGGCATTTATTTCCGTAAATCACACACCACATATTTCTGTAAATTGCTCAGCCCCAGAGTATCCCTCCAACATGGCAATTATATTGCCCGTTTCAGGACAGTCTGCCCTACACACACATGAAATGCATGTAGAGCTATGAGCTTGCTGTGGTGAGATACAGGTCAAAATATAAGAATTTTTATAATATGATTTTTATATTTTAATTCTTTAAAAATCAAAATAAAATCAATGCTAGTACTAATACATGAAATGATAGCCTAGACTCTGCTGAAAAAAACAATATATAATATGTGTGTGTTGCACTTACAATGACCAGAATAAATCCTTATGAATAAAGGTAGTGAAAATGCCCTAAAAACAGCTTAGGGTTCTAAGGGTTAAAATGAGCATACAGCACTGCTCATAACCTTGATAGATTGTATTATGACTATATAGCGGAACGTCACATATTACCAACCGTTGCGTATTTTCAACCTCTTACGTGTATGGGTCCCTTAATATTCATTTCTATACAAACCAAGACAGCGGATTCCGAAATAAACGCAAGCACCCACCATTAGTGTATCTAAATTAGTTATGTACCAAAAATTACATTTTACTGTGACTCAAAGTGCTGTAAACTGTGTTGTACGGCTGCGTGTACAAATCTTCTTGGAGCTCCAGTGGAATTTTGATTTGCGTCAAGAATTCTCGGGATAACCGTTGATGTGCCGTGAGAAAGGTTGGGAATAGGCCCAGCACTAAACTCTGAGCGTGGTAAACAAAAGCGGATATTTCAGGCAGTAAAAGCCCCGGTAAGAACCAAACTAGATTTTGTTCAAATCATACACCTATGGCTACTGAAAAATGTAAGGTTCATTTATCAAATGTTATTTTGAAGTATTAAAAAACATTGTTGTTTTAGAATGTTCAAACGAAATGGTTGGTAATTGTCACGTTTACGATATATGTGTAAGTACCCTTTTTATTTTTATTTTTTATTTATTAATTCGCCTGACACTTTTATCCAAAGTGACTTACAGGCATCAATTATCACAGGGCCAGTCTCCCAATTCCCGTGGTCTCTATTCCCGACTACCACTGTTGTGCCCTCAAAGACACGACAGTGGCAATCGGAAATATAGCCCATGGCTTTCCTGGCTTCTGCATGTTAGCCTGGCTCCTCAGCCTCTAACCTACCACACTACCACTATCCATTAAGTACATTGGCACTATGTTCAAGGGCGTAGGTTTGGTCTGAGCTTTGGTGGGGACACTACCCACTAACCCCCCCGGAAAAAAGGAAAAGCCACTCAACTCTTTCACCAGCCACTATAGATATATCAAATGAATAAATTGTTCTACTGTCCAACTTAATCTATACTGTGTAGCCTACATAATCTGATTTTAATTTGTATAGATATGTAGGCTATATTTAACATTTAACATTTTTTTTCTATTTGGTCTGTTATGAAATCATGCATTGACCCATTTAAGCACAGCTCAGTTTTAAAGAAACTTAAATACATGCATGCTTAGCATTTTGTGAAAGGAGATCATTAAGGCTACATTGACAAACTCTTAACCGTGAGCTGCCTGTATATTCTCCGATTCTAATGTTTACAGATATCTAGGCAATGTAAGCACAGCTCAGTTTTAAGAAATGCTTAAAGCCGAAAGACCATGTTGAATTTTGCTACAATTTATTTCAAAACCGGATTACTCTGGAACAGCTAACTATACACGGGAATGCATTACACCTTTGTGTTCGGTAAGGTCTGCTGTTTATTCTGATATATGGTTTGTCATGTGTTGCGTGAAGAGTGTGTAGGCTTACAATATTCCACCGAGACGAATGGATGTGGAGATGGGCGCAGAGAATAATTATTAAATCTCTTGAAGTTATTTTTCTCGCGAACTGTTTATCACAGCAAATAGTGGCTATAGCACCGTTTAAAAGCTGAGAAAAGGCTCTTTCATGTGACACATGTGTGATGAGTAGCCTACTCGAGGAGTTCAACAGAGAAGAATGGGTGAATTTGGACGCACTTCACATTCACATGCCTTGTAGTGAAGTGAAGCTGAAGCTAATACCATGCTAGCGCAGGAGACTCTTGACTCACTGGTAGTTATGATAGGTAATTTCAAATCAGCCTTGATTTACCCTTATAGGCTACTGCACGATTACAAGATCTGTTCGAGATGATTGGCAGCACTGAAGTGAGAAATTATTTAACTCTTTGTGTAAAGCATGTGGCTTTTTCCCCATTTCAACCTGAATATTGGTGGGGACATTTCAGTCGTAATTTGACATTGGTGTGGACACGTCCTTCGGTCCCCACGCAAATCTACGCCCTGACTATGTTTATGGCTGTGCAAGTGTGTTATGTGTGTGTTACACTATTGTAGTGTTTGTGTGTGTGTGTGTGTGTGTGTGTGTGCACGTGTGTGTGCTCTAGGGTATGTGAGACATAATGACCTGGAGGGGGCATCAGAGGCCTTCCTGGCTGCACCACTAGAGAGTTACCAAGGTCTCACATTATCTCTCTCTCTCTCACACACACACACACACACACACACACTCTAAGGCACACAGGCCGAAAGACACACCAGGGGTTGTGTATGTCTCACATACACACACTCAGAAACACACACACACACACACACAGGGTTACTCTCAGGGTCTGACTGTCTGACTCTCACAGTCTTCCTGCCCTGAACTCTGACCTCTGACTCCTAACCTTAACAGCTGTCTTCATACTCAAGAGCTGTGTGTGTGTGTCTGTGTGTGTGTGTGTGTGTGTGTGTGTGTGTGTGATGCGATGTGTGTGTGTGTGTGTGTGTATGTGTGTGTGTGTGTGTGTGTGCATGCGTCGCGCGCGTGTGTGTGTGTGTGTGTGCGCAGCGCATAGCGCGCGTGTGTGCATTACGTGTGTGTGTGTGTGTGTGTGTGTGTGTGTGTGTGTGTGTGTGTGCGAGTGCGAGTGTGTTTGTGTCTATAGAGGGGGTGATGGGTGTCAGCCATCACATACATTAAACGTGAGCTCATAAGGACATGGCATCCCTCTCACCTTTATCAGGTTCATCTGAACGGTGAGGGGAGGCAAGGAGAGCTTTCTGTTTCAGATTACACTCTCCTTTCCTGTTCCTTTCCTGTTTTAATATTTTAATACAAGACACCCGTGTGTTGGTGAGTGTCTCTCTGTGTGTGTTTGTATGTGTGTGTGTGTGTGTCGGTGGTGTGTGTGTGTGTGCAAGAGAGTGTTTGTAGATCTGTGTATCTGTGAGATAGAATTCTGCGAGAATTTCTATATGTGTTCAGTGTGTTTAGGTCTCTGTGTGTGTGTGTGTGTGTGTGTGTGTGTGTGTGTGTGTGTGTGTGTGTGTGTGTGTGTGTATGTGTGTGTGTGTGTGTGTGTGTGTGTGTGTGCGTGCGTGCGTGTGTGTGTGTGTGTATGTGTGTGTGTGTGTGTGTGTGTGTGTGCGTGTGTGTGTGTGTGGGAGCGTGTGTGTGTGTGTGTGTGTGTGTGTGTGTGTGTGTGTGTGTGTGTGTGTGTGTGTGTGCGTGTGTGCGTGCGCGCGTGTGTGTGTGTGTGTGTGTGTGTGTGTGTGTGTGTGTGTGTCTGTTCTGCTATTGAGCCCTCCACAGAGGCGCAGGCAGGTGAATCTGAGAGAGGCTGCGCGTCTCTGTTTCACCCTTGAGTGTGTGCCGGGGCTGATAAGGGTGGCTAATACCCCTTGGACCGGCCACTCCGGTTACACCTCTGATAAAAACAGAAAACTAATCCTGACGGGGTGTGTATGTGTTTTTGTGTGTGTATATATGTGATTTATTTTTTTTTTTTTTTTTGGGCAAGAAGATAAGAAGATTGAAGACAAAAATATAAGAAGATTGATAAATATATCAATATGAAGCATAAGGAATATGAGACTACCACTGTGCTTGTATGTTTATGTACAGATATGCAATTACCGTGTGTACGTCTGTGTGTATGATAACCTCTCTCTCTCTCTCTCTCTCTCTCTCTGTGTGTGTGTGTGCATGTGTGCGTGTGTGCGTCATCTATCAGTACTCTATTGAAGACACACCAATAAGTGAAGTAAGGCCTGAAGATAGATTAACATCTGGATCAATATGTTTCTATTAAGATGTGTGTCTGGTGTTCCTGTGTATAGTATATGTCTATGCCTATTCACTTGGTTGTGTGTGTGTGTGTGTTTGTGTGTATGTGTGTGTGTGTGTGTGTGTGTGTGTGTGTGTGTGTGCGTGTGTGTGTGTGTGTGTGTGTGTGTGTGTGTGTGCGTGTGTTGTACCCCAGCTGAGGAGGCGCTGGTCTCCTTCTTGGCCACGGCTGCCTGATACATGGCGAGTCTCTCCTTCACTGAGACGCCCTCTGTCTCTGGGTCTCCGTTCCTTTGGACAGTGTCTTCTGCGTCCCTGGTTACAGCAGTGCTGCCTGCAGCTAAAACACACACACACACACACACACACACACACACACACACACACACGCACACACACACACACTCTCACAGACCACAGACACACAAACACACACAGACACACACAATTAGAGCATATATATGTCATCCAATTAGTTATAATTAGGAGACTTTCATTAAATTATCTAATGCCTCATCTAATCACATTGTTGTGTTTTCTTCTACCAGCCACTACACAAAAGATGAGGCATTTACACCTCACACATTTATTAAATAGTAGAAAGGTTAATTTGATGCTGTGGGTGTGTTAAGGGTATACAAATGGGCTTTACCCACAGATACAGTGCGTGGGATTGTCACTTGATATTTGCTATGGGTCACAGTCTCCCGGTATCGTGAATAAAGCTGCAGTCTCACACCAGTTATCTTGGAGTAATTTTGACCACAATGCTTTAATGAAACCTGAATCTGCTAGGACTATATTTGCTATATGAAGCTAAGCTACCACAAACTTTGCCACTGACAGCGGATTACCAGGGTAAGAAAATATGGAAAACTGTAACCTTTTCTCCTCACACAAACACATCACAGACATTCACACACATATGCACACAAACTCATCAACACCATGTCTCACAGGTTTAAATCTGATTAACTAACTGACAGAAGCTCAGTGGGTTAATCCTACATGTCAACCATTCATGTCAAGACTGGTCATCACAACATAGACTTGTCTTAGAGTTGACCTTTTCTCATCGCCATGCAATAGTCACACACACACACACATACACACATAAACTCATACACACTCAAAGACAAAATGTCCAAAATTAAATGGTATTTCACATTTTTCAATGTTTTTACAAAGTGTTTACTCTACTCAGTTCAACAAACAAAAACATCCTTGACAGGATTAAAGTGACTTATTACCTTTTTTGTAAAGCGGTAAGAGGTGCACAGCTTGTCCTCATATTGTCAGTAAGAATTAATTATGAATTATTCAGAATTAATAATGGAAAATTGTGTTTCCCTTTATGCCTCTGTGGCTGCTTGCAATTCACACTCATAATGAAAGATTTGTAGCATGTTAACAGAAGCAGAAATAAAAGGCAAACCACAGTGCCCTCGCCCTGAGAATAACACTTATCTTCGCAGTTAATAGAAATAGTTTAATTGCTAAATGGCTTTTTTATTAAGGCATTATCCACCACCACCTGTATCAATCCTGAGAAACCCGAAAGCGCTGCGTCCAGATCTATAGTTTCTCGCCTTGTGTTTTGTTTTTATTCAGATGCAGAATAAAATATGTGTAGTGAAATTGAGTGAATGATGATCTCTAAATAATTATTCCGTATATTATTCCATTTGAAACACTACAGCTTTTTCACTAGTCATCCACTCTACTGTGACTGTTAAAAAAGAAAGAAATGTAATTTCTTAAAAACAATGTGAAATGTCTGTAAAAGCAATTTATCGAATTGTGTTTTTTCATCATTGGTATCAAGGCAATCTTAAAATGAAACACACACTTCCTTAGGGTGACTTCCACAGCTACCTGTCTGAGCATGGCTGATATACTATGAGCCGAGCTGTGTAAGTTACAGACCATGACAACGTTAAATGGCTGTTTAACGGAGAACAGTGTGAGAGAGAAGGTGAGGGTGAGAGGGTTGAAGTATATCACTGTGTCATCAGGAGGAGGTGTTTCAGGAGGACTGTCATCAGGCAGGCACTTCTGGAAGCCATGTGACTCAACGATGTTCCCCGAAACACCAATATTAGCTCCTCAAATATGGAGAACATGCTGAGGTAAACTTAGCAGAGACAGAGAGAGAGAGACCGAGAGAGAGAGAGAGAGAGAGAGAGAGAGAGAGAGAGTGGTAGAGAAAGGAGGATCACTTGGGAATGGAGGGAGAGTGAAACCTAGAGATGGTGAAGAGAGAGAAAGCGAGAGAAAAAGAGAGACAGAGAGGAGTGGTAGAGAAAAGAGGATCACTTGAGAATGGAGGGAGAGTGAAACCTAGAGATGGTGAAGAGAGAGAAAGCGAGAGAAAAAGAGAGACAGAGAGGAGTGGTAGAGAAAAGAGGATCACTTGAGAATGGAGGGAGAGTGAAACCTAGAGATGGTGAAGAGAGAGAAAGCGAGAGAAAAAGAGAGACAGAGAGGAGTGGTAGAGAAAAGAGGATCACTTGAGAATGGAGGGAGAGTGAAACCTAGAGATGGGTGAGAGAAGGGGAATGGAGAGAGACAGCGATAGAGAGAGAGTGCGATGGAGTGATATAGAGAGACATCGATAGAGAGAGAGTGCGATGGAGTGATATAGAGAGACATCGATAGAGAGAGAGTGCGATGGAGTGATATAGAGAGACATCGATAGAGAGAGAGTGCGATGGAGTGATATAGAGAGACATCGATAGAGAGAGAGTGCGATGGAGTGATAGAGAGAGACAAGGGGGAAGACAGGGAGCAAGGGAACGAGTGGTCAGCAGTGAAGAGCAGCCGCCCAAAATAACAGGGATTTTATGTGCTGCTCGCCGCTTGCTCAACTGGACACCCTACACCTGAGGTCAGACGTAACCAAACGCTCTTCAAATAGAGCAGGAGTGCAAGAGGGATAATGCACTCGTTCATCACCGAGGAATGACAGAACATCACGTCACGTCACGTTACTGCTGACTGACGGGTAGATAGATGGATGGATGGATGGATGGATGGAATGATAGAAAGATGGATGGACAAATGGATGCACTGACCTCCACATACCAGGGAGAAAATAAAAGCATGAGAACATGAGAACAATCCCATGATGTCTGTGAGGCTGAGCACGGGCACACACTCACACACACATTTACACACACACACACACACACACACACACGCACTGAAAAATAAAACCAGCCTTATTTTAGAGCCAGGCATTCACAGAGTCATGTTCCCTAAAGGGAAGTGTGTATCGGTGTGTGTATCGGTGTGTGTGTGTGTGTGTGTGTGTGTGTGTGTGTGTGTGTGTGTGTGTGTGTGTGTGTGTGTGTGTGTGTGTGTGTGTGTGTGTGTGTGTGTGAGATAAGATTGCATGAAACAGGAAGTATTCAGTCTTCAGTTGTGAGAATTACATTTCCACTGGGCCTTCTTTAATCCTTCAGCAGCCTAAAGCAGGTTCAGCCACACGTTCAGCCAAATGTTTCTCTGCTCACAACTAAACACATTCATACAAATATGCTACAAATCAAATCAAACACACATCAAACACTCAAAAAAACAAATCAAATGCTGGTCTAAACCCCTTTAATCTATTAGAGCTTGCTTCATCTGGTGCCAAATCATTTTTCATTTTCAAAAACTTCAGCAAACCTCCAGACGCCTCTCTCTCTCCCTCTCAGCCCCCCTTGCCAGAGCTCCATTATGTAAAAAGAAGAGGCTGCTTCAAATGCCTCAGTGGCTAAACTGGGCTACGAGTGCGACGCTGCAGCCGTTTTAGGTTTTGGGTTATCGCCTCGTCTCTGCAGGCTCCGGAGCAAAGGCCTCTGTGGTATGCGGCTCAATAGCACGACGGCGTTACTACCCGAAGCTTTACTGTACCGCCGCTGTGCCGCTGGACGCTAGACGCGAGGGCCCGCGAGCACAAACAACACACTCTGTGGTATGCGGGGCCTCCGCGACTCAGCGGCTATATGCAGCACGGCCCCCCTCGGCCACCAGATAGCCTATAATAAGGCACTGCAGGACTCCCTCAGGCTACGGTGGCTTGGGAGGGACATTAGGACCATAAGGAGAAGAGAGTATGAGGCCCTTTCGTGCAGCTGTGTTTTTTTACTTTGTTTTGTGCTGTGCTGGATTAACTTTTCAACTTTATTTTGTTCAGGTCTTTCTTTCTTTCATCTGCCATTTTGTACAATTTATTTGTCTGTCTTTTCCACTCTCATTCTGCCTTTCTTGGGATTTGTCTTGTTTTCTCTTTCAACTGGCTTGTAGAATAACAGACGCTGGAGTTTTTCAACAGAGATCAGGCACAGGTTCAAGCACACTGCAAAAAGCTGTCTAAGTAAATAGCAATTCAGTGAACTACTTAATGCAGATCTGAAGACCAAATTAAGACAATGTAAGTGAATCTTTCACAATTTGAGGCTGTGTGGGCTGATAAATCATTTAGGGAGATGAGTTTCTGTCGACTACGGCTCTTGTAGCTTAATTAGTAGACAAAGGTGCTCAGAGCATTTAAGGTCTTTTGCTGATTAAATATACACCTGACTAAATGAATGGATGTAAATGTGAGATTCGCTGCAGTTCACTGTGAGTAAGCATGCCTTCTCTCGTCCTACTTCAGATTCTCAGAGTAAATCACAGTCATTACTACACCTTCCATGTGTGTGTCACACACACACAGAGACACACACACATACACACACACACACACAGCCAGCCCACCCCCACATGCACTCAACCTCCTATTATGTAACCATGGCGATCACAATGACCAACCGCCTCGTTAAAAGACACTTTACCTGCCTGCATGCAAAGTCCTGAAGAGTCCTACACCCACATACCCCTCCCTTACACACACACTCTTACTCTCTCACACACACATACACACACGCACACACACTCAATGTCCTGGAGAGCCAATCTCAGAATAACATGCCCTATTGCATCCCTCCGCGGGCACACACACACACACACACACACACACACACACACACACACACACACACACACACACACACACACACACACACACACACACACACACACACACACACACACACACACACACAGAGGTGTGATGGAGTGGTGTGGGCAAAGATCTAATTTAACACTCCCTCCAAATAGAAACCCTGCTATTAAAATTAACCTTCATTTATCCCAATGCGCTCCCGAGTTTGGTGCTGCTGTCCAGAGACGACTGCCCAGGCCAATGGGCCTCTGGCTCCAAACCAGTCATTTTGATTAAATGACGAAGGCTTGAGTGATGGACTGAGAGAAAGACTGAACGCCGTTTTCAACCCATCCTCACATTTAAAAGAGAGTTCAAACCCAGCCACGTGCACCCACATACACCTATATACTCACATACACCTATACACTCACACACACACACACACACACACACACACACACACACACACACACACACACACACACACACACACACCTCCGCTTACCTCCAACAATGGTTCCCTGTCAGCGTCACCAGGACGGTAAGAATCCCACCAGGAGTCGCTAGTCCGCCCCCTAAACCTGCAGGCCCTTCTGCCCGATGTCTGAGCTCCAGTCTCAGAGTGTGTTCGACTGACCGCGTGCGTTCCCAATCCCCGCGTATGTATGGACGTGTGTGTGTGTGTGGGTGGAGACCAGCTCCAGACAACTCTTCGCACCTCAATGTCTGTGGCAGATGGGGACAGCTGACTTTATTTTAAACCCCCCACCCCTTGTAAAGCTACTGGGGGGACGAATTGACGAGAGAGCGAGAGAGAGAGAGAGAGAGAGAGAGAGAGAGAGAGAAAGAGAGAGAGATAGAGATAGCAAGGGTGAATGGTGAAGGGTTGGGGGGGTGTAGTCAAGGGGCTTTTTTTAGAGGGTTCCCAACATGCCCGCAACCTGAGGTCAGTGAGACGCAGAGACAGACGAACTGACCGGGAGGGGAGCTTAGTAACAGGAACCCCCTTGTCAAGACAAAATAGACCCATGAATCAGTTCAGCTCAGAACCAGCTTTGACCTCATTCTTTAATTCAACACGCCACTAGAAAGTCACACTCTGAGTTTAGTCATACATACATACACAGTAGCAAAATAACACGCCATGCTATGGTATGTGTCCCATTTTAGAGCACTAAAATCTAAAATGGGAGTTGATGAGACGTAGGCGCTTATGTGTAAGAAAACCATTTAGCCTCTCTAAGCCTATAGGTGCTAAACAGACATGTCCTTGTCATACGACTAGACTCACAACATGACAAAAGTGGTGAAAGTCCAAGGTGAGTGTGTTTGTATTTGTGTGTGTCTATTTGCTTGTCTGTTTGTGTGTGCACATGTACATGTGTGTAGTATGTAATGTGTATGCGTGTGGGTATGGGTATTTTGGAACTATTGTAGAAACTTCAACAGAGTTCCAGTCGTGACGAGAAATACTGATGGATGGCCTTCCAATATAAGAAATCAGCCTCCCCCTCTCTCTCTCTCTCACACACACACACACACACACACACACACACACACACACACACACACACACACACACACTCACTCACTCACACACACAAACACACACTCACACTTTTCTTTGACCAATCAATTTCCTTTTTTTTGTCAGCATGGAACTCAACCAACTTCAAAGGAACCCAAGAGAAGCCTCAATAAATGACAAACTGCGTGAAGTTCCTAAATCTACATTACTGAATGACGAAGAGGTTTGAAAGTGTGGCATCACATTACCGTAGTTATGTTTGGCTTCTGTAACCCAAACTGATAATATACCAGAGAGTGGATTCTCTGAATGCTTACATCCAGGTTATAAATGCTTGCCTACCTGTGATCATCCGTCACCGTTTCAACAGGAGGGGTATGAGCTCATATATTAAACTGACAGGCAGTAGATTTTCTGTGTTGAGTTATAGGGACACAAACATCTCAGGGAATAAACACGAGTGTGTTTTTACTTCTCTTCTCTGGAAGCTCTACGAGATCTACTGTATCCTTGATGGGATTTCAGCGTAGTGGGGCCTGGAGATGCCCGTAGTTGGGAAAAATGACATGTTTTCTTTTCTTTCTTGTTTTTCCTTTTTGGATTTTGAGGTGTTGAGTTGGGTCTGGGAGGATTACTGCACTGAGTGTCTCACACATCTCCAAACAAGGGGGGTAGATTTCCACCAAAGATAAACAGCAGACAGAAGCGTCTCAGAGGATTTTGACTGGAGAAATGTCTTGTCAGTTGCCTCTCTACCTCTCTCTCTCTCTCTCTCTCTCTCTGTCACTTGCTCAGTCAGTCAGACTATTTCTCTCTCTCTCTCCTTTTCACCTTCTCTCTCTACCTCTTGCTCATTCATTCCCACTTTGTCACCCTCTTTCGGTCTCTCTCTCTTTCCCCTCCTTCCTCTTCAGAGTGTGCCTTAGTTGCATCATGCGTTCCGATTAGCCTTACGCAACACTCCGAACTGGGGACGTAACTCATGACTTACGACGCGCAACCTTAGCATGCCTCACCATCCCCTCCACGACCCTGGGCAGGGGCCACGTTCTCTATGTCACTGGACTCCCCCTGTCTTAACCAGCCAAGGCAGGATAGTACTGGACAGTATGTAATGCGTCTTAAAGGTGACGTTTTTTTTTTTTTTGGGGTGAGCAAAAGGAATAGGAATAGGATTGAAAACACTTCTACCTGAATTGGCAAACTGGCAATAATCGCGTAACTAATTCTGTTGTGCATCTGATGCTGATAAAGACAGTGAGACGAGACCCCATCACTTCTGTCAGGATGGGTCTTCAGCGATCTCTGGTGATTGGTATTACCATGTTTTGAATGAGTAATGCTCCCTACCTCTACCCCCAATAGATTTCAATGCAGTGTATCTTCAAACAAACATGTTTTAAGCCAGAAAACTAAAGTCAGGGTCAAGTGTTTTGCTACACGACAACCCAGTTTTTTTAGACAGTAACAAGGGTGATAGAGTATTATTCTGGTAACCTGAACATCGACCCCAATCTGGAAAGAATGGCAGGCAACCACAGAACAGAGTCTAAAGGCTCTTTCTCACATGAATCCTGTTTAAATCGCAGTCGTGGCTACACACAGGCTTTAAATAATCCTGAGAGAAGTAATGAGTTTGAGGTTTCTGATATTAGCGTAGCAATTGGCTTTCTCAAACCCACAAATCAATCGGCTTGTGTTCTCACTGCAGCCGTGCGAGAAGAAAAGCGTGTATCGTACTAGGTCGCAGAAGGAGTGATTCCTTAGTCAACTTTAGTGTGTTGACTTCATTCTCACATCAGACCCTATCGTTTAAATTAGCAATAGAAACTTAGGTTTCACCTTGTGTGAGAATGAGCAAAGCAAAAGAGCTCTGATGAATCACATGATCAGCCACAGCCTTTATTTAAAGGTCACAGCTTTTTTGGCCCTCCCTGCTACTTGTAACCATGTATACAGTCCTGTAAAAAGCCCTCACCACGCCGCAACCCACCTCAGTTTCCGAGAACATAGTCCTCATCCGCCCCCGACAACCACCTCCCCTGTCACCACAAACTGCACACAGCCCTGCGCAGGAGAGCTTGCCCCTCTGATCTGACCTGATCGGATGGGATGGGATCGATGAGAAGTTTGCATTAATGAGGACCTATCTGATGAGGCTGGGGATCTCCAGACACCAAGCACACAGTCTCTCTCTCTCTCTCTCCCTCCCTCTCTCTCTCTCTTTCTTTCTCACTCTCTCACATTCTCTCCATCTCTCTCTCTCTCTGCCTCTCTCATTCACTCGCAAGCACACAGGGTCTCTCTCTCTCTCTCTCTCTCTCTCTCTGCCTCTCTGTAAGTTATCTGTGATTCTCTCTATCACTCTGCCTCTCTCTTTTGCTCTGTCTGTATGTTATCTAAGACTTTCTCTCTTTCTCTCCCTCCCTCCCTTCTTCCCCTGGGGCCATGTAATCCTCTCTGGCCGGGGACTCGGGCTTCCTCCCTGGGTAGGAATAAATAACTCATCTCCAGCAGCCTGGGCCTCCAGCCTCCACAAGTCTCCACAGGTGAGTGTCATCCATTATGCACGCTCAGTAGGAACCAAAGGCAGGCTACCAACACCAACAGCACCACCACCAACATCACCACCACCACCAGACAGGGGGACCAGAGAGCAGAGAGCCTCTGCTTAGGAGGTTAAACGATATATGCAGCGCCTCTGGACGAGAAGCAACAGAGAGTAAAGAGAGGAAGAGAGGGAGACAGACAACATATGTAGAGAGATAGACAGGTAGATCAGGAAAGACAGATACAGACAGACAGGCATCCACTGCGTAACAATTTGGCCCTGTTTTGTGGATAATCCCCCCTACTGTACAGATAGATAGATAGATAGATAGATAGATAGATAGATAGATAGATAGATAGATAGATAGATGGATAGAGGGAGAATGAGAGACAGAGAGAGCTGTTCTGTTCAAACAGGACTGCCAGTCTGTCTGTCTGGAGTTCACTGGCTGATTGAGTCTGTACATGTGTGCTACTGCTATGAGTACGCCACTCTCAACATACTAATGAGCTGCTGTCTGGCACAACACTTACTGACTGCAGCTGCATCTGTGTGTGTGTGTGTGTGTGTGTGTGTGTGTGTGTGTGTGTGTACCCTGGCAAACACAGATAATGCCTCTTAAATTAAAACATGGATTCTCAAACTCTCCGTCTCATACCTAATCTCTTTCCCTCTCTCTCCTTTTCTCTCTCTATTACAGACACAGACACAGACACAGACACACACACACACACACACACACACACACACACACACACACACACAAACACACACACACACAGACAGACACATACACACACACACACACACACACACAGAGACACATACACACACACACACACACACACACAGACACACACACACACACACAAAGAAACTAAAATTAATGTACACAGATATGGAATGAGATAGGAAAGGGGAAGTGCATTGGCAGTAATATTGTCATAATCAGTCATACCTGAGACCGCTCTAACACACTGAAAATGGTGTCTCTTAATGGGAGCTGCATAAGATCTAGATGTGAGCCACATAAGATCTGGCTCAGTTGAGGCCAAGATCTGGGCTTGGGTCTGCTGTTTTTGTTATTTCAGTCTGACGCACATGAGAACAAATTATGCAAAGCAAAGACAAGACACACACACACACACACACACAAAAACACAAACACAAACACACACACACACACACACACATGCATCAAACACAGTATGCAACCGAAAATGAGGTCTCACCACCGAGCCTGAGAAACTCTTCAGACTCAATTTCAAAACCATATCACTCTCACACACTCCTCAATCAGCTGACCTACAGGTGCCTGTTGCCCCAGGGCAAGCAATCACAGACGAGGCTTCTGAGAATGATCTGGGCCAAATCTGGCCCAAAACGGTCCGGGGTTTGCTGCTATTTGAGTTCAGCCTCACACACACAAGCATTCAGTGCATGCAGTCCAACACGGTATGGAACCGAAGATGAGGTGTGAGAACTGGACAGAAGAGACACTTCAGACTCCATTTCAGAAACATATCGCATACGCAGTCCACATAGTCATCGTCATATGACTCGCAAGTGTGGGCTCAAAACAGCAATACACCAATACACACACACACACACACACACACACACACACACACACACACACACACCAAGACCCATACACACTGAGAATCGTCTGGTTTTACTAGCATGTTAACAAGGTGGTCTATTTAAAAGCTGCTGCAACCAGATTAGAAAATGAGGTATCAGTGTCGGCACGTCTGTGTGTGTTTGTGTTACGTGTCACATTGTCTCATGTTTGTCATGTCTGTATGTATACTATACACTGAGTGTGTGTGTGTGTGTGTGTGTGTGTGTGTGTGTGTGTGTGTGTGTGTGTGTGTGTGTGTGTGTGTGTGTGTGTGTGTGTGTACAAGGCGCGTGCGTGCGTGGCATAAGGCGATGCGCTCGCAAGTGTGGTCTGTCCTTAGAGACCTCACAGTCCTTCTATTCTGTTCACATTAAAAAGAGCACCACTCATTCAAACCAACTACGTGTCACGTTGTCTCATGTTTGCCATGTCTGTATGTATACTATACACTGAGTGTGTATGTGTGTGTGTGTGTGTGTGTGTGTGTGTGTGTGTGTGTGTGTGTGTGTGGTCTGTCCTTAGAGACCTCACAGTCCTTCTATTCTGTTCACATTAAAAAAGAGCACCACTCATTCAAACCAACTGTCAGAATCTTACTACAGGCACTTGTCAAAGCTTGCAGAATAACAATAAGAATACCTGTAAAAAGTGCAAAGTCAGTCTATGAGCAAAGTTCTTGTGCATGAACTAACAGTATCATGTGGCATGAGACAGCTTTTAGTTGACCCACCGCTGTTTGTGCTTGGGATCTTTCTCGTGGTATTACATTTGCAAATAGATTTTTGCATAGTTAGTAAACAAGCTTTATTTAGAATATAGACTTGACCAGCATTTAAATGAAGGATCCCACATGTGTTTTAAGAGAAATACATCCTGCTTTTGAATAGTGTGTGTTAGCTGCTGATCATATCACATTGTCATAGTGTATCACCCTATCCTTCAATATTAACACCCCTCCAGGAAGTATTAATGTATTCCTTTAAAGAGCCAACCAATCAGCAGGGATGGCAGGTGGGGACTTGAGGGTGATTCAGCACGCCAGGCTACTGGTTTCACATGGCTTTGGCACCCTCGGGAAACCCTGTCCAGACTATGCTAATCGGGATTGTTTGTCTGTGTCACTTTGGTCTCTCTGATTTGTTTATGTCGCCAGGAAGCCTACTGCCTGTTGGGAATGCCATTTCCTATTTTGGCTGGAACTGATAACATCACATGTTAATATCCTATTTATTACATTTTCATTTTCAATTTGTCTGTGTTTACCATCACAGTCACTCATAAAATCCATTAAAAAGTAGTCAATAATGAAATTGATTGGATACATATGAACATCTTATCCTATATCAGCGTCTGCCTGATTTCAATGTACTGTATCTTGCCTAACCATGATTAGTAGGTCTCTGCTCAGCCTTATCTGATAATACAATAGATTTGTAGAGACATATAAACTCAAATACGCATCTGTTCCACACCACCACACCAAAGTGAAGACAGGGAACAGAGACTAACACACACACACACATACACACACACACACACACACACACACACATACACACACATACACACACATACACACACACACACACACACACACACACACACACACACACACACACACACACACACACACACACACACACACACACACACACACACACAAACACACATGCGCTGATAGATACATATACTGTTATATCTAGGACCTGATCTAATGTTGAAATACAGCATAGAGGAACTAAAAACCACAGTGGACATCAGCAGAAGCCTGTCAGTCAAAAATTGTTAACTAACCAGGCTGCGGCACTTCACTTCATTACACTTCACTTCCTTAAAAAGACAAATTTCACATTCATAAAATCTTTATTACCGTATTATGAAAAACACTTCCTAAATGCATATGCAAAACTCATCTGTATTAAAGAACAACAAATGAAATGATCTATTAAAACGACATAACCCACTATTAGTAGCCTACCTAGAGGCATCAGCTGAGGTCACCTAACACTTTTGTGCGCAGGGCTCAGTGCCTAAAGACAGGGACCATTTCTGTGGCTGAAAAGATCAGACATTTTTGAAGTGTCATTTATAACTGCTTATTTTCAAATCTAAAGCTCGGCCTGGCCTCAAGCTGACCTCAGGCACAGTGCCTGAAAAGTTGAAGCCCTGAGGGCTACTCAGGGTTGTCTACGCTAGTTAATGGAAACAGGTCTGTTTGAAAACAGCCAGATAACAGGAGCTATTGGTGCAGCACAAGCAATCAGTCACTACATAGCAGACAACTTTGTGAACATTTTGGTGCACCAGTGCTAGTCGCACCTGTGATCATCAGTGCAGTGTGTGTGTGTGTGTGTGTGTGTGTGTGTCGTACTCACAGGAATTGAGCTCCTGATTGGTGGACATCCTGTCGGTGCTTGATCCCTCGATCGTCAGGTCCCGTGGTGGAGTGTGGGAATGAGCTGCTGTCCCTCGCCGGGGACTGAGTGAGCCTTTGACTTCCTGTTTGTGAGTGTGTGTGTGTGTGTGTGTGTAAGAGAGAGAGAAAGAGAGATGTGAGCAAATGAACGGAGACACCTATGACCTCCCACGGGGGGGAGGAGTCAGAAAAAACACCAGGTCCGACCCACACACGTGTCCAAACGCATTTAAGCACATTTGCAAACACAAACACGCGTACGTGCACACACACACACACACACAAACACACACACACACACACACACCACAGACATTTGTTGAGTGAAATATTATCTCATTTCAACATGTGCAAACACATGCACAGTGGTAGAGAGAACCACCTGACAGATTTGCAAACAGACACAGAGCACACACACATGCACACACACTGCATACACACACACACACACACACACACATAACACTTTCACCGTGAGCTGAAGCTATCATACATAACACCATGCCCCAAACATGGTCAGATTGAAAGTAACATTGAGCTCTTTGCACCTTCAAAATAGACATCTTACATCCTGTTCTCTCATGTGTGCACATGAGGGGGAAAGTGTCAGGTAGTGCATGATGAAAATGCTCTGTTTGTGAGTGTGTGTGTGTGTGTGTGTGTGTGTGTGTGTGTGTCTGTGTGTGTGTGTTCTTTCATAGTTTCACATATCTTTGTGTGAAAGTCAAAAACAAATCTGTGTAACCTCTGTATGTATATTCAGGTATCGCGTATGTGTATGCTTGTGTGGTGTGTGTGTGTGTGTGTGTGTGTTTGTGTGTGTGTGTGTGTGTGTGTGTGTGTGCAATGCGTGTGTGTGTGCAATGCGTGCGTGTACTTGTCTGCGAGTGTTTGTGCCAGTTCTAGCTGGCTGGCACAAGCACAGGTGACCTTGAAACAACCATCCAAAGGAAAAGTACACAAATTAATATAACAAAGTGCTCTCTCTCCTTCCCTTCACCCCTCTCTCTCCCCCTCTCTCTCACACACTTTGCCTGTCTCTTCCTGCTTCTCTCTCTTTTTGTCACTCAACCATGGTCACAAATTCACTGACACATTCACATACACACACACCCACACATACCCACATACCCACACACTGTGTTACATCTAGGACATCACGTCATGATCTGAAACTTTATGGAGGAACTAAAAACCACAGTGGACATTCACGGTGAACTAAAAACCACAGTGGACATTCATGACGAACTACTTTCATTGTGACTTCTCACCTTCCTTAAAATCACTAGGCCACACACACTTGAAACTCCTATTGCCGCATTATAAGAGACGCCTCCGATCTCACCCACTCATGGTCACCCACTCAGGGTCACACATAAGTCTTATCATCTCAATAACAACAGATACTTTTGTACATGATACAAAATGAAGTGCAAATGCGCTGCAACTGCACACCCTTTCTTTCCTTCTCTCTCTCCCTCTCTCGGTCTCTCTTGCTCTCTTTCCTCTCTCTCTCTCTATCTCTCCAAGATCGTTTACAGGAACGAGTCAACTTCGGCTGCATTTGATCACAATCGGCACTGACAACAAGGCAAGTGCACACGTCCTAGCACTACTGTAGAGATGCTTAGACTACTGGAAACTTTTTTGCTCTTAGCACAGCTACCAGCCATCTATGCTGATTACAACAACGCTATATATAAGTTTGGAGACAATGAGACAGAGAGAGAGGAAAAAGAGAGAGAAAGAGAGAGAGAGAGACAGACAGAGAGAGAAAGAGAAAGGGAGAGACAGACAGAGAGAGAGAGAAAGGGAGAGAAAGAGAGAGAGAGATACAGAAAGAGAGAGATAGACAAAGAGAGAGAGAGAAAGGGAGAGACAGAGAGGGGCTCTGGTGCGTCGTCAGCCTGCTTTAGACTCTGCTTGCTGCACCTCTCTCGCTGCCTCGCCTGCTCAGTGGGGAGCAAACACACCTCTGTGTTGTTTTCCTAAAATATTTGCAAATCAAATCGGCATCCCTGCAGCGTTTCCACGACAATAGTCCCCTGAGGGGACCATGTGACGACGGAAATGACAGGGAGCGCAGCTTGATGTGTACACACACACACACACACACACACACACACACACACACACACACACACACACACACACACACACACACACACACAGAGAGTAGACCACCCAAACAACTTTAAACCTACTACTTAAAATGGTGCAAAAACAGTTATAGAAAACCACAAAATCTGTCATAGGTAGATATCACAGAGGTTTCCAAGGCCTCCTGCGGTGTCTGGACTGTACAACGTCAACTATTTGCATCTCTCGCCTCATTCTGTTTTCTCTCTTTCTCACATGCTCTCTCTCTGTCTGTCTGTCTCTCTCTCTCTCTCTCTCTCTCTCTCTCTCGCTCTATCACAGAAGGGGGCATCTCTCACTGTTTTTTCTCTTTCTCATATGTAGACAAAACAGGAAACAGAAAGTGAAGCTTGATGAGTCCAGGAAACAGGTTGTAGTGCCCTCCAATGAGTCACTTAATGGGGAGACCTCGGGGGCTTAAAAGAGATTCTTATGTTTTATTCAAGTTGAAGTAGAATTAAGTTCATTGTAGTTAATAATGTGATTTCAAAAACCTCTCATGACAAAACAAGAATATGACGAACTAAAGAAGTAGTACATCCACTCAACAGTTACTTCAGTCACACAATCTACAGTATCAACCAAACAATCAATGGACCATATGCATGGAAGGCTCTTAAGAGGCTCTTTTATTTCCAAAGGGAGCGTCAGCTGTGTTGTAACAGCATTTTCTGTTATATTCTGCTCCTTACATCTTCACTCCGACACTGAATATGTTGTTGCCCAATAATAACAATGTTGGCATAAATCATTCTACATCGTAATGGGCTGATTCACAACACCCAACCGGGTAGACACTAATTACATTAACAATAGCGGCGGCTACAACACACCTGGCTCCACCGGAAACAAATGAGCAGGATAAAGAGCTTTCCGTGGACAAACCGAATTGAAAACTATATACCTGCTGGTGTCTCAAAACTTTCCAACAACCCAAAGCTTCCTTTGTCTGCCCGTGCCTCTTACTAATTAGCACAGGTAAACCATTTAACTCTTTGTGCTCCACCGAGGCCACAAGATCATCACCTAGCCATCAGGGGTCATTACCTGAACAAATGTTCATGAATATGTCATTTCATCTTCCTAACTGGACTGGTTTATGGTTTCAGATCTAAGTCCCTTACAAAACAGATATTATTCAAATCAGTGTGTGTGTGTGTGTGTGTGCGTGTGTGTGTGTGTCTATTTAGACCATTTGATCTATTTATAGTGAGATGTGATGTACCTGCACATGTTGAGATGTTTGTATGTCATTATTTTTCATATCATATTGTCAGTTCTGATGTCTGATTGATGTTTTGTGCCATTTCAACCATTTCTGTTTTATTTGTTTAAGAAACCATGGAAGGGTTTACAGGAAAGATACGACCCAGCCTCCTTTGCACAGAGCCCAGCATTGAAGTTTGCCATTTATTTCTGCTGGGGACTTTGTGGATGTTCCTGTGCCTGAGGGTGTAGCCTCTGCCAAATTGCTAAATGATCGGAGTCATTTAATAACACTGGAAGCAGGTTGGTCTGGGCCCACCTCAAGCAGACATTTCATTTAGTTTAATAACATCAGCACCAATGCCCGCAGTAGTACAACATCAGTCATCTGAGGTGTGTGTGTGTGCGTGTGTGTGTAATGTGCTTCTGTGTATGTGTGTGTGTAATTTGTTTGTGTGTGTGTGTGTTTGCGGTATTTTTCAGCAGTCTGTCCACTCTTTGACACCAGGCTAAAGATGTAATCAGACTTTCCTGCTGAACACCTGATTCATTCAACCTGCGTATGTGTGTGTGTGTACGTGCTTCACCATGCTCTGTGTGTGTGTGTGTGTGTCTGTGAGTATGTGCGTTTGTGTGTTCTAGTGTACTCTCTATGTTTGTATTTTTGCATACGTGCATATGTCTGTGTGTGTGTGTATGTGTGTGTGTGTGTGTTATTCAAGGATTCATACATCTCTACTTCCAGTAACTAAGG
>NC_063211.1:14779109-14781609 GCF_017589495.1 Alosa alosa | reverse complement strand
CATTTTTATGACTCTCTAATTGAGACTGAGGCGCTTGGAGCGCTTTGCGGTGAAAAGTCCTTAGCTGGGCTAATGTTCTTGCTGCGTTTTTGCAAGCAAGAATGAAAGTGCGTTGGAGCTCTCGGGCTGTGTTATCTGTTGTGTGCGTTCAGAACAGACTAACCTTGACTGAGCGAGCGAGTGTTTGTATTGTTGCTACCGCCTCGGTTAATGTTCAGCGATCAAGCACACGCTACCACAGTGTTACATGATGGGGCCACAGGAATCAATTAACCCCTCGTCACTGCACTCTTGTTCTCTCAAATACACACACACAGACATGCTCAAGACACACACCCTCGCACACTCATACATACATAAACACACCCAGATACACACACAAAACATTTTCTCTCTTTCTCTCTTTCTCACACACACAAAACCACACAACCTCTCTCTCTCCCTATCTATCTATCTATCTATCTATCTATCTATCTATCTATCTATCTATCTATCTATCTATCTATCTCTCTCTCTCACACACACACACACACACACACACACACACATCCAAAGTGATCTGCTACTCATGCTGGGCCCTCACCATGGCAACACTGTTCTCCTGAGTCACCCTAGGAAGGCAGTGTTTAATCAGTTTGGAGTCGTGTTGCATAAAGGTATAAAGATGATCAACTATAAAATGAGTTTGCATCTCACTTAGATGCACCGCTGACTAAACAACAACACTTTGACTGCAGGTGCACTTTCATACACTAACTCATGTAGTAGACAAACACACACACACACACACACACCCTCTGACACTCTAACTCACACACAGGCTTAAAGTACACAAATGTACACACACACAAACATTATTTCTCTCTCTCTCTCTCTCTCTCTCTCACATACACACACACACACATAAAATGAAAGTGGCAGCAAAGTTGCTTCACAGAAATAACTGAAAACTCCCACGTTAAAACACTGACTCATATTCTGCTGACTTCATTAAAAGATTCACATCTTCACATAAAAAATATATCTCTCTCTCTTCTCCCTCTCTCTCTGTGTTTAGACACAGCTCTTCTAGCCTGCCTATATCCATGGACCATTTCCACACACGGATAAGTGAGAGTGAAAAGAAAAATGAGATTTTAAAGTGGAGCAAAAACATACTCAGGGAAAGAAAAAACTGGACTTGCAGTGAACAACAGAAGTTAGTATACTCCTGTGCAATTTCACTGAAATGCCACAGATGATTCAAAATGAAAACACACACACACACACACACACACACACAGTACCACATATATATCTTGCTCTCTTATCTGATCAAAGAATGCTATTAGAAATATTCAGCAGGGTTCTTTTAAAGTGAAGTTTAATATCTTTATTGCAGTTTTGCCTGTGGACGTCCCAAGATGGCTCCCAGTCTCCAGACGTTTGGCAGAAGATGAATATTTCAGCAAGATAACGTATCCAAAGAAAGCACACAGACAAATTCACACAAGAGTTTCTAAAGAAGGAAATAGTGAAAGGTATAGCCTGTATTGCCAGAATGCATTATGAAAGTCCTGTATGTCGCCTGACTTGGACCAGCCCCTCCAACAGAAGAATAGGAGATCTCGCAAATGTGTGAAAAGAGTGCTATCTTCCATGCAGAGGCGAGTTGAGTATTGAAAAAAAATATCAGTAATGCTAACAGCAAATAACCTCAATGTAAGTTGATAACATTTTGAATCCTTTGAGGATTTAATGCAATGTTCAGAGATGTACTCGCTTGTGCTGTATAATGTAACTCAAACATAAGAGTGTAGCCAATCACCTCAACCTCACAATTCATTTCAATGATGAAATTGAATATAAATATATTAATAAATACATCTTTTACCAACTTGTATCAACTTGTCTGCCACCAGCAAAGTGTGCATTGTTGCAGTATCCCGTTGTGTATTGCTATATATAGTCTTGGTTGTTGATCAGCTACTGTGGGAAAGTCCCGACCTAATGAAAAGATATAATGTCCTCAACACTGCTTTTGACTCCCATATATTTAATATACAAAAAGCAACATTTTGACCCTGCTGGGTCTTCTTCATTTTGCCTGAAGAAGACCCAGCAGAGTCCAAACGTGCTTTTGTATATTAAATATATGGGAGTCATAAGCAATGTTCTTGAACATTATATCTTTCATTTAATCGTTTTCTTTTGTCCTGCACCTGCCAGAAGGTGGGATGTGCAGACAATAACTCTTTTGCTGAAAGTCCCGACCTAAAGCATGAATTGAACATCCTTCCCATGTACAACTCAGATGTCTATTTTCTAGCAGCACATAGGCCTACCAAGCGATGCCTGGGATGATGACCTCACCCCTCTTCACATTGGCATGCGCCAGGCAGACTCTGTAGGCATAGCAACAACACCCTGGCACCTCCTCTCCGCCCCGGTCAAGGGTATGCAAACAAACCGACGGCATTCCGAACACCCTGACTTGGTGCCTGAATGTGGGCAGTGGGTG
>NC_063211.1:14771609-14774109 GCF_017589495.1 Alosa alosa | reverse complement strand
CGCAAGTTATGTTATTTTTTTAACACATATTGTGTAACAAATAAAAAAAAGGAAACAACACAAACTGTGTTGTCCCTATGTGTTTGTGTTTTGTGTTTGTGTTTGTGTGTGTGTGTGTGTGTGTGTGTGTGTGTGTGTGTGTGTGTGTGTGTGTGTGTGTGTGTGTGTTTGTGTGTGTGTGTGTGTGTGTGTGTGTGTGTGTGTGTGTGTGTGTGTGTGTGTGTGTGTGTGTGTGTGTGTGTGTGCCGACGTGGCTGATGTTTGGCAAGATGCTCAGACGCAGACACACTTTATCAACTCTGAACTGTTTTGATGTTTCACAATCAGATCTCATTCGGGAGAACACTAGCATGCACACTGCACACGGCCTTCATACAGGGCCTTGCATCAAGGAGCTAAGTGGCACAGTTAATGTCTGACTGACATGAAGGATTATCAAATTGAGTAAAACACATGAATGAATGAATGAATCAATCAATCAATCAATCAATCAATCAATCAATCAATCAATCAATGAACATGAATTAATGACATATGACACATAGAATGGAGAAAAAGAAAAGGATGCTGTGGATTCAACCCAAAACGAGCTCCATAATTAGGATCACTGTCTACACCCAGTGCCTAATCCCTGAATCCAACTCTAATCCTAATCTTAGCAGAATGGATGGGGGTAATTCTGTAATCTTTTCATAAGCACAAGGCACCAATGGTATCAGCGTTAGGCGATCCCAAAACTACTGAAGACAACAGAATCAGCAGCAGGCCCTGGGCCACTTCAGATGACTGAACCCAGGGAAGGATCAGAGCACACAAATAGCCATTTCTGATATGGTGAAAGCGACTAACGTTTCAACGCACAGCGTCTTCACAGAGTTCCTCAGAGTTTGACTCTGTGTCCTAGGGCCTGTTCCCAAATACAGGTACTTAAACCAGCGTACAATGTTTTTTTTTGTTTAAATAATGTGTACACTAAAAAGTTCTGTACTGTTTTGTTGAAGAGATTCAAGCTCTTTACTCTTCAGCATCAACCCAGGCCTGTTCACTTCACTTCCTCTACATCACAATAGACATCTTGTCTATTCTTTTACAGTCAGAAATAGGAACAGACAGGATTAGCCTGCTCATATCTAACCGAGATGCCTGTGACAGAAAGTCTCCACTGTAGTAGCTGGAGGAGCCCAGATGGTACATATTCTCATCAGAGTGAGCTACATCAGAGCAGTAGGTCTGGCTCACTCCCACATGAAGGCCTATTCCCATGGGGGGAGAGAGAGCGCTAGCGCTAACGCTAACTGTGGTGACGCGGCTCTTTTTGTGAGCACGCTCAGTGGAGGCTTTGAAGTTGAGTTGAGTCTGCGGATGGGTAAGCAAACTCTGAGGAGCAACCACAATGGAACACACACACACACACACACACACACACACACACACACACACACACACACACACACACACACACACACACACACACACACACACACACACACACACACACAAACACACACACACAGACACACACATTACAACCACACAAACATTAATACAG
Organism: Alosa alosa; assembly: GCF_017589495.1. Taxonomy (NCBI): domain Eukaryota; kingdom Metazoa; phylum Chordata; class Actinopteri; order Clupeiformes; family Clupeidae; genus Alosa; species Alosa alosa. The sequence goes on along the minus strand of NC_063211.1, from coordinate 14,772,560 downwards.
CCACACTTCCTTACAAATACACAAATATATAGTACACATACATGATACTGTAGCCAGCTGCACACATACATGAACATAGCCATACGTACAGACAGACTCACTCTCTCTCACACACACATACACACACTCTCTCATACACCCACCCACACACACACACACACACACAACATGTCATTCTGCAGTTGAGGCAGCAAACTATTTTAAGTGCTGGAATGTCTGAGTGAGATTGCATCGATGGACGGAAATTGTGGTATTCGGAATGGTGCCTACTAACAAACATGCAATTCGTCCCTCGGCCTCAATATGATCCCTCCATCGCCACCCCCTCGTTCTCTCTCTGTCCCTTTCTTTCTTCTCTCCTACAAAGTCATGGTGATGGTCAAATAATGCCGTGTAGCCTACATCTGGATGAAAACAACAGGAACTTATTCTGACTTACTTTTGGCCTTATAACTACTTCACAGACAGACAGAGACACACACACACACACACACACACACACACACACACACACACACACACACCAAAGCCATTGCTACTGTGCAAATTACAGGGTTATTTATAAAGAGTCATAGCCTCCAAAAGTAGGGTTTAAATAACATGGTGTCAGATTACACCACTGGTAGCCACATGCCCCCTACTGGCAAGTGTGATGAAACCATCCTGTGTGTGTGAGAAAGAGATGTGCATTCAATTGACAAAAATTAAAACAAAACACAACAACTTCTTGAGAAATTGGCTTATTTGCTGCCTACCCCAGAGTTAGATAAAAAGGATACACACCCTTCTCTGTGTGTGCAATCACCCAGTTTGACACTGTTGGCTAGGCTTAGCATAATTCACTGAGAGTGGGTTACACCAGTTAGCTTATAGCTCCCTTTTAGCTACAGGCTATAGGCTAACTAGTGTAAATCATTCCAGTGAATTATGCTATGTTTGTGCTTCTGTGAC
>NC_063211.1:14726609-14766609 GCF_017589495.1 Alosa alosa | reverse complement strand
GAGAAGAAGAGGAAGGAGGAAAAAAAGAGAAGAAAAGAGAGCAGGAGGAGGAGAGAAGTGGCTAGATGGACACTTTTCACGTTGACTTTCACTGAAGTGACCTTATTTGTAAATACACAATGTTCACAAGCTGTTGAAGGAGAACTGGGTCATTGACCATTGGGTAAGAGAAAACAAAAGAAACAACAGAAGAGTAGCATCGAGGAAAACAGCTCACATGTCACTCAATCTCCCTGATTTGTAATTCTGCATTTTGCTCATACATTCTTGAGAGGATAAGGAGATTTGTGATTCAAGTACACAACTACAGGTCTATGTTAGCAGTCTTTTACTTTTATTACACAACTCCATTTCTCACGAAAGCTTGCCATCAACATTTAATTAGGAGAATGAGCTTTGTAGAAACTCTTGACAGGGAGTGATATATTATTACACACACACACACACACACACACACACACACACACACACACACGCACACACTCCACCATTAGTCATGGAACAGCACAGGAAATACCATTATTCCTGAACAAATCATGGAAGCCCCACTACACTGCACGCCTGTGAAAAGCAGGCGCATACACAAACACACACAAACACCACCCTCACTTCCTTTTACACTCTCAACATCCCCTTCATTTACTGCAACACCCTTTCCTCACGGTGTGTGGGTGTGGGCGTGTGGTTATCAGAGTTGTGAGAGACACAGACAGAGAGAGGTATTTGAGAAGTGTGTGTGTGTGTGTGTGTGTGTGTGTGTGTGTGTACTGCCCCAGGATGTGCCCCCCTGGTGCAACCCTTCCCCGTGGGTCCTCTTAGCTGGCAGGATGCTCAGGGAGGCTCGCCCTCCACCGGCTCACATAACTCACACAACAAGTAGTCCCTGCCTTTCCTAGATAGCTCCCTCCCAAGCACACCCTGCCCTCTGTGCTTCTGTGTGTGTGTGTGTGTGTGTGTGTGTGTGAGTGTGTGTGTGTGTGTGTGTGTGTGTGTGTATGTATGTGTGTACCACTGATGTGCCAGATATGCACCTGATCGGTGTGTGTGAGTCGGTCTTCAGAATTATTGATTAATATACAATACAAATGCCATGGATCTGGGTCAGAGCTGACTCACACTATGGTCAGCTACGGCTTACACATGGGCCAGATCCGGCCCAGATCAGAACCAGCGTATGACACATATAGTAGACCCGTGGCCTCTGACCCACTGACCACATTGTGTCCCCCTCCTGCCGGGAGGATTGAGTGACATGATAGGAGGCAGAGGCATGAGAGATGAGCTCTGACACACCAGAACCACTGCATACTGCACACGTATTGATGAATAAATCATACTTAGCCTGGAGAGAATGAGTGGATGAGAGAGACAGAGAGAGAGAGACCAACTGAGCAAGATTTTATGCATTTATCCCTGTCATTTATTCATCAAATCGAGCTCTAGAAATGGTTTGAACATATTTTGCTGTACTAATAAAAAAGCTTGTATTAACTGAATTTAATGTAATGGGATTGTATTGAGAAAGAAACGTGGAGAGAGAGGGAGAGAAGGAGAGAGAGAGAGAGAGAGAGAGAGAGAGAGAGAGAGAGGGAGACAATTCAATAGAGGGAGAAAGGAAAAGGTAATGACAGGACTGAAAGGTCCACTTGCTTCCAATCAGAGAATTTAGAGAGAATATGAGAATGTAGGACAGACAGTGATGGACAGGACAGTGTGTGTGTGTGTGTGTGTGTGTGTGTGTGTGTGTGTGTGTGTGTGTGTGTGTGTGTGTGTGTGTGTGTGTGTGTGTGTGTGATGGAAGGGGCAGTAATGAAGAAGCATGTACTAATGAAGAAGCAGAGCATGGTGGTCAGATCTGATAGGGATGTAAACGGACACAGGTGTGTGTGTGTGTGTGTGTGTGTGTGTGTGTGTGTGTGTGTGTGTAAGAAGGTAGTGAGTGAGTGCGTACACCATGCTGCATTATTTAACCCAGATGAATGTGGCTCACTTTCAGGTGGTTCGATGGATCCCATATCTGCTACTAAACCAGAGTTTAGAGGGAGACAGAGAGAGAGAGAGAGAGAGAGAGAGAGAGAGAGATTATTTTGCTATGAATATGAGCAATATGTCTTACTTTTGCATATATGCATATAAATTTGTATAATCAGTGTATATATTGTACATATACTGTATATTCTATATGTTTAATTCTTCCTGAATGTGTTTAGTATCTTCAATTTTGAAATGGTCATGGCAACATAAAAATGACTTGAAAGAGACAAAGACTGTAAGAGAGAGAGAGAGAGAGAGAGGGAGGGAGGGAGGGAGGGAGGGAGAGAGGGAGAGAGAAAAGTAAAATGAGAAAGTAAGAAAGAAAGAGAGAGACAGAGAGACATTATTGAGGCTCAGCTGTTTCTACTCTCCCTGAGTCTAGATGAAAGGAGACATTCTCAGCCTCTGAGAATCTAGCCACGTCACACAACTTAAAAACTACAAATCCCACTAACTCATCTCTGATCATTTCCCAGGCAAAGCATAAACAACACACTTCACATCACATTCTTTAAAAACTCATTTTTAGAGGCTCATAAATATGAGGCTTCTAGCCATGGGATGAAGAAAAGAGAGAATGAGAGAGGGAGAGAGAGAGAGAGAGAGAGAGAAGGGAGAGAATGAGAGAGGGAGAGAGAAGTGTGTGTGGATTGTGTGTGTGTGTGTGTGTGTGTGTGTGTGTGTTAGACAAGGGGAGTGTGCATTTTCAAAGTTTGCTGGCTGCAGTTAGCTTGTTTAGCTTGGGGTAATGCCCGGACCTCTATTTAAACACTAACGCAGATGGCGGCTGCAGATTTTTCCTGCCACTCGTTTTTCTTCTCCACACTTTTTCACTCCCTCTTTTTTGCTCTCTCTCTCTCTCTCTCTCTCTCTCTCTCTCTCTCTCTCTCTCCTCTCTCTCTCTCTCTCTCTCTGATTGTAGGAAAAAGTGAGTGTGTCTCATTCTCTTCGCATTACTCACACACACATCAGCACTGTGGAGCAGCCGATGGAGCAGTGTGTTTGTGGAGGCCAATGTCATCGTGGGAGCACACTGCACACACACGCACGCACACACGCACACACACACACACACACACAAACACACACACACACACACACACTCCGTGGGCCGAAATCACTTTGGTGTAGTGGCTTTGACTTCACGCTGATCTGTAACTAATCACCTTAGTTGTGCCAATGACAAGCATGTCAAAAGTACACAAGTATCAAGTGGCAGATGTGGGTATTATAATACTTGCCATTTGTACAGTTCTTACATGATTACATGGGGATTAACAGACAGTGGTGTAATGACATGCATTTTTTAGTTGTTTCATTGTTGAATCATTTAACTGATATGGACTGAAGTTAAAGACTGTGCACAGTCACCACCGCTAGCCACAGTCACCACTGACAAATGAAAAACTATGTGATTATACAGGTTTCATACAAAAATAACTGCTCATACATCATGTTCAAGAAGGGTCTTTTAGGGTTGTCACTCCTAATGTTTAAGATAATCCTAAAAAGGCTAAAGAAAACACTGCAAGGATGAACAGACTTTTTTCCAAAGATAAAACATTGTAGATAAGCCTCCTGCATTCTACTTATGTATATATATATATATATATATATATATATATATATATATATATATATATATATATATATGTATGCAAAGTATGTACAGTATATGCTGTATGTATGTATGTATGTATGTATGTATGTGTATGTATGTACTATATGTACAGTATTTACTTATTAATTTATTCATGCATGCTTCCTTTCTAATATTTCAAAATGTATACACATATATAATAATGGACGATGACAAAGCCTGTTTAATTAGTCATTGTTATAGTCTGGCTCCCTCTTCTGGACAGTAGTGGTAACTTCACTCTCTAGTTGCACCAGCCTCGCATCATCCTGACCACAGAAACATCAGTTAAAAGGGATCCATATGGACTGATGAGAAACATTTTTTGCTCATTTAGTAGGTTTTAAGAAAGAGAAAATTGCCACATAGGCAAGTGCTGTGTGCTGTGAGAATGTGTGAAAGTCACTAAAATAGTCATTTGTTATTATGCACACTATTATGAAGCCTATAACACATGAAACATATATTTTTAACAGAAGAAAACAAAGTGTTTCATGAATCTTAACACACCCAACACTTACCATGCACTTCCCTTTCTTTCCTCTACCTTCGACTACACTTTGAGTAAACTAGTAGTAGTATTTATTGTTTTATTAATTGTTAACTAAGGTCTCTTTTTGGATAAAAGAGTCTGCTGAATGAATAAACGTAAATGTGAATCAGATTCTTCAAAGTAGCCTCCGTTTTCCTTCATGATGGCTTTGCACACTATGAGAATCATTACAACCAACTTCAGGTTAAGGTCACCTAGAATGCTTCTCGACTAGTGCTTCTCGATGTGTGGATGAAAAGCCAAGTGCTCAAGATATTTAGGAACTCCTTCTGGACTGTTGGAAGACCATTCTGGATAGTCCAGAGAATGCCAAGAGTGTGAAATGCTATCATCACAGCAAGAATGGGCTATTTTGAAGCCAAAAACATACAAATAAATAAAATATTTAGCTTTTTTTGTTGTTTACTATATCCCTATGTGTATTTCATAGATCTGAGTTTGAGTTTTCAGATTTGTGCACCAATATCAAAACATAATGAGTCATAAATGAGGAGATGTACAAACTTTTGACTGGTACTATAAACATTGATACCAAACATCTGTGTAAGTGTGTGTGTGTGTGAGTGTGTGTGTTTAGCTACAGGCTAAACGGACTAGACATTCCTTTCAATGGAAGAAAATGAGAACTGTTCCACACTGACGTGAGCTGTGCACAGCTACTAAAGTAAAAGAAAGAACACTCTTCCATTGATAACCATGTAGAGATGAAACACCCACTGGCAACAATGAAAAACTTTATTTTTATTAACAATTAGTAAAAAACAGTAGTCGTGAAACCCCTAGTGTGTGTGTGTGTGTGTGTGTGTGTGTGTGTGTGTGTGTGTGTGTGTGTGTGTGTGTGTGTGTAAGCTAGAAATGTTGTCTCTATGTTGTCAATAACTAGATGTGAAACAATCGTGATGTGAAATGAACACAATAACTGGCAAACCTATATTAAAAGACAACCCGAATGTTTCAACACTGAAATAATTGGTCAGTCCGGGCCTACGCAGGAAGCAATGTGAAAAATGATACTGGAAAATGCCACTTGGCTTTTAAAGCTTTCTCTTGTTTTGTGTCAAAATTACCTTGATCAGGACATGGTCATATTACATGTGTTGACATTCCTTTTATTTTTTTCCTTTTTCCTGTATCAGTACTTCTTCTGTATAATTTTAATGCCATATTTTTTCTTAGATTAATTAATAATTAAGAAAGGTGTAAACATGAAACACTCTGTAAAATATATTCCAATATTTAAAATTTGAGACAGACTTAATAAAAAATAGTACTATACATCCATATGTAAGAGACACAGACCTCTTCAATATAGCCACCATGTGGCTCTGACATGGGAATAGGCCCCTAAGTAAGGACTTGACTGTAAGAAACAAGAAAGGCCTCCATGGTCAAGGCCAAATCATTTAGTTCTGCTCCATTTTTAAAACACATTTTCCCTTGTGGTCTTCAGATGACAGCATGGCCATGTGAATCATAGATTAATGTATTATGGTTACTTTCTTCTCATCTGATTACAGGGTGATGACAAAGTTGGGGCTGAGCTCTTGCAAAGCACTGGAGATCATAATGACCATGGTGCAGCTCATACAGAAAAATAATATATTCACATATATGCAGCTTGAACAATATATTTTTCCCCTTGATTTTTCTGTATGGGTGTAGGCAGTGAGCCATCTGCAGATAGAGACCATGGCCACTTGGCATTTCATATTCCCTTAGAAACATTCACATTACATGTAATAGGCCTAGGTCTAGCACTGTGATAACACTAGTTTTCACTATCTATCCAAGCAAGCTTGGAATTTCACCATCCTAGGGGCAAGGCCATTTGGCCTTCAGTTGGGCATATTTGTTGGGGGGCACAAAGGCCACATGTCAGTGCACCAAGGCCAAAGTTAACTATACAGTAAAAATGATCAAAGTTGTATTTAGCCTATTCACTGCAGTAGACCTGCATCACTGTATGAAACATTACAAAAACATGAAACATGACATATTACATAGAACTGTAAATCATCTGATCATCTAATATTTACAGATATCTAGGCTATATATAACATTTATTTTATATTTGGCCTGTTATGAAATAACACAGCTCAGCTTTAAGAAACTCAAATAGCCTAGATGCATGCTTAGCATTTTGTGATCATTAAGGCTACTTTCACAAACTCTTAGTCAGCTGTCCTATGATTTACCAATATCTAGGCGATATTTGTAACATTTATTTTGTATTTGGCCCGTTATGAAATCATGTGGAACAATTTAAACACATTGTAAAACGTAAAGCCCAAATTTGGAGACATCCATGCATGTCGAAATTTACTACAAATTCAAAAATAGATTACTCTGGAACGGCTAACTGTACAGGGGACTGCTTTACACTTTTGTGTTCGGTAAGGTCTGCTGTTTATTCTGATATATGGTTTGTCATGTGTTAAAAGAAGGGTTCGTGAAGTATTCCACCGAGATGAATGGGTAGGGAGATCATGGGACGCAAAACCTTCAGTAGAATGTATGATTAAATTGAATTATATTTACTTTTCTCGCGAACCGTTCAACACAGCAATTACCGGCTAACAACATTTAAAAGCTGAGAAAAAGCTCTTTCATGTAATACTTGTGATGTCTGTGTGATGAATAGGCTACTTCGCGAGTAGTTCACCTAGAAGAATGGGTGAATTTGGACGCACTTTCTTTCTTGCGCTGTCACTTTCTCCACTGCGTAAAAAAACTAAATTAATTTGCACTGTGAATGCTAAGATTATGACAGGCCACAGGCTAACTAAAAATCGCTATTAGTAGGACGCATAGCAGAATATTGAAAGAATGGGGAACCAAGGCTACCGTGGCCTGTAAGCCTCTGATTTTCAAAGGGGCCTCACGGCCAATGCAAGGGGCTACGACGGCCATGGCCGTCGTGGCCGCTGTGAAATTCCTACCCTGTATCCAAGAGTAGCCTACTTTAGCCTACATCAGGGTCCCCTTAGTGTTGACAATGAAAAGACTGGGTTGTTGGAGAGGAGAGAAAGGGAAGTTGTCCTAACAGAAACACCAGTAAACTACAACCATCCATCAGTGAACCCGCTCAGTAGGTCAAGTAGTACAGCAGGTCAGCCAGTAAACAAACTGTTTTTCTTTACGATAAACAATGAAATGTTCATGTCTGCTATTAATAGCCTAATAAAAAGTAACATAGCCTACAGACAAATTGCCTGTTTATGCTAATAATAAGACCTTAATCTCACTCATTCTGTTAGGCCTACTGTCAAAAACAAAAACTACATTGTGTCGCCCTAACTTCCTAGCTCCAAATGATGTGGCCCCGGTCACCCTTATCAGAGCAGCTTTCGTGGTGTAGGCTATCCCTCATACAGGTATGACTTACCGCGTCACATTTTTATCACGTTTCGACCGGTGTGGAGTCTGCGGATGCAGCTCACCGCAGTTCTCTCTCGCATTTCTGCCGGGCTCGGGATTGGAGCACGGACGTCACGTGGTCGACCGAACTGCTGCCAGAGCTCATGTTCCAGCAGTCGGAAAGGAAGAGAGGGAGAGGGGCTAAGAATAGGTAGATGTGGAGAGAATGTCACCGGCACATAGGCTACTGTAACCGCGAATATTTAAGCTAGTCGGTTTGTCACTGACATGACATAGGCTCCTAACAAAACATTTAATCCACATGTACATCGACTCTATTTCTCGCAAATCAGAATTTACGTTACGTTTAGGCTCATTCGTCCATTCATTCATAGACTGTGCTCTGCTCCGGTTACAGTAGGCTACAGCGTTTAAGACTCTTGGCTGCTGATAGCCCGACTGGCAATTTGACAACATGACAAGTAAGTTTTTCACTGCATGATATTTTTCTGTCTTTGTGTTGGCTCTGTTAGGCTAAACGCATGGGTACTGCAACCTTGCGGCGTTTGCACGACTGCCTTCATTCATCCACTGAAGCGGCGAGAGGAGAGCTCCTAAAAGGCACAGGTTAACGTGTTGGCGTCAGCTGTTGAATGACATCTCACCTGCGTGATGGTCTATTTGAGCCATTCACCTGTGGAACAGAGACGCCGTTGCATCACCGCTTATGAAACTAGCCGCCGAATCCAACGAGTGCTATAGCTTCAACACAGGTCACTGCTACCGAGTTTTCTGTCTCTGTCTCTCAGTTCTTTTGAAAAATGTAGATGTCTGTACCGGGTCGACACGTTTTACAAACTCGGTTCATGCTCATAAACAAACATTAATGCTAAATGTAAGTGTTACTGAAAAATGCCCTCTTTATTTTCCACAGTTATGTTGCTATGGCAGAGAGAGAATAGAGCTAGATGTGGTACTTTTCCATGGGTCTGTGGGATTTCTGGGATATTATGTGGGTGTGGGTGCAGAACAGAACAGTACAGTGGACTGAACTGAAGCTTGGTGCTGCTTCACTTTTCAAAGGCTTGCCTAGCCTACTGCAAACCACAGATCTGATGAACACAAGAAAATTAAATGTTGTACGTAGCTCATTAATTAACATGGAGCTGATATGTATCACTTGTCTGTTCATACAGTAGCCTACGCCTGAGTGAGTAGACACACACACACACACACACACACAGTATACTCTTAACTCTCACTCACTCAGGCATGTTCTAAAATATATCCATATGGAGTCCTAGCGGAGGCCAGCTCAACACCCAGAAGAGATGCATGTGTGTTGGGCAGTGAGTGGCCGTCTCCCCCTAGTTTCCCCTGGGAGCCAATTACACAGCCTTCAGTGATGGGGAGCCTTCACTGTGTGTGTGTGTGTGTGTGGTGTCTACAATCCGCACGCCGGATTGTGTTTGGTATGAACATACTTGTGTATGTGTGAGTCTATATGATTGTGTGTGTGTGTGTGTGTGTGTGTGTGTGGGGGGGTGGTGCAGCACATGGACACATATGTGGACATATGTCACTGTTCTAATTCCAGTGGTTATAGATAACGACTGAGTAAACATTCAGTATGAAATGTTCTCATAATGTCAACGAGCTCTGTCAAAGACAGTTGCAGATACATAACTACTGGTCAGCTTTACATGGGAGAGAATTAGATAGCTATGGACCCCAAGGACACATTGGAAAAGGATGCATCTCTGGTGTTGGTTCTCACAACTGTTAACTGTTTTGCAGGTCTGGAACACCTCCTATCAACTTAATTGTGTTCTGCAAGTAGGAAGGTGAGTAATTTCCAGATTCAAAATAAGTCATGTCAGTGTTACTTAGAGACATGTATTCTTCCAACCATATATGCCATTGTACATTTGTATGGTATTGTATATTACATGCACACTCAGGAGTGTATGTAAGTATTGTGTTCGGCTGTGCACACAAGTGTATCATGCAAACAGCCATCCCCAGTACAAGTGTACACACACACACACACACAGACACACACAGAGACACCAACCACACACAATTCAACATTTATGCAGAGAATCATTATGCGTAATATGGGTTTACCAGATTATGCCAATTGCCAACCAAATTTTTGAGTGAATGCCATCCTTTATGGAGAATGTAACATGATCAGATGGTACATAGTTATCATCTACGGTTTAGTATTTAACACACTTGTCTAGTCCTAGTTGTTGGCCATGCTGTAGTATTTATCAGGATGAGTTGATTCTGAGTCATGATCTGTGCAAGGGTATTTATTTAACATGATCAATTGGTACCCAGTTATTGTCTGTCGGAATATATTGCACAACTAACTGGTACCCAGTTACAAGCCAGCTCTGAAACAGATCTGGCTCAGCCTTGGTCGGCGTCAGGCCCAGTTCTGGTCCAGCTGTGACAGCCACCTGGTAAGGGCGGGCCCGCTAATGTGTATAGGTGACCCATTGGATGCAGTGCGGTGGTTAGTGCAAGCTATTTGTTGCTGCACTAGTAATCTGTGTGAGACTGAGGCAGTAAGAGAAGAAGATTCTGCATTAGGCAGCTAGGCAGTTTTTCTTTGTTTAATGTTGTTCTTAGCCAGTGATGGTACCCACCACCACCACACTCACATACTCCCCACTCAAAGCCCCTACACCACCACTCCCTTCCTCTTCCCTTTTACCCATCCCCCTCCCCCCTCCCCCTACTCTCCTGGCGCGTTGCCATGACGGCCGCTTGGAATGCTCGGTCGGTCTCTGCCGAGGGGAGGTTGGAAGGGGGTGGGGTGAGGGGTGGTGGTGGTGGTGGTGGAGGAGTGTGTGTTTGGGGGTGGTGGTGGTGTGTGTGTGTGTGTGTGTGTGTGTGTGTGTGTGTGTGTGTGTGCGCGTGTGTGTGTGTGCGTGTGCACATATGTGTGTGCGTGTGTGGAGGGGATGTATGTGTGTGTGTGTGTGTGTGTGTGTGTGGAGGGGATGGCGGGGTGTGCTCGAGCTCAGAACATAACTGTAGCACATTTTGCACTCAGTCTCAGCGAAAGCTACTGTGTCTCCAGCTCTGGAAACACTGTGCACACAGAACTAGCCTGCACCTCCCCGTTTGATAAGAAACGTACCGCAATACACATATATCTGAGTACACATTCGTCCTTATCTAAGCACAATGCATATGCAAATGCAATTATGAAATTAACTGGCCGTATGCAAATCTCACTTCCAATTGCTTCTGATTAGGAGGAGGAGAGAGTGTGTGAGACACGATAGACACAGGAGGGAGGAGAAGAAGAGAGTGCAGAGAGTCTGGCAAAAAAAAAGAAAGAAAGAGAGACAGAGAATTCGCTCATGGATTATACAATATGCTGATGTTCGCCAGGGTCATATGTGCAGAGAGCATGAGAATACAAACTGGAATATTCTAGAATATAGCATGCACAGCTTCGTTAGAACAGATGATGCTAATGATGAAGCTTTCCTCTCTCACACTCTAGAATGAACGTATAGCTTCTATAGAGTAGGGCATGATGCAGAAGAGTATTTCTGCTCCCAGCCTATGCAGTCGATCTCTTTTCCATCTCGTTAAAGACTATGTTATGTCTACGGTCCAGTGTTCATATCTGCACACTAATAGTGGTCAACCAGTAGTTCGAGGTCTGGTTGCAGTAGACACACACGAGTGAGTGTGAGTGGACACAAACTGTATGAGTGCTGTCGTGAAGTTGAATGGGTGTCGGCTAGAGTGAGTCATATAAGCGTTGTCGTCTTCTACGGTCTCCCAGTCTAAAATTAGCACCTATCTGTCTGTCCTGGAGCTGGAGTCTGGAGCTGGAGATGTGCTTGGGACTCCAACCCAGCTCTTAGTCAGTGAGAGAATACACACACACACACACACACACACACACACACACACACACACACACACACACACACACACACACACACACACACACACACACACATACACACACACACTTGGCCTGTGACCCAACCCATGTCTCAGCCAATGAGGTTTGCTGTGGTGTTCACCTCACCTACACTCACAGTAACGTCTGAACTCCCACATGCAAATAACGCACACACTTCTCAAGTCATCTCAGCTATTGCCAAAAAATGATTATGTCTTAACTATTCCATGCTTATACCATCTATCTGTCTGTCTATCTGTCTCACTGTCTGCATATTTTTATAGTATACCTGTGTAGGTGCCTGACCCTGATCTTCTTGATCTTCCTGTCTATCTGTCTGTCTGTCTGTCCATCAGTCTTTTAATCTGTGGCTGTCCAAACACTATTAAATACTATTAAATGTATTTAGGTGTAGTAGTATTATGTGTGTACTAGATGTGAATGAAAAGCTCTTTGTGTGGTCATGTCCTTCAGTCAGATAAAGACAGTCTAACACACACACACACACACACACACACACACACACTCAAACGGGCTGCATGTGTTATTCATGATCTGGTGATGCCAGGCTAAATGAGGAGTCTAATCTTAGCAATGGTGTTTCGAGGGAAGCCTTACACAACGCCAGCACACCAACACACTCACCACCCTACCAAAAAGTGACACAAACAGCACCTGACCCTTCCTTGTGTCCTCGGTCTGTGCCATGCGTTAACATGAGCAGCTGATCAAGAATGGACAAATAATATGTAATATACATCAACATATAACAAAATATGTAATTTACATTAATAATGTATGATAATTGCGGAGTGATATGAAAGACTTGAATTAGAAGCACAAACTCCGCTGTCATTGACAGCGGTCATTATTTTTTTCAGAGGTCCTCTAGTCGAAAATAATGACCGCTAGAACTAGACCGCTAGAACATAAGTCAATGGAGCGTTCTACTGGCATTGTGAAGAGCCGTGTAAGAATATAGAGATAAAATAGCCTGGTAGTGGTATTTGTCAGTAAATGACAAACTGGTTTGTCTTTACCCATGCTAAGATGGATGGTAGCACCACATGCTAAGCTGGTGTGTAGTGGCATATGCTAAACTGGTTTGTACCAACACATACAACTGCATCTCGAAAAAGTCCACTGCCCTGCCCAGACTGGGTGATTAAAGGCTCATGAAACCATTGTCGGTGTTTTGACTTAGCTGATCTGAGCTCTTCTCAGGTCGACATCTCTGTATTATAAATTCTTTATTGTAACATTTTGAGATTCTGGATTTTTGATTTCCAAAAAAAAAAAAAAAAAACTGCGAAAAAAAAAAAAAACTTTTCCATGATATTCTAATTTTTTGAGATGCACCTGTACAAAAGCTAATTACAGATACAGATAGTGAAGACAAAGGCAGTGACATCTGACACTCTTCTCCCCTCATCCACGTTATCTCTAATCCCGTAGAAGGGAAAGGAAGTGACCTTTAGTCTGCGTAAGTGCCCCGGGGCTGGTCCAGGATCAGCCAGACTGTAATGACTCCCAGGTGCCCTGGCAGAATTGCCCTGTTCGTCTCTGACCTCACACCAGCGCAGCGGCAGCAGCAGCACACCAGCGTGGTCATGAACCACAAGCGCAGAGCCAGAAGCGTGGGGGGAGGGGAGGAGAAGAGAAGAGAGGAGAGAAAAATAAGAAAAAAAGGAAGAGAACTAAAAGAAATGGATGAGGGACAGATATAAATGAAGAGAAAGAGAAGGAACAACATTGAATGGAGGGTGGTGAAAAGGAGAGGAGAGAGGGATGAGGTTATGATACAAAAAGGGAAGAGAAGAAAGTAAAAATAGAGAGGGAATGAGGGAAGGGGAAAGAAAATATATAAATGAAGAGAAAGAGAAGGAACATCAGTGAAGGTTTGAGAGAGAAGAAGAGAGATGGGGATAGAGAAAGTGATTAAAAGAAAAGAAGAGCAGGGAAGTAATTAAAGGAATGGGGAGGAGAAGAACAAGAGAGGAGGAGAATGAGGAGAGAAACGTGTGTGTGTGTGTGTGTGTGTGTGTGTGTGTGTGTGTGTGGAATGGAGGGAGCTGAGTGGAGCTGACAGTTGCCCTGAATATCTGCTCTGGAACAGAGAAGCCAGCATCCTAACCACTGCAGCGTACCCTGGACTGTGTGTGTGCATGCATGCATGTGCGTGCACTTGGATATGTTGTGCTTTTCTATACATTCTTTCAGGTGCATATAGATTGTGTGTGTTGTATTTAATGCCGCCTGCAGTTGTCATACATGGACATGCCTACTTATTGTGTTAGTGATATTATTTTGATGAACATGAAGCTAAACCCACAGGGCAAGATAAGATCTAATTGCAGATGCCTCTGTCTCTATCTTTCTTTGTGGTGTGGTGTTTTAAACTTGTTCGTTAAATATGTTCCCTCTGCATCTCCCTGCTTCTCGTTTGCTCTGCCTCTCTCCTTCTTGCATCTCTTTCCTTTGCCCTCACTACCTCTCTCTCTCCATCTCTCTCCATTCACTCTCTTTCTCTCTCCATCTCTCGCTCTTTCTCACCACCACCACCACCTTGCTCCCTCTCTCTCCTATTATTGTCTCTCTCTCTCTCTCTCTCTCTCTCTCTCTCTCTCTCTCGCTCTCTCGTTTGCTGCCTCTGTCTCCGTCTGCGCTGAAGCCTGACTGAGGAGGGGACCACTGGGGGAGGGGGGGTGGTGAGAGACGGATTGGGGGGGGGGAGAGGGAGACAATAATAGGAGAGAGAGGGAGCAAGGTGGGGGTGAGTGGTGGTGGTGGTGGTGGTGAGAGAGAGAGAGAGAGAGAGAGAGAGAGTTTATGAGATGGGGGGTAGAAGGGGGGGGGCAAAAAGGAGAGCAGAGAGAGAAGGGAGAGGATGGAGAGAGGGAGTGTGTGAATTTTAAGGGAGAGAATGGAAGGAGTAGGAGGTATGGAGCAAGGGAAGGAGAGATGGAGAGACTAAAGCAGAGAGAGAGAGAGAGAGAGAGAGAGAGGAGGATAGAAGGAGGAAGGGAGTAAGGGAAGGAGAGAAAATATACGAGGCAAGATACAGTTGGAGAAGGAGAGATGAAGGACAATGAGGAAGGGAGTGATGAAGGGAGGTAGTGAGGGAGACAGAGAAGAAGGAGAAAAAGGGAACGGGGGCAAGGGAGGGTGGTAGAGAGAGAACGCTGAAATGATGGAGAGAGAGAAAGAAAGGAGGGGCAGAGGTTGGGAGGGGTGGCTGGAATGGGAGAGATGAAGGGAGGGAGGTAAGGGGGGAGAGCCAGCGATGGAGGTTGGTAGAAAGAAGGCTGAAATTGAGAGAGAGAGAGAGAGAGAGAGAGCGAGCGAGAGAGAAACAGAGAGAGAGAGAGAGAGAGCGAGCGAGAGAGAAACAGAGAGAGAGAGAGAGCGAGAGAGAGCTGAGCTTGGGTGATGAAGGGGTAGGGTGGGGTGGGGTTGGGAGTAGTAATCAGGACATAAAGGCATGAGCCATTGGGATACAATGGAAAGAAAGAGCTGAGAACATAGAACATCAGTGAGGGTCTCTAAGTGTATGTGTGTGCGCGCGTGTGCGAATGAGCGTGTATGTGTGTGATATTGTGTGTGTATGTTTACGCACATGTATCCATATCTATGTGTGCAGATCAGTGTGTAGTGAAGTGAAGTGATTCTCCACTGTCACTAAAGACAACATATGACATATGATTTTCATGAGAAAAATCCTAATTGAGAAAAATCCCAATGAGAAAATGAAAAATTGTCTCTCTATTTCTCTCTCTCTCTCTCTCTTTGCCCTCTCTCTCTCTATCTCTTTCTCTGTTTCACTCAGAGATCTTTATCTGTTTCACTCAACAGAAATAAAGGAATTAGGAACATAATACTTAATGTAAAACTAATATACATTTCAAGTTAGAAGTTTAATGATTGGATGGTTGTAGATTAAGCATCTCTTTTCACGCTTTATACTCAAATAAAAAACAAGTGATGCTTTAAAATAAGCCCTCACGAGACATTGTATTTTTGCTCTATTTTACCTGTGTCCACAATTTACCTGTATTACAATACTGATCTGTAACATTCTCTCTATCCTCTATCTCTTTCTGCCCCCATCCAGTGTGGGGCGCGGCCTTCCAGAGCGATGAGTGGCATCCTGAAGAGGAAGTTCTCTGAGGAGGATGGCTCCTCCCCTTGCTCGCTGCTGCCAGAGTTCGATGACGTCTCCGGTAGTGACAGTGGCAACAGCAATGACAGCGTCAACCCCCCCACCACCCAACTCATGCGTGAGTGTCCATCCCAGCATGCATTGCGATGGAGGTCACCTCAGGGTCAGTCAGGACAGCTGAGCTTTCAGTTGATTTCTAACTTGTTGAATAAGCTGGCAATATGTAATATACTATTATTAACTGTTTTTAGAAAATAGATATGTGTATATGTAAAACATTTTTTTACAAGAAACATTTGTCTCATTTACATCTGAGATCTATTTTACCGTTATGGGCCTGCGAGGCCTCTGGTGTCACTTACTGGCTATATATCAAGGTCTGTTGACCTTACTTTCAGAATGATACTAAAGGGATATTAGGCTGTTGATCATATTATCTATCTTCATAATGCTAGGACTGCATTCTGCTTTCCTTATAAAAGCCACATATGAAAGTGACAGCCATGATTACACAATTTAGTTACTAATTCCATAATTACTTTTTATTCAATGATTTGTGTATTTATTGTGATTTTTTTACAACTCATCCTTTTATTGTTTAATTTCTGCTCTTTTTTATTTCATTTATGTCACTGTGCATTCATTATTCATTTATTTCAGTTAATTTACCTATTCTTCACTATCTCAATCTGGAGGAAACCTTGGGACTTTCACTATTTATAAATATGTCATTTTGTAATATGTAATGTACAGTAAGTTATTTTAACTTCTGTCATCTGTGATTACATAGATGAGACAATTACAGCAATTATTCACTGCCTATCTTCATTGTAGGTTGTATGTGTTCCTTTGAGCAAGGATGTTTCTATTTTTATGGTATCAATCATATGCTATCATTATCTTTATTCTTTCTATCTTTTTCACTCTTTCTGTTACTTTGCCTTGTCTTAACTCTCTCTCTCATATATTCCCCTATCTCCACCCCCCCTCACTCCATCTATCTGCCCCCCCCACTCCATCTATCTGCCCCCCCTATCTATCTGCCCCCCTCACTCCATCTATCTGCCCCCCCTATCTATCTGCCCCCTCACTCCATCTATCTGCCCCCCTATCTATCTGCCCCCCTCACTCCATCTATCTGCCCCCCCCCCTATCTATCTGCCCCCCTCACTCCATCTCCCCCCTCTCTCTCTGTCTCTGCAGCCTCGTCCATTCTGAAGCGCGGTAAGCGCATGCGCATGCGTGGCGTCAGCTTCCAGGGCGTGACGGTCTACTACTTCAGCCGTCGACAGGGCTTCACCAGCGTGCCCACGCAGGGTGGCAGCTCGCTGGGCATGTCGCCGCGCCACAGCTCCATCCGCCGCTTTACCCTGGGCGAGTTCGCCCGTGAGCAGGAGAGGTGGCACCGCAACATGCTCAGGGACCACCTCAAGGAGGAGAAACTCAACGCCATCAAACTGAAGGTCTTCACACCTCGACACCCACCTGTCATTGCAGATTTCACTTTATGTTCATCAACAATGAACGTTATGTGTTCGAAAGCAACAGTTTTTTTTATAAATTAGCAACATGAGTATTATATAAATTACTTGAATGTCTTTAGTTGATGGGGTTACAGTGAAGTTAGTTAAGTTACTTTTGTCCTGAAAGAAATTTGTCCTCTGCATTTAAAGGTGCAGTCAGGGATTTGATTCGATTTCAAGCCCATACATTTTTTTGTCACATTCAGCAATCATCTCCTCACAACTGCTAGCTGCCCATGCCGTAAGTACACTGTAAAAAAAAAAAAAACGGTCTCTGTAGGCAGCCCAGACTCAGAAAACTGGAAACAAACAAAGCCAACCAAACCAAACAAAAACAAAACCCTACATGGAATTTCTCTGGGAATGCTGAAAGAAGAGGTGAGCTACCTCTCTGATGTTTCGTCTGCTAATAAGTTTAAATATAAACATAAACACAAACAAATGTGACTTCCTGCACAATCCCTGACTCCACCTTTAACCCGTTTAAGGTTAAGTTAGAGAACCGTTTGTGCTGACTGACCTTTGAATGACCTTGACCTTTGCCAATTCTCCCCTGCAGCTGACCAAAAGCGGCGTGTTTGAGTCGGAGGAGGCGGCGGCGGCAGCGTTGACGCTGGCCGATATCCGCGAGGAGGAGATCGACGTGGCGAGTGCCGAGGTGGACGAGTACTTCTTCCTACAGCCGCTGGGCATCCGTAAGCGACGCGCGCTGCTAAGGGCCTCGGGCGTCCGCCGCATCGACGGCCAGGAGCGGCACACGCTGCGTGCCATCCGCGTCTCACGCAAGGAGTGCGGCTGCCAGTGCCGAGGCTGCTGCCGCCCCGAGACCTGCGCCTGCAGCCTCGCCGGCATCAAGTGCCAGGTAAGGAAACATCCTCGTGAAAACACCTGAACTTCTTAAAGGAACAAGCCAACTTTTTTCAAATTAGCTTATTTGCTGTCTATCCCAGAGTTAGATAAGAGGATACAAATCCTTCTTGTTTTTGTGCGTGCTATAACTCAGTCTGACACCGTTAGGCTAGCTTAGCTCTGTGTGCAGATACGTTAAAACAATAGTCGCTACAACACAGGTGGCGGTCCATCGGAAATGTGCTGGCTGAAAAGCCTTTCAGGAACTGCGTGGCATATATGCAATTCCATCAACATGTCGCTTCAGGAACATGAAAAGGAGAAATATCTTTTGATTGACAGACTACGGCCGCTAATTTAAATGCTAAGTGCTGAGTTTAAAGTCTAACTAAAGATAACTTTATAAAGCTATAGCTATACAAAATCTATTTGCAAATGTAACGCCATGAAGATCCCAAGCACAACCATCGGTGGGGCAGCTAAAAGCTGTCATGTGCCACATGATGGCTTCAGTTCATACACGAGAACTTTACTCATAGACTGACTTTGCACTTTGCCCAGCATTGACATTAGGGCTCTACATCTTTGATTTCAGTTATGCACATAAAAGGATGTTAAAAGACTTGTGATCCTGGCTACTGTAGAGATGCAAATAAGCTGGACACACTCAGGTCTTTGAAAGGTTACAGGGTTGCTACAGGCGTTAATGCTACCCGTTTAGGGAGATGATGCAGGCACTTATCAGTAAATAATGATCACGTTTCATTCTTACCTGTTGAAGCTAGGACAATGTACCCTCACTTCTCAACAATCACATGGTCCATTCAATACTGCGTTACTGTAGATCATTTCACAGGTTCATTGGTGGATGCTCATCAAGTGCTTGATGCAAAACCTCATCAGAAAATCACTAAAAACTGAGCTGACTCTCTAACCACTACACACTCGTGTATCTGTGTGTGTGTGTGTGTGTGTGTGTGTGTGTCCACAGGTGGACCGTATGTCCTTCCCGTGCGGGTGCTCCAAGGATGGCTGTGGGAATGCGGCCGGGCGCATCGAGTTCAACCCGGCACGTGTGCGCACACACTTTTTGCACACACTCATGAAGCTGGAGCTCGAGCAGCAGCAGCACCAGCACAGCCTCTACCTCGCCGCCACCGGCAACGGTTACCATGGCGACAGCCCCCTTGCCCAATCGCAGCGTGACTCAGACCATACTTTGATGGAGGCTCCCAGCATGCACCTGGATGTGGCTAACGAGGCCGAGTCTTGTCTGCAGGAGTCGGAAGAGGAGTACTGCGACGACGACGAGGACGAAGAAGAGGAGGAAGAAGAAGACGAGGAGGATGAGGAGGACGAAGAGGAGACCGAAGAGGAAGAAGAGGAGGAGTCCGAGCAGGACGAAGACGAAGACGGCAGCAGTCTGCTGAGCGGTCTCTCCGACTCCAGCACCCACAGCCTGGCGGGCAGCGATCTGGACGAGGATGACGATGATGACGACGAAGACGAGGAGAGGAGGAGATGGGGGAATGGCGAGGATCGGATGAGCCTGGGTTCTCCCTCCGTCTCGCTGCCCTCTGTGTCCCTGCCCTCCGTCTCGTTGGCATCTACCATGGTCTTCCCGGCGCTGCCCAGCTTCTCTGAAGCCCTCCGGGAGGCCGATGGCACTGACCTGGGCTCCTACTACAGCAGTAGCCCCTCGGCGCAGTACTACCCCATGGACAGCTACACCTCCGCCTCCACCCTCCATGCCTCCGACTACTCCACAGCCAACAGCTACAGCACCTCCCCTGCTCACACTGCGCCCAATTACACCACCTCCGGCTACGCACTGTCCATCGCCAACCCCAGTTACACGGTACTAAACGACGCGCTGAACGGTTCAATGTCCAGTCACACGCAGGACTCTCTCTACACAGGTGCTGAATACACAGACTCCAACCATGCCATGTCTGACTACACAACCACCAACCACATCAATGGGCATGAGTGCAATCAAAATCACTTCAACCACTATGGGTCATTTTCCTCAGTAGCGCCAGCTAGCACTGACAGTTCTACCAAACTCTGTGGGACGAGAAATTTGAATTTGGTGCCATCACTTGATTCTTTCAGTATTATGCCTGACTCTTATAAAGACATGAACCAATCACAAGTGCAGAATGGACATCACTCTTATCTTTTATCCAATGGTGAACATTCCACAGCCATTTGCTCTGTCACTGATGAGAAAAACAACTATTCAACCACTGAGGACTTTAAAGACACAAAAAAGGAGCAGCAGGTTGAGTTCCAGAATTTTCTCAACAGTAACTCACAAGAGCTACCAGTCGAGAATGGAAGCCATGTTGGGAACCAAGATTTGAAAGAGGACCCCAAGCAGCACCAGGCTGAGCCGCCCTGTCTGCCTGAAGAAAAAGACGACCTCAGTCTTGCTAATAAGCCTGTAGAGGTCAATCAAGCCTAGCTAATTAGCCATGTCTAAAAAAAGACACCTTATTCTGGTCCTCTTGACTGTCAGAAAAAGGTCAAAAGGTGAATCTTTATCACTCTTCAGATTTCCCTTTGTGGGATCATCTGAGGGCAGCAGCACTTGGAATTGTCTAGGCTGCCTCAGGGGTTTGATGTCAGTTATTCCAGAGGTCCTGGACACACAGAGGACATCCAGAGGGTTTGGCCAACTGACTGACCGAACCTCATGATGGATGTTCTTACCCAGAAAAAAGGGGTATTGTGTAAAGTCTGGTTATTTATGGTTGTATGTGTAATTTGGAATGTTTTGATTTTGATATTACATGCATGTTACTTCATGGCTTTTCATGGCCATAAAATAATTTCTATACTTGAAGATGAGAAAAAGAATAGGCCTATGGTTGCACGGTACTGCACACAGCTATATCTTTTCAGTCTCCTCTTTTGTGATTTCTGTCCTTCATGGTTTGCGAAAGCATGACTCAGGCTTCTAGCTGGAGATGAAAAGACTCTCTGTAGGTTGGATGTTATCTATGTAATATCCTGTGAATGGCCTGTTTTGGGCATTAACCTCCATACTAAACAGCCGTCATACTCCCCAGGATTTCTTTGTTGAATCATGTGTGTATTAAGTGAAGTCAACCACCAGGGAGATTCTGTGAAGGCACTTTCAATATGTGTTGGTAAATACAAATGGCTTATCAACATCAACCTTCCAATCCCAACCGTTGGGAAAGGTTTATGAACATTATGTATTATGTTCATGTTGGGACGAAATGACTTATTTTCAAAAGAAACCACATTTCTGGATTTACGTGCCAAATTCTTGTAAATATAATTGATCTGTGCTAGTCCAACTCTGAACACTCTTGTTTTCATTTGTTCTTTTACAGTAATGTAAAGGAGATTTATTTATTGAAAAAATAAAATCTAAATCTGCTTCTGTATAAGTTTTGTGTATGTTGGGGTAAGATACAGAAGGTAATTTCAGCCTTTAACTTCAAATGAAGGTCGTAACAACAGTAGTTCTTGATTCTTTTCTTGTAATTGTGTTGTCAACTGCAGTCTCTATCTTGCAATCTTGCTTTGTGATTAAACAATCATTAACACATTTATCTTACTGATTCCGTATATGTAAGTGGCATGTGTATCTGCACATACATGCATTTCTGTGTACCTCAAACTATGTGATTATGTTGGATAATTGCATGTTATTAATGTCATTTTCATCCTCAACTTGACGTTTAATTTTTAAACATTTCTTTTACTGTGGGCAGAAAGGCGGGCTACACTAGGCCATTTTGTAATGTGTCAGAATGTTGATGTTGGGGAAACGAAAATGGGGGGTATTTGAAACAGGCCAGATCTCAGTCAATAATAACTAGAAATATAGCTGACTTGATTGAATAGTTATTTATATATAAATACTTTAGAAATGCATCAAACTTAGTAATATACTGCCTGATCCTCATAACAAACAAACTAACAGCTGTTCGGTCTTGCACAAGGGGCGCATTTGGTGTATGGTTGGTGTAAACGTGCAACACTCTGACCGGGCAGAGTTTGTGTAACCACATCTTTTCCTGTTAACGTCAGGGCAAAAGGTGGGAAGCTCGACTGGTCAATGACCAGTTTTCATGAAACATTTATTTTATCTTTCAATATATATATAGGTTATACAACAACAACAACAGCAACAACAAAAGTTGTACAAACACAAAAAATAGCAACGGCAGAACATTTTTACAGCACATGCATTGGCCTGGTGAGTCATGAACAGGGGGCTGGTTTGCTGCTGGGACAACAGCACTGTGCCCACTATTCCTTCTCTCAGCGTTTTGCTGGATTTTTTATTTATTCAATGGCAAATTATCATTTTAAATTAAAATTAAGTTGTCATTAGCTGGGTTTTCTGGCTTGAAAATTGACCATAAAATTATGTGTTATGATTAGGTCCAGAATGGTACTCAGAATGGTTCCTCCTTTCTCCCAGAGGTGACCACTAGGTGGCAGGCTTGGTTTTCCGAAGCTAGGGGACTGGGGCACTTTGGCAATTTCCACTGTTAACTGCAGCTGAGGCTGGTGTTAACAGTGGAAAACAGTCTCAGGTGTTTTGCTTGGTACATTTGAGCCAGATTCAAAAAAAGACCTTGTATAACTGTATTACAACATTTAAATGATCTTTTCATGCACATAACTGAGGATGTTCCACATCAAAATCCACAGAGATATTCCCTAACATACTCTGTTGTTGTTTTTTTGTGAAAGTTTTTTTTTCAAATGCTCCCAAACTTACATTGGTGTAGGCCTTGTTCCTGAAGGTAGAAGGTACCAGTATTCTTGTACAATCTGTTAGTTGCATCTGTGTCTGATGCTCGTTGGCAAGCCTTAAAATGAACACATCACCCAGAGGAATAGAGAAGAAGAATTTTCCCAATAAAATTAGAGGTTTTATTTTATTATTTAGTGTGTTTTTATATTATATTTTTTACATTGGTATACCACAGACAGAATGAAAACAAATTAAGGGTACAAATCAGTAATAGACTCCAATTGAGTGCCCTTTTTAATTTTTTTACTTAATTTTGGGGACTAAGCCAAATCTGTTGAATATTAAAAAAGTAAAAACTACTTTTTTTAAGAGTCAGGCCTATTTTATGTAGCAGTCTGTGAGCCAATAAATAGCCAACTGATTCTCTATTTTTCTCTCTATCTCTCTCACACACACATACACACACAAAACACTAATCTTAAACACCACATGTTCAGTAACCCTGTCTTTGTAAAAGAGCCTTCCACACTAAAATTCACCTCAGGCGCCAACAAAGGGTCTGTGAATGCTGTCCTATAGACAAACACTGTGCAAATAGACTGCAAATAAAATTACAATAGGTCCACCATGCTCTTTAAGCCTGAATGG
Source organism: Alosa alosa (assembly GCF_017589495.1). Taxonomy (NCBI): domain Eukaryota; kingdom Metazoa; phylum Chordata; class Actinopteri; order Clupeiformes; family Clupeidae; genus Alosa; species Alosa alosa. The sequence goes on along the minus strand of NC_063211.1, from coordinate 14,743,163 downwards.
CCTTTCTAAAAACATATCCAGGATATTCCATTTCAGGTTGCATGTTCAAGCTCAAGTCGTGAACATACAAGTGTGTAGTATATCTCTGTGCTACATACTCAAATAAAAAAATATATTGGATATTACATTTCAGGCTATGTGTGTTTGAGTTTGAGTCATATAAACATACCGGTGTGTAGTATATTTGAGCAGCATACTCCAGTACAAAACATTTTTTTTCTTACATTTGAGCAGCATACTCCAGTACAAAACATTTTTTTTTTCTTAGTAGTGGTTGTTTTGAAGTAGGCCTAAGCAGGTGTATCATGCATTATTGTAGGCTACAGTAGGTCTCGTGATTGTGTAGCATATACTTTCAGTCTACTTTGATGTGTGTGAAACTGACTGGCATTGTACTATTCTGTAATGTTTAGCATCATCTGTGCTGGCTAAAGGCCAGTGAGGCATACATAGATGACATAGCAGACCTGCATGTCTGTTTGTACTCCTCTAGTCCTTGGGGAGCTGAGGGGGGAGGAGGGATAAATGGTTTGGAGGAGAGGTTGACCCTGTTCACACACACACACTCACACAGCACACACACACACACACACACACACACACACACACACAGTGGGTGAGCAGTCATAGTCTGGTCATACATATAATGGCTACAGCAAAGCTGTGCGGAGAACTAATAAAATACATCATGCTCTCCTTACTGACAGATCTCTAATGCAGTCAACACACACTAATTGTTGGAGGGTGCCCTGTGTGTTTTCTGTGGTCGGGAGTGGGGCAGGGGAAGCCTGCTTGACACCAGCCAAAAGCATTCTGGGAAGGTACAGCAGATCAATCACTGGTACAGGCACTGTGATGTCAGGTTGCTAGGCAACAGGAGGAGAGAATTTCCAGCAGGATTATGGTGTCTGATTGGAGAGTGTTCCTGGTGCTTTCTCCATCCTTCCTTTCTCTCTCTCTCTCTCTTTCACACACAAACACACACATACACTGTCTCTTTCTCACTGTCTATTGTCCCCACATTGTGTATAATGTATGTGTGTACCATGGCTATTTTCAATGTTAAAAGGGAACCGTGCAGTTTTTAAGCTTAAATTACCTTAACTTAACAGCTTTGGAGTCATTGGAATGGTTATGACTTTCTGGGTTGAATGGTGGCCGTCTTGCTTCCCCCTAGCATCTGTGAGCAGAAAAAACAGCCTTGCAACTTTGGTCTGGCGGACCACCGGCCTCAGTCAGAAAGTCTCAAGGTCTCACGATGTAACGAATTGCTTCAGAACACTACACACATACACGCCAAGCACTGGCTACAAGGTAGTGATGGAGATTCTCAGACATTCGTCAAGGAAGAGCCAGCGAAAAGAAGCAGAAAGCAAGTAAGTCACAGGAACAGAGAAAGAGGAAACGGCAGACTGACCGAGCGAGGAGTGTCGCAAAATATATACTCTGAAGCTGTAGGGGGAGCTCTGCAGAGAAAACTGTGAGCAAAAAGCGAGAAAACAGTGAAGAAATGGCTAAAACTGCATAGGGTCCCTCTAATAAATAGCAGAATGTTATAATATAGCACACACACACACACACACAGAGACAAACATGCACACAAATACACAAATACATGTAAACACAGTACACCACTCCCTCTCCTCCATCCACCTACACACAGGCACTCAAACACATACAAATATTCACTCATAGAAACGCACACATACACATAATAAACACACAAGTGGAGTCCTGATATTCACACTCATAGAAACGCACACATACACAAATAAACACACAAGTGGAGTCCTGAGGTGTGTCTGAGGACGCTGGCTTTGTGTGGCCAAATGCAAACTGCATGAGTCATAATGGGGGGCACAGCCACGGCTACCGCTCTGTGGCTCACAAAAGACAGCACTAATTTTAGCCCTCCCTTGTCCCCCCCACATACACACCCCTCCACCCACCTTTTCAGCTTCACCAGAGCTGGTGCTCGAGCTGGCACGAACTCTGCACTCCAGATCAAAACTCCCAATGCTAAGCTAGCTGCACACTCTCTAAAAGCCCTTTGAGTGGTTTCCCATGCCAGAGAAATACCCTTCGACTGCCATCTGTGCCCCTGTTGACTGTTGGCATGTAGCTTCGGTTTTCCACAAAATGCCAACAGTTCTTTAACAGCTGCAACCCCCCACACACACACACACACACACACTCTCACTCTCCTCTCCATGCACCTTTAATGGCTCACACTCATGCATTCATAATGAAAATACTACTTGTCTGTGTCGTATGCTTCCCAAAAATGTGCTTTATTTTTGAAAAGAGAATCAAAAGAAAGGACTCAGATGTTAGCGTGTCACATCTTTGGTCTGAACAAAAATGTCACACAGTGAACACTATAACAAATCCAAAATATCGCTTTTGTTAAGTGAATATCCATAGATCTCTGAGGGGAAAGAAAATTAAATATATTTACTGTGTATATATGAAATATGTCCCCAAATGAATTAAAATGATTTCTAAAATCAAATATATATGTATTTCATCCAGCAGTTCATTGTGCCAGACATAAAAACAGAAATATTCACATTTTTCTGTCATCAAATTTGTATGCATGAGGGAAAATAAAATCAAACACAAAAAAAAGAAACTGAACAGACATTTCCGTACAAAAAATATGATCTTTATTCTTTTGGCTTTTTAAAATAATGTCACTGTGTGGCGGATTACTATTCAGCATGCAGTTGACTACCCACACTAAAGGCATATGGATAATGATGGCTACTGATCGCATCATAGTTCTGAAAACATTTACCATAGACACACAATGCTTTGTGGCCTCACCGGGTACTGAGCAGAATGTAAACAAACTTGATGATTAAAAAACTGACGAGAAAGCATGGAAATTCATGAGTTTAAAACTACTATTTACAATATAAACACTATTCATGATAATTAGAAAGCAAAGTCCAATTCTGTATACATACTCTCATACACAAGTGTGAATAGACATGGACGCACAAACAAACATACACATACATACACACACCCTGGTCATACATACATTTGCAAATATGCCCAAGGGCGTACAAGCACACTAATGCGCACACACACACACACACACGTAAACACACTACCGATTCGTACATTCTAGCGCATTCACTACCACAGAAGTAATATGCACCCATATACAATATGATAGGTAACAGAATCAGGAAGAGTGCTCTTCAGAAGCACATACATAGCTGTGATACATAGTGTGCCCACACCTTGGAGTACATTATATACAAACATTTCACCACCCAATAGATTACTATAGAATGAAAAATAGCTCATTCATATTGAAATGAACTACCATGTATTGTTAAAGACAGACACTGAAATCCACACTCTATATGTTTCGCCTTGCAGAAATATGTGAGTCTAGATTTTCTCATCCTCTAGAAACATATTTTTTGTGTGTTTTCTGTTTTCTATTTGTTCTGGAAGTTTAGACAGAAAAAGAAAATGTAACTCAAAACAGAGGAGACATGAGAGACAGAGAGAGAATGAGTAAAAGAGTGTTTGGAAATCTCTGAGATAAGAGGACATTCTATTTTGATTTGTGATGCGTGTTGTGTTTGTTGTGTTGCACCTGTAGACAGGTGCACATTCAGGCTCTGTGTGGCTGAGGAACTCGACTCAACCTCAGTCTTGGAACACGGCCAGACGAAACTGAGCCTTGTTCTGCTCGGCCTTCTCTTCACTCGACATTACCTCACTTTGGGCCACCTCACTTGAGTTGACAACCTTAATGTTATGCGAGTCTACAACCTCAAAATCCTGTGAGTGTACAGCCTCAATCTCACATGAATCTACAACCTCATCCTTACATGAGTGTACTGCCTCAATCTCACATGAATCTACAACCTCATCCTTACATGAGTGTACTGCCTAAATCTGACATAAATCAACAACCTCATCCTTCCATGAGTGTACTGCCTCAATCTCACATAAATCTACAACCTCATCCTTATGCGAGTCTACAGCCTCAATCTTACGTGAGACTACAGTCTCAACCTGACGTGAGTCTACAGCCTCCACCTTAGTTGGATCTACAATCACAACCTCACTTGATTCTACAGCCTAACGGAAGTCTACAGCCTCAACCTCACGTGAGTCTACAGCCTCAATCTCAAGTGAGACTAGTCTCAACCTTACTTGAGTCTACAACCCCAGCCTCACACAAGTCTACAGCCTCAACCTCACGTGAGTCTACAGTCTCACCCTAACGCAAGTCAACAACCTCAACCTCACACGGGTTTACAATCTCAACTTCACGTGAGTCCACAGCCTCTTTCTCTCATGAGTCTACAGCCTCACCCTAACGCAAGTCAACAACCTCAACCTCACACGGGTTTACAATCTCAACTTCACGTGAGTCCACAGCCTCTTTCTCTCATGAGTCTACAGCCTCAGTTCAACTTGGCCAGAGCTGAAGTAAACTGTGTTGATCCAGCTTGCTGATATCGAGGGCCAGACGAGGTGCCTGTGTACATTTGTTTGAGGCTTTTAACCAGCCACATTCCTGCCTGTCAACCTCCAGGGCTTCTAATTAGTTCTCTAAGCTGTGACATACATTGTGACCTTAGACTCCTGGAGGAGGTCATTCATGTATTTGTTTGGGTGTTCTGTGTTCGCACCTGGGATATGCTTCATTATAGTCACAATCAAAAACGAGTAGAAAACATTGATGTGCCGTATAATTAAGATCCCGATTTTCTTTTTTTTTTAAAAAAGAAATACAAACAAAAACATAAAATGATGGCAAGAAGGCAAGCAAATAATACAGCCGGAGCGCTAGGAGCGCTAGCTACAGGCAGACATAACAGTATACAGTTTGTCTTCCAGATTGTTACAACACTCAGAATAATAAATAAAATCTTAGAAATGCACATTCCCTTGTTGGAGACTCGGAAGTGGCCTCTATCGCTCGCTTTTAGCAGCACTGTGTCCTACAATGGGGGGAACGCACATAACTTCATCAGTTATACCTAACCACCCGTTTGTGGCATTCCCAATGTTGTGGCACCATTAACTTATATGAGCAATTCCCCCCAAAAAAACCTCCCCTCACCACCATCATTGTCGTAATGTGTGTGCTAGCTCACTTCACATTGTTGTCATACACACACACACACACACATACACACATACATACATACATACATACACACACACACACCTTTTGGTGGGGGAGGTTCCCAAGCTCTGCAATCAATAAAATCACACCCCGGCCAGTCTCCCAACCTCTGTAAACCGTCCCTCATTTTTCCATCAGTCTCAGGCTCTGCCCAGGGGGCCCAGTCTAGTCTAGTCCAGTCCCACTTCACTTCTTCCTGTCTCGAGTGTCTTTCGCTTTGTCTTCTTTCTCCCGTCTGTCCTTCTCGTACTTGTCCTTGTCGGACTTGGCAACGCTGTTGTAGGAGGGCGGCGAGGCCGATGAGGGGGTCATGTCCGTTTTGTCCGAGGCCGAGTTCTCGTTGAACTTGACAATCACCAGCACCTCCTTGTCGGGAACTTTCTCGCCGCCCCGGCCGATGACGGCCCCACCGTCTTGCAGCTGACGGTACATGTTGGAGGCGCGCTTGACTGTCCGGCGTAGGTGGTAGCGTCGGAAGGCACGCTGGATGATCGTGGCGGACATCTCCTCCTGCTTGCGGCGTAGCGTGGTGGTGATGGGCTCGTAGGACACCTTGGAAGGGTTGGAGGCCATGAAGCGCTCCTCCATCTGACCCCTCAGCGCGTCCATCTCACCCTCTTCGCCGAGCACGCGCAGGGTGAAAGCGAAGAGGATGTCCAGGCAGTGGATGCGGTCGCCGCTCACCATGGGCAGATCCATGGCGATCAGCTGGATCTTGTTTGGCTTGGGAATGCGCAACGGAGGGTCAAGTGCATCGGCGAATTCGGGCAGCTTGTCGTACTCTACGAACTGTGTGGCGTCCGGGTCAAAGCGCTCCCACACCTCATAGAACATCTCGAAGTCATCCTCGCTCAGTGGCTCCGCGCTCTCCTCCGTGGCCACACTGAAGTTCTCCAGGATGACGGCGATGTACATGTTGACCACGATCAGGAAGCAGATGATGATGTACGAGACGAAGAAGAAGATGCCCACCGACGGGTTGCCGCAGTTGCCGCGCACTGAGCTGCCAGGGTGTTCCATCCGGTAGCTGCAGTCGGGCTCCTTGTTGTTCAGGATGGGCGCCAGGAGTCCGTCCCAGCCGCCTGATGTCGTGATCTGGAACAGGCAGAGCATGGAGTTGCCAAACGTCTCGAAGTTGAACATATCGTCGATGCCCGCCTCATGCTTCACATAGGCGAAGTTGGACATGCCAAAGATGGCGTAGATGAACATGACAAGGAAGAGGAGGAGGCCGATGTTGAAGAGAGCAGGAAGTGACATCATGAGGGCGAAGAGAAGCGTGCGGATGCCCTTGGCGCCTTTGATGAGACGCAGGATGCGGCCAATCCGAGCAAGACGGATGACTCGGAACAGCGTTGGTGACACAAAGTACTTCTCGATGACGTCCGAGAGGAACATACCTGTGATGTGGAAAAGAACGGATCATGAATGACAGTCTACCAAAAAACACTTGTTCAGTCCTGATGTTAAACAACTAATGCTGCATTTCACTGCATTACTTCTTGGGAACACTGCCTCATAGTTGTGTTAAGTGTGAGTTACAGTTTAGCGAAATACTATACTGTATAGTAAACAGGCCTTGGTTTGTCATTTGTCAATTACATGGGGTCTATTTATACTATAAATTGTACAGGTAAAAAACAGATATGTAATTGAGTGATTAAAGCAAGCTGATCAATTTAATGTGTAGGATCTTACCAACAATGGACAAGATGACCACCACAAAGTCGAAAATGTTCCATCCCAGAGAGAAGTAATAATGTCGCAGCGAGATCATCTTGAGGCTACACTCGCCAGTGAAGAGAACAATAAAGACCAGGTTGATCCAGTAGAGGCAAGTGTCCATGTCCGTGGTCTGGTCGTCCGTCTCCACCATCATAGTCACCATGTTCAGGCAGATCAGGATCATAATAACAATGTCGAAGGCTTGCTTGGTGACAAAGTCAAACACGCAGCCCTGGAACTTGTTCTGAGGAATTGAAAAGAGAGAGAGAGAGAGACAGCCGCTGATTATTGCTTACCATCGTACAAAATGCAAAAGTAGTTTTAACCATTTTTGGAGTCTTTACAGGTCTGAAAAGCAGATTAGCAGACTAGACAGCATAGCAGACTATTTTCAAGGATCTCATTGTTATTCCTCATCAAATAGGTAAACAGTTATGGTATTATCTGTAGAGAGTGAATGTCTACTGTATACAGTATTGTGAACACTGAAATTCTAGTACCATTGGCCTTGGAATTGGTTTCTGTGGTTTCTTGGATCCAAGCTTTTTCATGGCATTGTAATACTTCTTCTGTTCCTCTGTCATGAAGATGTCCTGACCTCCAAAGTAAAGGGACCAAAACCAATACTGGTTACAACCTCAAAAAACATCAGGTTACACTTTACTTGACAGTATCAACATAAGGTTTAGGGTTAGGGTTAGAGTTAGGGTTAGAGGTTTGGATTATGATTAGGTTTAGGATTAGGTTTAGGGTTAGGGTTAACCTAATTCATGTGTCATGACAGTGTCATATGTTCATGACAGTGTCATGTTACCCTTATGTCGATACTGTCAAGTGAAGTGTTACCAATCAATCCTGAATTGAGTTTACCCTGATTAAACACCATTTACCTCAAAACAGAAAATTTGAAGAGTTCAGATGCAAAACCCTCTAAATCCGTCTGACCACATTTCTTTTAAATGAGCATTTAAAATCCGGTTCCTATAGGTTTTTGCATAGAAATCGATATTTCAGACCAGGACGAGAGTGTTATTTAGTGTGTTTTGAAGTTAAATTATTTGATTAACGTATACTATGTGAGGAGAGCATTCACTCACCATCTTTATCTCATTTTTGACGTAGGTGGCATTTAGAGGCTTTTGCATCTGAACCCTTCATTTATTCATTTCTTATTTAAATGTATTTCATTGCTTTAAGGGAATGCAAAAGGGGAAACATGTTTAATTTGGCATTTCAATAACATGACAGTATCAGTGAGAATATGCGAAATCAGAAAGGAGCTCTTATCTTTTTCTTCTGCTGGTTGAAGTTGTCGATGATGACACCAATGAAGAGGTTGAGGGTGAAGAAGGAGCCGAAGATGATGAAGATGACGAAGTAGAGATACATGTACAGGTTCACCTCGTACATGGGTTGCTCCTCCAGCTATGGAAAACACATACTCAGTTACATCTCTCCATTCAGAAGGTAAGTGCCTTGCTCTAGCCACTACACTACCACCACCCCAGTTACAGTACCAGTTAACTCCCAAAACCACATTCATTATCTCTGACAACGTACAGCAACTACTTACACTTACACTACACTGAAAAATAATGACTGTTAATATAACTACTACTATCCCTAGTAACAACAACAGCAACAACAACTTCCTTTAGACATAATGAAGTAGTTACACTATATTCGAGTAAATAGAGGAACAATAGACATTTGTTAGCTAATTAAACCCCTTTGAATAACAGCAATAACAGGGTTTTCTCCTTCAGAGTTGTTTTTCTACTCAGTCAAGCAGAAAAGACCAGACACAATCTGTCAGTGTGTCTATACACAGACTCTTACATTACGTGAGTCCACAGCCGCATACATGATATCCATCCATCCTTTAAATGTAGCCTGAGAACATGTGTGTGAGTGAGAGAGAGATAAAGAGAGAGAGAGAGAGAGAATGAGAGAATGAGGTCAGTCACTAACACGGTTATGGAACACTGTACAATGCACATTTATCTCATTTGCTAATGGTAGTACTATAATGTCTGGTCTCTGCTCTGGTACATAATAATGTGAAACCGGAGTCACATCGGTTCAGCTAAATAGACACGATCTCTGTGACTGTTTAGAATTACATACAGTACAGTATACCATAACTATACCATTACCATAACCATTTTAATGTTCTAATTTGCCAACTCTAAGTTTCATGTATTGGTAACTTCTTTCTATATCAAATGCACACACACACACACACACACACACACACACACACACACACACACACACACACACACACACACACACACACACAGACACACACAATCACACGACAACAACATCAACAACAGGTACAGGCAAGTGTGACACTACTTGCTAAAAACAACACAAAGTATTGAAATAATCTTTAGTTTAATAGTTAACTGTCATCTGTTAACTACATGTATCATAACTATTGCATTACATTATCCCGACCCCTACTACTCACCACTTGCAGCAGTGCCAGGTAGCCCGCGCCCACGTTGTCGAAGTTGATCTTGACGTTCTTCCAGCGGGCGCTGTCGTTGACCAGTGCCAGGCACTCTGTCTTGTTGTTGACCAGTGAAACAGGCAGCAGCTCATCCGTGGTGCTGTTGACACAGTGGTAGTACTTGCCGGCGAACAGGTTGACGCCCATGATGCTGAAGATGAGCCAGAAGATAAGGCACACCAGCAGCACGTTCATGATGGAGGGGATGGCGCCCAGCAGAGCGTTCACCACCACCTACGGGTGGAGGGAGAGAGAGAGGAGGACACACACACAGGTCAGACATATACAAACACACACACACACACACACACACACACACACACACACACACACACACACACACACACACACACACACACACACATACAGGGATGGGCAAAAATACATCACAATGTATTTTAAAATAAAATACCAAATACCCTGCAAACTACAATACTGTAGCCATATTACACATCAAAATAAAATACTGTACTGTTGTATTTTGAAAATACTCAAAATACTTCTTTAGAGGGAGCATGGAATGACTTTGTAAATCAGCTTTTTATCTGAAGCATTTAGCCTATTAAAGCAGCCACAGTGCCAAAGATTTGTCTTGTGCTAATGCTATTTCGGTAACACTTTACTTGACGTGTGAGTTCATAACACATTCATAGCAGCTGTCATAAACTGCACATAAAGCATTCATGACTGTTTCATGAGACAGGACTCAACATTCATACCAAACCTTTCATGAATGTGGAAGACAGAACGACAAAAATGTGTCAAAATAAAAGTCCAACAATTGCAAAGCAGCATTGCCGTTTTTGTTCTAAACCTCTTACCTGATCACGTCACATTTGAGTCAATGGGCTACTCCAGTGCCAAAAAGACAGAACATGGTCAAGCAAATCATTTTTGTTTCATAAAAATGTATTTGTTTTATGATACCTTTGCAGATGATTTCTCATCTTTTGCTACTGGGAATGTCCAACCGAGAACCGAGAAAAACGGCAATGCTGCTTTGCGATTGTTGGACTTTTATTTTGACAAGATGTCATCGTTCTGTCTTCCACATTCATAAAAGGTTTGGTATGAATGTTGAGTCATGTCTCATGAAACAGTCATGAATGATTAAAATGCAGTTTATGGCAGCTGCTATGAATGTGTTATAAACTCACCCATCAAGTAAAGTGTTACCGCTATTTCTGCTACTTTATAGTACACATGTAGCCTCCACTTCCCCTTTTAAACACAAATGTGTAAACCTCACTCCCAATCCGGGTCACGTCACCAATGCCTTGTGTTGATTTGCGCAGCTCAGACCTGCACTCGCACTCATGCATTTAACAATGATGATAATGTTATCTTTTGTTTTAACTAGGGTTGAGCCAATCTGTTACTCTAGATCGGTATCGGACCAATATTGGAGAGTATTTTGCAGTATTTTTAAAATATAAAAATACACACCAATAAAGTATTTTGATTAAAAATACAGTAATCCCCTCGGGGATCAATAAAGTATCTATCTATCTATCTATCTATCTATCTATCTATCTATCTATCTAATTTTCTTCAACCCAATAAAATACAAATTACAAAATAGTAGGCCCTATGTTGTATTTGAAATACGTATTTGAAATACATGTATCAGAAATACTGCCCATCCCTGCACACACACACACATAGGCTGCCAGAGGTCACATGCATATTCATCACTGTAAATGCAGACATACACACACATACACATCTGTGAGCTATGTCTATGAAAAAGAGATATTTTATACTGGGGTTAGAAAACTAAAATACATAAAATATGCAAATATTACTTGCCCCACAATCTGATGTAGAATAATTTTTCACTCGTGGTTTCAAGGAACACAACATTCTGGGAAATTTGCTTATTCACCGTCTCCCCCAGATTTAGATAAGATGATACATATACCCTTCAGGTCTCTGTGAAGTAACTGTGCAGCAACTCAGTCTGAACCACCCACCATTAGCCTAGCTTAGCATAGTTTATTGAGGTGGTCAGAACCAACTAGCCTAATAGCTTCCAAAATGTGGCCATGTTCCTTTAAAACACTGGAGTTACTGCTTGAGATAAATATCTTGAGTGAGTGAGCGCACTGATGCTTAATGATAAAGTGATATATTCACAGTATAAGATAGAAGGGATAACAAAAAAACTACATGGCTTACAAATAAGCGTACATTCACACACATACTTTAATCATAATATCAACAACAAAACTAAAACACAAAACCTTGTAGAGGCACGATGACGTCACTACATTTGTTTACTGCAAATGAAAAGAAGACACAATAGAGACACAGAGAAAGAAATGATACGTTATAGAGCACAACAACTGACGACACACAAATGCAACAGAGTGGCAGAGAGAAACACACAGTTCATGCAGTAGAGTCACCAGCTAAAGTACAAACAGCGTTACACACAATTCAATACACTACAGCATGCATGCAGCAGAGAACACCATCAACAACTTCAAACATTGGGTTTTATGAACATTTACCCAACTGGAATCATAACGTAGTTATTATGACATAAATACAGTTTTCTCAAAAGATTCATTATAAAGTGGTGTGTGTGTGTGTGTGTGTGTGTGTGTGTGTGTGTGTGTGTGTGTGTGTGTGTGTGTGCGTGTGTGTGTCGTACCCTCATGCCCTCAAAGCGTGACAGGGCTCTCAGGGGTCTCAGTGCTCGTAGAGTCCTCAGGGACTTGATGGCGCTCAGTTCCGAATAACCAAGAGCGTTTGCTAACAGGCTCACCACTGACACCTGCAAAACACACATACAAACACACACACATTCACACACATGTTCACAATTAATATTAACATTTAGATATTTGGTTACACTTTACTTGACAGTGTCGATATAAGAGTGACATGACACTGTCATGAACGTGTCATAAACAAGTAATAAACGTTTATGACATAACGCTTCTGTTATTAAGTGACATTCGGTTTTTGTCATAACAAGTTAGGGTTAGGATTAGGGTTAGGTTTAGAGTTAGGGTTGGGGTTATAGGATTAGGGTTAGAGTTTAGGATTAGGGTTAGGGTTAGGTTTCATGTATCATGACAGTGTCATGTGTTAATGACAGTGTCATGTCACTCTTATGTCGACTCTTAAGTGTTAACCAGATATTTACTATACTGCCAAACTGCGGTCCAAAGATACTCAGAATGTCAAGCATTAAAAAAAACACATAATTTAACTGGTTTAACAGACAGTTTTCCAACTCTCAAGAATGTAACTACAGCCTAACAATAAGAGGTTTAAGGCACACATACACACGCACACACACACACACAAACATGACATACGTCGACAATGAGGAAGTCCAGCCAGCACCAGGCGTTGGTAAAGTACTTGACGAAGCCGTAGGCCACCCATTTCAGCAACATCTCCAGGATGAACACGTAGGTGAAGACTTTATCAGCATACTCCAGCATGGTCTTCACTGTCTTCCTCTGCTCAATGTAAATGTCTTCAAAGGCCTAGGGGGAACACAAGGGAAATCATGGCTCAGAAACGATGCAAGTAGGTCTTTATTTACATAGCGCATTTTCTTATGCACAGAGTGCAACCCAAAGCACTCCAAACTACAAACTCCAAATGGCTCACAAACAACCATGAAACCACAAGAATTACAGACAAAATGGTAGTGGCTGTTATGAATGTTATTTAATTGGTTATTTAGATTTGTAGGGCTGTTTATGGTGACTAAGAGAGGAATTATGTGTGTATGCTATGTGTGTGTGTGTGTGTGTGTGTGTGTGTGTGTGTGTGTATTCCTACCAGAGCACCACTGCTAAGAAGGATCATGAAGATGATGAAGGTCTCGAACCAGTTGTGCTCCACGATCCTGAAGCAGGTCTTCCTTAGCGTCCACCAGCTCTTCCAGCGACCCACCTCCACATTTACCTGGCAGCACTGGAAACGCCTCACACAGTCTGGACACACACACACACACACACACGCACACATACACACACACACACAGACATGTGCAAACACAAAATTAAGAGACATTTTACTGTCTGAACTCTTGTATAGTGTGTGTGTGTGTGTGTGTGTGTGTGTGTGTGTGTGTGTGTGTGTGTGTGTGTGTGTGCTGAATGTATTCTGGAAAATCTCCACAGTGTGTATTTATACTGATCCTTAGAAGAACTCTGGATCCAGCATAAAGCCCTCTCATGAATTTAAGCCTGAATCTCAAGACCCCATCTCTCTCTCTGTCTCTCTCTCTCAATCTCTCTTTCTATTATCCTATCAGAGCTTCTCAAGGGGAATATCCATTGACTCATACGTTCTGTATTCAGCTCCATTCATAATCCCTTTGACAGAGGAGAGACTGAGAGGAATGGTGGATGAATTAAGGCATGGAGGAAAAGCGAGAGATGTACAGATATCCACTCTAATACCAGGTTAATGTATCCATTCAGACAGGGCATCTGAGGAACATCTCAGGCTCCAGGAATGAGGGAAATCTCTCTGTATGAGCTTCTTGTGTGGATGCGCATCCCTTTGGCCCTTGCTGTTTTAAAATCAGACACACATAAAAACTTGTGCACTCTTCCCACTCCACACACACGCACCTTCAGTGAAGCAGGCCTCCGGATCCAAGGACTCCTCGGTCTCCAGTTCTATGGAGCCCTCAGGCCCCTCCCCTGGGGGTCGGATGTCCACCGTGCTCCCCTCTGACGAACTGAGCTGCCTGTCTACCGGAAGCTTCTGGAGGACAGAGAAAATCCCACACACCCCACCCAGCAACCACACACACACACACACACACACACACACACAATACGCACATATATCCCAATACCAAACCATATAACACATGCAAACACACACACACGCACACACACACACACACACACACACACACACACACACACACACACACACACACACACACACAGACAAAGGCCATTGTCACTGCAGGCAGAAGAGACTCTAACTCTGTGTCTAGGCTGGCCATGCCCCAGCTGAACAGGGTTCAGGGTTGGACTTCAGTGGCTGGCCTCTCATCATCCCTCATAGACATGCATCATTCAGGGTCATCCAAAGGTGCCCGCAGCCTTCTGGATCCAACACACCACTCTCCAGAACACTGGCCAATCAGCAGCCATTTTGTTGACCAAGGCTTTTAAGTTTTTGTTATTGTTATTGTTATTGTTGTTGTTGTTGTTGTTGGTGGTGGTGGTGGTGGTGGTGGTGGAGGAGCAAAAACTCATCTCCGTCTGGTTCTTTGGTGCGATCCAGCCTTGAGCTGTGGGTACGTTTGATGCCATTTTCATTCATTTTATGGTCATGCATTTTCATTTTCATTTTGTTTTGTCTCTCCAAGGTGCAATTGTTTGTCATTCAGTCCAAGCCTGTGCTGTGTCTGGCAGATGTGCTGTGCGGGAGTATTTTCATGTCCACAAGCCCTGCCCAAACCCGCCCAACCAGATCCACTCTACAAAACCCAAGTCCCACCCCCACCCTTCCTCCAATCAATCAGACACAAATCACATCAATATGTGTTTGTCTATTCGCTCCTTCACTCCATTGACGAAGGGTTGGAATCAATCAATCAATCAATCAATCAATTTGCAAATCCTGCCCCCACCCCTGCCCAATCCCACAGGAAAATAAAGCCCCCTCTCCCCTGACATGAAAACACACTCTTTGAACATCCATTCCTTAAAGCAGTGCTCAAGCTACAGTTGATCCGTCAGACTTCGGACGAGGAAGAGGGGCCACCGCATTAGCGAACTTCATTAACCAATGCTGAGAGCTCAGTCTAAGAGGGCGTCTGCCGTTGCCACGCCAACACTGCATCCAAGTCGCATGGACCAGGGTGGTAACTAAGCAATGAGTGCCCCTGGAACAAATAGGTGTAGGAGGTCAGGGCGTTTTAATGTTCATAAGTGGTGAATGTTAGGTTTGAAACATTTTGAAAGGCAGAGAGATGGGTCTTGTTAGATACTAACATGTGAATGCTATGAAAGGCTTGCTCATTGTTTTTTTGTAAGTAAACATTAAATGAGAATCATCATAGGATTCATGTCAATAGCAGGGGTTAAGGACACTCCAAATGTTTGGTAGGACACATGTATCTCACTTACTGTGGTATAGAGGTTTTGTGTTTTTTTTTGTGTGTTTTTTTCCCCACATGGCAGTGTCACTGGCATGGTCAATCCGAAAAGGGCAGAAGTTGAAACAGGAAAAACATATATTGAGGGGGTAGGGGGAAGGAAAATATCCAAAATCGTCTTACACTGAACTGCAGCACTGGTTGCCGTGAGACCGGGCTGATGCGGCGCGGGGGAATGATGTAAGCATGCTGTGTGGAGATTCAGAACGTTCCAGAAGAAAATCAATTTCCCTCTCCTTTCACTCTCTCTCTCTCTCTCTCTCTCTCTAACTATTCTTTTCTTCTTTCTTTCTCTCCTTCACTATTTGCCCTTTCTTTGATCACTCCATCTTCTCTATATACAGACCTCTGTATAACAACCAGAGAAAAACAAAGCAACTCCATTGCCCATTTTCTTTTCCACTTCCTCTTCATCATTGGGGCGTCTTTAATGTGGTGAGAAAGGCAGTTTGTGCCAGAGTTCAGAGTGCTTCAGTAATGGCCCTCGCATTTTCACCCAGGCACTGTCCAGGGCTCATTAACCCGGGGCTTCAAAGCCAGGAGCCGGTCTTGCCTGGCTATCTCCAAACATGACCTAGAGCTAGAGCAGGAAGCCATTGTGAACTACAGAAGGTCAATGTCTGGAAGAATCCCCGCCACAAAGCCTTGAAATGCTTGCAGACAATGCTGAACTGTTACTGGGTAACCATTAACACCAGTGGTATTCCACTGCTACAACATTGTTTTGATCCACTCACTGCAGTCAGTGGCAAATGTGTTATTGATTGTCAATTGACCCATTGATCAATTGGCGTTTCATAATAATAATAAAAAAAAAACATGATAGGTCCACACCTCTGGGCTGTAAATAGCAAATAAATGAACAAGCAAACGAACAAAATATCATTCTGCCACTGTTGTTCTCTGATACTGTATATCCAAGCCTTTGTTTACTGTAAATGACTCCCTCATATATTCACCAAACAAATAAAGCCTGATGCAGGTCAATGATCTGAT
>NC_063211.1:14706609-14721609 GCF_017589495.1 Alosa alosa | reverse complement strand
AAGCCAGACCAGAGAGCCCCATTAAATCCCACCATGTAAGCAGAAAAGGTTCACCATCAGAATCAGTGAGGACATATTTAGTTTCAGAACAAAGGACACGTTGCCTCCATCAAAGTGCCTTTGCCTACACCGTTACCTTAATGAAGGTTATGTGGCCTGCCTTCATAATGAAACCAGCTTTAGAATGGATCCATTTTAAAATAATTGAACTCAGAACATGGCAAATTAGTTTTTTGTTTTTCCAAAATTCACTGTCCTTTTGGGGATAAACAGAATCTATCACCACAGCCCTCATACGCTAAAAAAAGGATTTGAAATGCCCCAAAAAAAAAAAACAAGAAAAAAAAACACTTCACAAACAGATAGTGGAGGTTCCAAATCAAACAACCAAATCCTACCACCAGGTTCCCGATGACCATGACCAGCATGAAGACAATGATGCACATGGTCTGGCCGGCCACCTCCATACAGTCCCACATGGTCTCGATCCACTCGCCACACAGTACGCGGAACACGATGAGGAAGGAGTGGAAGAAGTCGTTCATATGCCAGCGGGGCAGCTCGCAGTCGGACGAGATCTTGCACACACAGTCGCGGTAGCTCTTGCCAAACAGCTGCATGCCCACCACAGCGAAGATGAAAACGATGATGGCCAGCACAAGGGTCAAATTTCCCAGGGCGCCCACAGAGTTGCCGATGATCTTGATGAGCATGTTGAGTGTGGGCCAGGACTTGGCCAGCTTAAATACCCTTAACTAGGGTTGAGGTAGATGAGAGGACAAATTATACAGTGTGTACATGTTTAATTTTAAAAGTAATCAGTCATTATCACTGATTCTTTAGAGGGCTGTAAGTTCAACGTGTTTGTCAACAAGTCATGTAGTCAGAGTAAACATTTTGTTGAACTGTTAAGAACTGATACAAACAATTTTCGTGTCTGTGAAATATTAGAATTAAATTGACTAAAATCAAAGGCTCTCTTACCAATCTGAATGACCGTAGAACAGAAAGACCCTCCACATTAGCTAGACCCAACTCCATCAAGCTCAGGCTGACAATGATACCGTCAAAGATGTTCCAGCCTTCCTGGAAATAGTAGTAAGGGTCGAGGGCGATGACCTTGAAACACATCTCAGCTGTGAAGATGCCAGTGAACACCTGAACAAGCATAACACATACGTTTGATTTGGTTTGAAATTCCAGCTAATCCTTTATCATTCACAACCTTCAGATTATGAGACTGATGTGCTACCTGCGCTAACGAGGCTTTAGCTGCAGATGTCAGCTGATGGTTTATCACTATAGTTTTATCATGGTTTCACTACAGTTAAACCCTAGCATTAACCATGGTTTACCTCAGACCGTATAAACCATGGTTTTCTTCAGAAGGTATAAACCATGGTTTTTCCTAACCCAACTTTGTAACATCATCGACTGTTAAAAAAACATAGTAGTTACACGGTAACCATGTTAAAACCATAGTAATACCTCTGTCACCATGAAGTGCGATAGGGGAACCATGGTGGTACCAAAGCTATGGTTAGGAGCAGGGTGAGCATGGTAACCATAGTTACTGCATTAAAACCATAGGAAACCATAGTGAAGGGTGGATTCAGCAGAAGGAACTTCATTAATAACTGCTGGTTCTCTAAAAAACTCTATATCCTCTATAACCTCTCTAACCTCTACTGCTTGGCATATTTCAGGCCCCTGTTCTTTGCTGGCTCCTCTGAATCCTCCCACTCAACTTGAACACATCTCTGTTCAACAACATAAACTAAGTAGAGAAAAAAAAAAAAATAAAGACAAGTTCCAAACCTATTCCTTTAAATTAATGTCTTGGGCTTCTAGTTTAAAGTGTAAATTACTTAGAAATAGCAACAGAATGTGAAGAAAGCCTATTCCCAGATAGCCGCTAAAGTTAGCATGCTAAAGAGCTAGCTTCACACTGTATTGCAATACCACCTTACACATCAAGGGGTGCTCTATCAAATACACGCGTGAAGGCAAGGAAGGCAAGGAAGAGTGCCACCCATAGACAGTAAAAGAAATGGACATAGCCACCCCATGGGACTTCAATAGAGACAAGTAACGTTAATTTGAACCCATTTCCTGTTGGCCGCTAATGTGCTGCGAATATTCAGTTTCCGCTGAGTTGGGAGCCTGGGCTTTTAGCTCAGTGGTTAGAGCGCTCAACTCCCATGCCGGTGTGTGTTGAGGTGGCAGGTTCGAGGGCCGTGAGCAGCGGACAAATTACGACCTCTGTGACACTAGTCTGTTCCAAAGTACACTCCAAGAACGCAAGTGAGGCCTCTAACCTCATCTTCATAGAACCCGACTCGCAAGGAAGCATTCTATCAAGGAAGCATGCTCGACTTTGGGAAATAGGCATTGTAATAGGCTACATGCACGAAAGGCTCAGGGTAGCTCATTTATTTCCGGTGGAGCGTTAACTATATTGTAAAGACATCTTCGGCTCCTTACATCTTCACTCCTACACTGAATATCTTGTTTGCCCAATAATAAAAATTTTAACAAACGCATAAATCCTTCTTTATCGTAACATGCTGATTCACTAGGTGCAACAATAGCATCAGGTTCAAACTGGCTCCACCGGAAACAAACAAGCTCACATAGAGACTTTTGTGAAAATTGATAACGTGCAGAGTAATGCGAGTTCGAGTGCAGCTTTTGGTAAGTTGGTGGTTGTTCCGACATAGTGGCAACTCAACAAAACATTACTTCATTTTTTTCTCTCGATGCTTTCCTAAATAGCTTACCCGTTGTGTGCGACTAAAAGGCACATGCTGATGACATCATTTTTGCATTGGTTTAAAAAAAAAGTTTATTATTGGCCGTAAAGTGAGATACGAGGTTATGATGCCAGTCACACAATGCTGTAGTTCTCTGGAAATAGAAATGGGTCATATAAAGGCTTAAAACGCTTCAGATCTAAAGTTATTTACTGTCAATGTGACCCCAAAATGAACAGGAGTCAATGGAATGCTAACTCTGGTCGTGGTCCGTTATTAACCTCAGAGCCTCTCATAGGAGGTACGTTTTCCAAACGTTCGCTTACCCATAGACTTAATGGTGCGTTCAAGACAACTTAGATATCCCATTTAAAGTTGCTATGTGTAGTAATTTAAGTTTCAAACATTCATAAATCTTAAATAGATATAGTAACAGAATGCTTAGGGACATAATTTCAAAAATGTATATGCTTTGTTTTGCCCACTAAAATTAGGATGCAAACCAGCTAGTGCTGGACTGGCTCTCTAGTAAGTCACTATGTACCATGTGTGGTGCTATATTAAATACAATGCAAGTCAATGTAAGAGTGCTATAGTGGATGCATGGTGCATTCAAGCAACTCCTTTAAGGATCCCTAGGGCATTGTACATGTCCAGCCTACCAGGTTTCCCACAGAGAGGACATCGTTGAACTCCTTGGTCATGGGGTAGTGCTCCATGGCCATGAAGAGTGTGTTGAGCACGATGCAGATGGTGATAGCCAGGTCCACAAACGGGTCCATCACCACCATGTTGACCACCTCCTTGATCTTCAGCCACCCCTGGCAGCAGTCCCAGATCAAGAAGGTATTGGCGAACTTGTACCAGCAGGGGGGGCACTTCTGACGAGACTCCTCCAGTTCTGAAGAGCATTGACAAAACATGGCCTCCAAAATCAATTACTGATGAATAGATTAGGGTGAATCTTTTCAAAGAAGACCCCAACCCAAGTATATAAGATATTTTATATTTATATTTAAATATTTGTTGCTTTAATTTCATGTAACTATACAAATAAACATATAGCTAAATCTGGTAAATTATTATCAGCATTGTCAGAATCAACTTCAGCTCAAATACTAGAGGATAGATCATCTTAAAGACTGGACAGATTTGTCCAACTGCCACTGTCTGCAAATTGTCATCAGTAGATTCTAGAAAAAATTTCAGGTACATGTGTGTAGGTGTATGTATTTGTGTGTGTGTGTGTGTGTGTGTGTGTGTGTGTGTGTGTGTGTGTTTGTGTGTGTGTGTCTGTGTGTGTGCGATAGCCTCCTCCTACCCTCCATTGTGTTGGTGAGAATGCTGGCCACGCTCAGAGCCCTCTGCCTGGCCACAGTGTCGTCCAGATAGTCCATAGAGGTTCGGTGAGATCCTGACCGCTTCTTCTTCACATCAGACTCAGTGGTGGTGCCCTGCAGACAGAAAGAGAGAAAGGGTGTGGGGGGGAGAGATGGATAGAGAAAGAGAAATAAATGGTGAGAGGAAGGTGGAAGGATAGATAGAAAGAGATACATGAAGAGAGATGGAGGTGGTGTGAGGGTAGGAGGGAATAAACAGTAACAGATGTATAGAAAGACGGAGTATGATAGTGCGGAGAGATGATAGGGAGAGAGAGAACAGTGAGAGGAAGATAAAAAGATAAATGATGAGAGGAAAACAGAATACATGTGTTCATATATGTGTTTATGTGTATGCATGGTTGTTTATGTGTATGTTTATGTGTGCTTGTGTCTGTTTGTGTTTGTGTGTTTATGTGTGTGTGTGTGTGTGTGTGTGTGTGTATATTTTTATGTATGTGTACGTGTGTGTGTATATACATTTATGTGTGTGCATTTATGTGTGTGTGTGCGTGTTTGTGTGTGTGAGTGTTCTTGACTCTACACTACACCCACCTCCGGAAGCAACCTGCCAACGGGCGAGGTGGGCACAGACGTGCCCCCGACCAGCGACACCACACCATTGCAGTCGACAGTGCAGTGCATCTTCCCATTGGCGGGCAGAATAATGCGCGGCGCCCCCAGGCTGCGTTGGCTGACGTTGGAGCCTCGCCGGTCGCGCGCCAAGCCCAGACGGCGAGCATTCCGACCACGCTCGCTCGCTATCCTCAAACGTGCTGTGCTCGTCGTCGGCGAAGTCATTCTCCGAGCCAAAGTCGCGTGCCCGGTCCCGGAAGCTGAAGAGGCTCGCTCGGCTTGTCCGGCGCGGGGAAAAGAGGGAGGCACGCGAGATGCTCAGGAGAGACTGAGAGACGGAGAGAGAGAGAGAGAGAGAGAGAGAGAGAGAAAGAGTAAGAGATATCCCGTGTGGTAATGTATCCAGCGTAAACAGTGTACCACCCAACCCAAATACTTTGGCAATACTGTACAATGTTCTGGTCATGCTTATAAAGCTTCTTTGGAATTTCAATTTGAATTTAGAGAGAGAGAGAGAGAAAGATGAAAGCAGAATAAGAGACGTGGAGAGACAGAGGAACAGGAATGTAAGGAGTGAATGAGAGGAGTCAGTGGAGAGTGGGCAGATGAAAGGAATCTGAATCAAAACACTGCCGCACTTCTCCCATGTGCCAAACTCGTAGGATAGTTCAGTCTTCAAAGGCTTTAAAGATGTGGCCTTAAAATCATTTACACTATCTATTGTGGCACCAAAGAAGACAATATACCCAGACCCTACACCCCAGGGTCGCTCAGGTGGCTCCCCCTCACCTGATTGGGCGTCGAGCACTTCTTATCGTAGGACAGGCGGTTGGCGTCAATGGAGAAGCGGAAGGAGCGCTTGATGCTGTCCTCTGACGCCGACTTGTGGAACTTCTCTGCGTCCCTCTTCTCGGCCACTTCCTCCTCCTCTTCCTCCTCCTGCTCCTCGCGTTGCCTTCGCTTCTTGCGGCGGTTGCGGCGCTCCTTGGCGCTCTTGGAGCTGAGGCGTGAGCCGCCACCCGACGAGCTCTCCTCCGACGGGGCCCTCCGACAGCCGCAGCTGGCGCTGTAGTCGCCACTCTCGCCCGTGGTCGCTGCCGCGGCAACCTGCACGTCAGTCAGCCAGCCAGCCAGTCAGCAGTGCCGAGCAGAGACAAGGAGAGAGAGAGAAGGAGAGAGAGTTGGCGAGCATGGTCGTCAGGGGTAACCAGGCTCACACGTGCATACACACACACTTTCACACATACACACAAACACGCACACATACAAACACACACTCACAAACACACACTCACACACACACAGAGATTTGTGCCCACATGCATGTACAGATTTAACTTTAAAGTGATGAAAGGATGGAAACCAAATAGCAATGAACTGTCTGACAGCGACTTCCAAAGAGCATATTAGCTGGGAAAAGGGAAAGAAAGAGTATGTGTGTGTGTGTGTGTGAGCAGGGGCGACGGACTGGGGGTAAAACCGGTACTGATTACTAGAACACCAAGGGGAGGGAGGGCCCTTGAAAAGTCTGGAATATATTTTATTATGGGGGCCCATCAGGACTGCCTATGCATAGGGCCCAGGATCTTGCTACGCCCCTGTGTGTGTGTGTGAGCAGGGGCGTGAGAGAGAGAGAGAGAGAAAGAGAGAGAGAGATAGAGAAATAAAAGAGTAAAATCGTGTGGAGCATAAACTACAGTAATAAACCAATAGAGAAAGAGTATGGAGAGCTGTAACTTGAGGGGTCATGTCTTTGCAGACACTAAGTGAGGGTTGAGTGATGTCACTTTGAACACAGAAGGTTATAAGCTTCTGTGGGTGTGCGGTGCATGGTCAGCTGGGTCCGCAATGCCGCCACTGTCTACCAACAACAGTTCATATTGTCTACCTGCACCCAAACAGCCTATATTACACATGAACAACATTAATCACACGACATTATGAGAATAATCTCTCTCTCTCTCTCTCTCTCTCTCTCTGTCTCTCTCTCAAATCAAATAGTGCTTTATTGGCATGAATGAAGGAAGTCATTGTTGCCAAAGCTAGAGGTATATCATGTTAATAATCAACTTTACATTAATATTGGTATAAAGATCAAATTAATTAATGAAAGGAAAAATAAAATAAAATGATAAATGATAATGCTACTAAAAGGATAGCAATAGCTTCAGTCGTTAGTTAAAGGAGAATTCCGGTGTGATATTGACCTAAAATGTATTGAAACATGATACCAGTGTGAACGTATGTCTCATAGCCCATCTCGGCTTGTCCCCTGCGCCCAAAATCTGGCTTAGTTAGCCGATGCTACCAACAGCTTTTTCAATAGTGGTGCTTCGGCATCGGGCTAGCCATGCAAATAAATCACTGTTTTACACCCATTTACGAGGCTCAATGTATCTCCACACTTCACACTTCGCCAGATTTTGGAGTGCAGGGGACAAGCCGAGATGGGCTATGAGACATACGTTCACACTCGGTATCATGTTTCAATACACTTTAGGTCAATATCACACCGGAATTCTCCTTTAAAGGAACCGTATGTAAGATTGTGACCAAAACTGGTACTGCAATCACTTTCAAATTACTGTAGATCGGTGTATCCCCTCCCCCTCCCCCCCCCCCTGACTGGCAGAGCTGGCAACCCAAATACCGAAACACTACTGACTTTGTGATTAATAGATAGGTGGAGGGTGGCGCATCAGGCCAAAACACAACATGACAACATCAACATCAGTTGAGGGTTGCAACTTCACTTTTTAAATGACAATATCCTGGCCAGACTACTGTTGTCAGTGATATAAGTATTGGAAATGAACGTGATTTCTTAATGTCTAGTGACATATCAGGGCCATTTTATGATTAATTGAAATACATTTCTTGCATACAGTTCCTTTAGACATGGCATGAATGGATTATGAACCCCTGGGCACAGATGTTGGACGGTTCCTCTGCTCTTTCCTTAACATTAGAAGGTCGCTCTGGAGCTCTTCAACTTGTCTGAGGTGCTCATCACTGAGGCAACGGATCTTAGCATAGACTGACTGGTGCCATCACATCGCTCTAATCACATCCATCACATCACTCTAATCACATCCATCACATCACTCTAATCGTCCCTTTTTGTTTTTTTCAGGGTGATTTTGATAATAGAAAACAGCTGTCTGGTCAGTGTATCTCCACTGAATCGATGGGTGATCGCGTCGCCAGTAGTGTGTGTAGTAAAGCGATTAACAGAATTCCACCGTCGTGTTTGATTGTCGCATTGCCGGCCATGTGTGACAGCTTTTAGGCTACAGTTACACTAGAAAATCATCTAATTCTTATTATTTGCGAAGTTCTTACTTCCTTGTTTGAAGTTCCGTTCTGTCTCTGGGTGTTCCCATACAGTTGTCCACCTTTTCCTTCTTTGATTTCTTGTTTTTTCCAAAAGAAAGTCAATGTTTTGTACTGTTCTCAGGAGCTTGGCTGTTTTGCTCTTTGTCATTTCTCTATCCTCTATACTATTGCATTAGAGATATAAATTAATCTACCGCTCGTTGCTGAAATATACTATATCAAATGTTTCTTTCTGTTTCTTTTTTATCCTTTATCTCTTTTTTCTCCATATTACTCTCACTCTCAGTCTTTCCATCTTATAGTTATGTGCTGTGCTAATCTACAGCAAAATATAAACTACATTCCCCTTTAAATCTGTCTCCTTTCTCTTTCTCTATATATTCGTCACCCTAATTCTTTCTCTCTCACTCACTCTCTCATTTCAGTGTTTACCCTGAGCGAGAACACACTTTCTGCCTCGTTATTTGTTTCCACGGCAACGGCGAGCTCGGAGCTTTAGTTTAGCACCAAGCGCATGGATAGACGGATGAAAAGGAGGACAGGAGAGGAGAGGAGAGGAGAGGAGAAATAAAAATGGGAACTGCAGTAAATAGGAGGAAAAGGCAAAAAGGAAAAGATGGCAGCTACATGGGGTAATATGAGAGCGAGGGAGGTACAAGAAAAGAGGACAAAAAGAATCCAGAAGAGGAGATGAAGGTACAATAGAACAGGGTGTGGCATGGTTATGCAGGACTTGTTGAACTAAGCTGTGTGTGTGTGTGTGTGTGTGTGTGTGTGTGTGTGTGTGTGTGTGTGTGTGTGTGTGTGTTGTGCGTGTGTGTGTGTGTGTGTGTGTGTGTGTGTGTGTGCACATGTACCACCTCGACCACAGACATAGGTCTGGTCACCCAGGATAGATCACATCTCTCCTAAAGCTCAGTTAACATATTCAGGAGAATAATATCAACTCTGCTGACCTCTAGAGATCATATCACAACCATTATCAAGGATAACTCAGCATCTCAGCTACTGACCTTATCTCTCCTAAAAGCTCAGTTAACATATTCAGGAGAATAATATCAACTCTGCTGACCTCTAGAGATCATATCACAACCATTATCAAGCAAACTCCCATAGTCAACAGTAACTCAGCATCTCAGCTACTGACCTTACAGTACTATTATTATCATACAGTTATGTAATCTTGAATTGTATTATGATCATGGTGAGAAAAGCATAGGAAGTTCAGTCTATTGTGTGTGTGTGTGTGTCCACTATATTTGTGGGTATGTACAGTATGTGAGTATATGCGTGTTTGTCTCTGTGAGCATGTGTGTGTGTGTGTGTGTGTGTGTGTGTGTGTGTGTGTGTGTGTGTGTGTGTGTGTGTGTGTGCGTGTGTGTGTGTGTGTGTGTGTGTGTGTGTGTGTGCGCACACACCTGCGCCTCCTCCTGCTGTCTCTTGAGCTGCTCCAGCATGGCCTGGAACTCCTCCTCCTTCTGCTGCGCCTCCTCGATGGTGGCTTGGTTCTGCTCGTCGTAGGCCATGGCCACCACGGCCAGGATCAGGTTGACCAGGTAGAACGAGCCCAGAAAGATCACCAGCACAAAGAAAATCATGTAGGGCTTCCCAGCCGCACGGAGGGTCTGGACACACATACACAGACACACACACACACACACACACACAGATGAGTTCAAAATAAAATGGACACAACAAAATAACAAACACTTGATTTTAAAAAAAAAATTAATTAGTCGACTAATCGAAAAATTAGTTGAAAGATTAGTCATTAGAAAATTAGTCGTTAGTGGCAGCACTAAAGAAGAGGACATTTGAATTGAATTGAATTGAATTGAATGGAAATATGCTGAATGGAAGTGAACTGAACTGAGTTAGTAAGAATTGCACTGGAACTGAACAGGTGTAACCAGTCTACAGTGACTAGACCACGGAGCCATCCGAGTTGTATGTGGCGATCTGTGCTAGAAACTTCTGGCCATCTAGACCTGGAATGAACATCTAGACTGGACATCTAGACTGCCATTATGGATGCAGTATCATTACAGTGGGGCTACTCAGATACAGTGCCATCTGAGTTGGGCACAGCATTCTATAAAAGAAGCTTCTGGAAGCTGACCTGCTGATAGAGGTTCTCCCAGTAGTCCTGCGTCATGAGGCGGAAGAGCGAGAGGAAGGCCCAGCTAAAAGTGTCGAAGCTGGTGTAGCCGTAGTCCGGGTTCCGACCCGCCTTGATGCACGAAAAGCCCTCTGGGCATTGCCTGCAGGACAGCCAATCAGAGACAAAAACGGATTCAAACAACCAATCAGAGATAAAATTACTGTGAGAACTCTCTAATCATAATCACAGATTAAGTGATACAGTCCTTCCTGTGGATGAAGGGTTGGTGATGTGTGAGCTCAACTGCCAATCAAAGTACACCTCTCCCTTATGTGCTCCCGAAGCATCACGGGAAAAAAGCTGGAATAGAGTATGGCTCTATCTGACCTATTTCTTGTGTTTCCAATTCATGCAGCAAAAGTTTCTTTGAGCAACATTGCGCATACCGGACGGTCAGACTGAGAAATGTTTGGAGAATTTCACTTAATTTTCACCGAAAGCTGATGGTAGTATAAGTGGTAAGGGAACTGGGCAAGCAAGCAGTAGCCAGACTTTGACCTTGACCTTGAACACTTAACCCCATCAGTTCAGGACTGTCCTTGAAAATGGTCTATGTTACTCACATTGGACAAAAGCATCAAATAAATAAACAAACAAACAAAGAAATAAAAAGAATAGAATAATTGATCTAGACTGCTCCTTTCATTTACTATAGACCCTCTCAACAATAAAAACAAAAACAATGCTTGAACGTTCTATTTTGTTCCCAATCTACTGTACTTCCTCTGCATTAAGATAACATATGGATTGTTAAAACGGAAGCCTTGTGGGACCAACTATGATGCTGATAATGGAACTCTCTTGAAACGGTGATAGACTTCAATAGGAACCAGCAGGCTGGAGCCTCAGGCTTACCCTGCATCACTGCCATTTCCACAGAGTAGAGCATCACGCCGGCCTGGTAGATAGTAATAGTTGGCTACGACAGAAGAAGGACAAAGATGGTTAACCCAATGACACACATATACAGACGCACACACACACACACACACACCTCAGATAAATAATAAATATATTCTTTCATACCCACAATATAGCGTGATGATATTGTTAAAATTAATTTTTCGCATGTACAGAGGTGACCAAGAAACTAGCCCTTCTTGTCCAAAATTGCTACTTCTTGTCTTGTATTGCTACACCACGATACTCAATATGTTGTCCAACGGTGAGTCACTTTTCCCCGTTGCACCGACACTGGATTTTAGGGTTCCCCCACCTGCCAAATCCCACTTTAACCACTGAACATACTGTACATAGAAATAGCATAGCATCACACTCAGGGTGGGTCACTGTGTTTGTGTTCAAACAGAGTTTAACACCTGACCTTTCCTGCCTATGAGCTCTTCCCCTCTAGCACAGATCATGCAAATTTCCAGGAACTCTCTGTCTCTCTCAAAACACCCTCTCTTTCCCTCTCTCTCTTTTTCTCTCTCTTTCTCTCTACCACTCTCTCTCTACCTCCCTCGATCTCTCTCTTTTTCTCCACCACTCTCTCCCTCTCTCTCCATCCTTCTCTCTCTCTCTCTCTCTCTCTCTGTCTTTTTCTCTCTGGTGATTATGCGGCACATTGGCCCTGACTTTACCACCCGCCTCAGCCAAGCTTTTCCCCACGGCCCAGCATGTCAGTCCACATCATGTTAGACACACACACACACACACACACACACACACACACACACACACACACACACACACACACACACACGCATCATATTAGATCACAGCCCCCATTCACTGCAGTCTACTAACACCCAGCATATGAGTCAAACATACACATCCACACACACACACACACACCCCACACACACAGTCACCATATGACATCACAGCCCCCATTCACTGCAGTCCACTAACACCCAGCATATGAGTGAATGAGTCAAACATATATACACACACACACACACACACACACACACACACACACACACACACACACACACACACACACACACACACACACACACACACACACACACACAAACTCATACATGTGCGCACATATACATACACACACACACTGACACACAGACACACACACATACATGTACAAACACACACACTCACTTTCATTGTTGAGGTACTCAGTCCAGTTAAAGGTGTTGTTGAATGTCATCAGGCTCATGCTGGCCAGCAGTTCCTGGTCTTCGGTACTGCCCAGTGCAGTGTGGTTGGGCGGCAGGCCAGTGGGTATGGGCGTGGTATCGTTCGTGGGGATCCGCACGCATTTCTGCCGTAGGTTGCCCATGAAGAGCTGCAGGCCAATGAGAGCGAACACGCTCAGGCAGAACACCGTCAGGATCATCACGTCCGACAGCTTCTTCACCGACTGGATCAGAGCGCCCACAATGGTCTTCAGGCCTGGGAGATGGAGGTTTGGAGGGGGGTGGGGAGAGAGGGGGTACACAAACACACCACCAGGGAGAGGTCACACTCTTGAAACACTCCAAATGATGGTGGAGGCCCAGAGGCTGTGTCCCAAATCATTAAAAGAGCCCTTGTTCCCTTATCAGGGCCAATGAAGCCTAATTCAGAACAAACTATTTACCATGCATTTGGTCAGAGACAGAAAGCCCCTCTCAGGGTTAAAGGGGTGGATGTATTTAATATGTTTGAGATGTTTTAGAGTATTTGAGATGTATTTCATAATACATCACAGAGCTCAAACATGGGAAATACTTCAACTGCTGAAAACACAAGGCAGAGAATCTACCCTTGAATATGTCTCATAGACCAATCTGAGGAGACTGATTTATGAAAGCTACCCATTGGTGGGACCAAATGGCTGATGGGCCAACCAATGGCAGGCCATCTTATTGGTTCTAACGTCTGCTGAACCAACATTTCTGCTAGGGTTAGCAAATCAGTCTCTTCTGCTGGAGATTAATAGTCCTGGATAGCACCTTGAGCAGATCTTAAATGGATCTAGACCAGATTTGGAGCAAATCCGAATCCAACCCAGTGATCTGGGCCAGATTTGGAGTAGATCTGCCAACTTTGTGAACATCAAAAAATAGATCTGCTCCACAACTCTCTATCTAGGATATTATTAAACAATCTTATTGTAGAGATGTATGCAACAACCTACAATAAAATGTATATGGGTCGCAATATCTACATGCTGTAACCCAGAACACTGGAGAGAATGCAAGTCATTGGCAGGGTCTTTAAGATTTTGGGAAGCAACCTCTACACTGGAAGTAGATACATAAAACTGAGCTCCCATTGCTAGCATGGGATCAGCTTATTCAATTCTAAAACAATGCTACATTAGTAAAGTGAGAGTTGATGTGAAGCTATTAAGGCAATCACCTTCTCTGTACAGAACCTCCAAACAGATGTATACAGCTCTAAAGGTCAAGCAAAATAGTCAAAAGGTTTCAGCCATAAATGTTGCTTTTTAAAAAATGTAGCTAGTTAAGATATTGGCTTGGAGCAAGAATCTTTATTCTATCAGTAAAGTAGTGGTTGGATTAGCACTGGATAATGATGCATATTATTAGCTTGCTTTACAAAATACATCTGCAATTCACAGTAATCCCTTGAGGAATAGTTTGGGAACTTTATCATTTCAGATTAATATTCTCAAATATTCAATTGGAGGAAAAGTCAAGCGTACAAATGCTTGGAGCAGAAAAGATGCTTGTTAATGACATTTAGACATGTGTGCGTGTGTGTGTGTATTTGTGTGTGTGTGTGTGTGTGTGTGTGTGTGTGCATGTGTGTGTGTGTATGTGTGTGTGTGTGTGTGTGTATGTGTGTGTGTGTGTCATGGGATTTCTCTGCCATGTGACACACATTCACAATAGGGTGTAAATATCAAACGATGACACGCACATTGAACACAAACACACAAACGGAGAGAGAGAGAGAGGGAGGACGGACAAGAGTTTATCACACAGGCTGGCTTTTGCAATGTCTCATGCAAAAAAAAGAACAGAACGAAAAAACTAGCAGTTCCGACTCTGCTCTATTTCCCCAGGCTCACGCTTGTGGGGAAATAAACCTTTAAAGAAAGGATTTGGAAAGAGACAGAGAGAGAAACAAAAAAAAAAAAATGAAAAAAGCTGAGTTACAGTATCAACCAAAAAAATAAATGAAGTTTATTTCATTGGTTAAAAGCATGGAATCGTGTTTTCCAATCCGCGGGGGCTGGGTCAGATTCCTGCTTTTGTTTGGCGGGACTTTGGTTAGAAAGATGAGTCAAGGGTAAGATGATGGGGGAGGGGGCAAGAGCTCAGAATGAAGTGAACGCCAGCTCTTTTTTTAAAAATTTGCCGTCTTTCTCACTAAAGCTTCTATGCGCCCTTCGACCTTCGACCTAGTCACCTCTGACCCCATCTGGCTCTCACCTGGGATGACTGATATAGTTTTGAGAGCCCGGAGAACCCTGAAGGTTCGGAGTGCAGAGACATTGCCGAGGTCCACAAATTCTGTCACATATCTGGAGGGGAGGGGAGGGGAAGGGGAGGCAGAGTATAGGGTGGGGGGTACAACACACACACACACACACACACACACACACAAACAAACACACACACATACACACGCACACACACACACGTTAGGACGCGACAGGCAAAGACCAAGCAAGAGGGAGGAGACTTCACTTATGGACGTACACCTGACTGACATCTGGGGGATTTTACACACACACACACACAGCACACACACATATGCCGTGTATACCCACACACACACATCCATGCATGCACAGACACCCCTTACCTGGGATGACAGAGATTGTTTTCAAAGCTCTGAGCACCCTGAATGTGCGGAGAGCTGAAACATTGCCTAG
>NC_063211.1:14616609-14699109 GCF_017589495.1 Alosa alosa | reverse complement strand
CAAGGCATTGTATTATGCACCAGCAAGTAAAGTAGGCCCATACTACTACAATAGTCTCCATTGACATAAAGTAGCCTTCATTCTCACTTCAAAGCCCCCCCCCCCCCAGCATTATTTATGCATATTTGTTGCATGAACTCAACACTATAATACCCATCTTCATCCACATCTACGACATATGGATAACATATGACAGGTCTGTAACACATACAAACAGACACAGTAATGAGTAACGATGTGGCAGTTCCAAAGATAGCAGCTACTTGACTCTGTATCTTGGCCTGGAGGCCAGGGATCATTCAGGAATCATCCACGCTGAGGGTCAAGTCTTCCAGAACTCATCTGCGTGTGTTGGTTGAGCGGGCTCACAGAGGCATAGAGAGCCATTCAGGGAGGGGTGAGTTGACAGCACATCAGTGGTAGAGATGCTGGACCTTGGGCTATCGCGATCCTCCCACTGAGACCTCAAGTGATAGCTAAAGCTTGTCTAACCTTAGGCCACACAAATAAACAAACACACACACACACATTCAGCATCTGAACTGACCCTAAGGACAGTGCTCAGTAGAGTCGATTGCCTTTGCCACCTTCCCACCCTGACACCATATAGGCTACTAGGCGTCTATCCACCCACCCACCCTTCCACACACTGACTGTCATTATCAATATGTGTGAGTTGACATGACAGTTCTAGGGCAATTACTAGTTACCAAATAGAAAGAATGAGCCAAGTCTAAATTCGGACCGAATCATTTTGACAGTACAGCTTATATACCAACTAATATTGCGTGTGACTTCATCCCATTATACCCCATCATATCTTTGATGACCCTGTGCTTCCTTTGTCGCAGTATATACCTACAAACACTTTGGCAGGGAGTTCCCCAGCCTTGCTCTGACCAAAAGCCACCAGCTGCTTATCAGTAACTGCCTGGTCACTGTGATGATTTCAAATTGAGATTCGATGTTCGCCGTCTGCAGTCCCAAAGATAGCTGTCCAAGGTGCTGAAACAGGCAAAGTGTCTGATGGCAGTAGCAAATCAGACAAACACCACAAGGGTATTGTTAAACTACAAGGGTATTGCTAAACTACACCTATCAACACGTTGTCTCCATTTCAAACGTTGTAAACTCCATAACTGACTTGAATAACTGATGATATTCTGATGTAATGTAGCCTGTCGCTTTATCACATGTTCTGTAGACCACTTTTAAAATCTTCACTGACAATGATTTCCTTCTAAAATCTTCGTTTGTGAGGTAGGCTATTCCGTTACTGTTTCCCTCCTTGTCTTCAGGTGCCAGCAAATGTCTACAAATAGTCCTTATACTAAAAGAAAACATCGTTTTTTCCTAAGGTTGTCA
Organism: Alosa alosa; assembly: GCF_017589495.1. Classification (NCBI taxonomy): domain Eukaryota; kingdom Metazoa; phylum Chordata; class Actinopteri; order Clupeiformes; family Clupeidae; genus Alosa; species Alosa alosa. The sequence goes on along the minus strand of NC_063211.1, from coordinate 14,697,744 downwards.
CGAGGAAAAATGGTCTGTCACTGCCTGAAACCAGAAGGCATCCTTGACACACCATCTTTCTGGAACAAATATCACGTATGTGCTGTCATACGACAATAAGGAGTTTTCCTGGACCTCTGAAATCCTGGGAACAGCTTTATAATGCCCAAAGCGAAACGATAGTGTTCAGCATACGAAATTAACACAGTTTAAGTGAAACAGCAGGTGAAGCAGAAGGCCCTACCTTTATCGATTTCGACCGAGGGATGAGTGGAGCAGCTGCGCCATGTTGACGTTTCTCGTTTATTTCCATACCGTAGGCAAGCCTACCAGAGGAGTACGCCCTTCCACACCGGAGGAAGGCAATTGCATGACGGCTTCGAGATCACCATACACGACACTGTTAAGCATTAATCGGCGATGATCTTAGAAAAAAAAAACAAATATCGCCGCAAGCCATGGTTAACAATACTTCCGACAGGACTGAAATTGGTTTCAATTCCACATAGCAAACTGTGTCTAGGCGACTCGAGACATCTCCAGGCGTGTCGTCATACACAACAGGCAGATTTTCTTTCTATTGTGCCTCTCCCATTCAATCACTCACCTAGCTTAAGAACTAGTTTGGGTTTTGGTAACAGGTTTAAGTATCAATTTAAAACCGCGTCATTTTCTTCTCTGTTTGTGGCGGTTTGTGGACTGGTGGGTGGGGAGCTGGGCACGCGCTGTCCCTTCCCAATGACAATCATTATCAATCAGAGTATTGAGCGACACACCTAAGAGGAAACAAAAATAACCTCCTGCGTCGCTTATGAATCAGAACACACGTATTTTCATTCTACAACAACATTCTGAAGTGTTTTTGTTCTTCCTTACGACGATCGTAGACAAATCGGAGACGCTACGTTTAGCTTTAAGACCATGGGTGTCGCCTGGTGAAACCTAAACATCCACCAGTCACATATGTGCAGACATAATTGCCAAATCCCACGAAGCAAAGGAAAAGGACCAACGCGACCGCTTTCACTTACAGCTTCTCATTGTCGAGACAAATCCCATAAAAAGCATGATTATCTATCGGGATGATCCCTATTAGGCCTAGGCTACATTTAATCCAACCCTATCCTTAATGCCAATCACGGCATTAAATTAAATATTAAATACTATTTGGGAGATTACATCTAGCCTATACATTGTTCGCATTTGGTCCAAAATGACGGCGTTAAGATGGTCAAGGATTTAAGCAATTCAACTGTTTTCTTTAGTTTTTTTTTTCCTTATCAGCTGTAAATCACAGATTGTCTCTCATGCCAATGCGTTTCAGGACACTAGCAGGAATGAGTCGTTCAATAAATAAATAATATGACAGTCAAATTAGTGTGAAGCTTCAAATATACCTGACAAGATGATGCTGGTTTGTGGTCTTACAATTCTAAATGTTTCTACAAATGTAAGCACTCACCATGGAAATGCCTGTCAGGTGCGGATCTATGGAAAGGTAGATACCGTCGCCTCGGATAATTTCACCCTCACAATTCCTCTGAGTATAAAAACATGTGATATATTCTTCTGATCATATGAACGAAATCTCCCGGTACACATCGACCCGTTCGAGGAATTGATGAATCAGTCCTCCATTGATAAAAAAAAACTGAGATTTGGTGTCACTCGTCTCGCCGTGTATTACCGATCAGCGCTTCCGGTTATCCGTGGCGCGCGCATCTCCCTGGATCTCACGACCCTCCCCGAAGCTTTAGGTTGGCAACTGGCAACCCAACCCTAAAGTGAAGCCTAAGCAGACAACTGACCATAAAACGAAGAAATGTTGCGCCAGACTAAGATCCCGAATTCACCAGAACCACAATCTCTAAAGTGAGGGAACTAAATAGGCCTACATAACAGTGCATAGCCTATCCTGCTTTATTTAAATTGTAACAATTTAATTAAGGTCTCAACACCATAATCTAACATCGCCGAGCGTGGACTGTGTAATATTCAGGCCATGAGAAAAATGAACGTAATTTAAAACCGTCCAAGGAGCACAGGGTCTTTCAACCCGCACCTGCATTCTCCGCACCTGAGGCCAACGGTTGGCATTATGACCACATCCCTCACACCACCCATCAATCCACAGGCGACCTCTGGTGGTTTCTGAATATCTCTCGGAGATGCTTAGTTTTTTGAAGACCTATTTGCCCTTTAGCCTTTACCATACGGCATTTCTGTTCCTATGATAAGCAGGTCTGTTTCTGGTGTTGATTTCTTTCTGTTCTTTTACTGCCATGTGTAGCCAAAATCGTATCTTGTACTTAGTTGGTTTAAATATCCTCCGATGTCGGGTCTACTTATAGTTTTTCTTCATTTCTTAACGTTTTCCAATCATATGCATATAGTTAAAGAAATATGGATATAGATATATGGATAGTATGGATATAGATATATGGAAAGTATATGGAGAACGAGCCAAATCATTAATTTACTGGTGCTGAGGCTCGTGCTGATGCATGCCGCATCTGCCTCATTTTGACATTCGCGGAGCTCCTCATTAAGCGTTGCCACAAGGTGAAGTTGGTTTGTCATTTGGGCACAGAGAACAGTTTATTCACTGTGATCGAGGATATGCTTGAAGGCAGGTGACGTGTATGCGCATCCATTGTGTGTGTGTGTGTGTGTGTGTGTGTTTTTGAAGCTTTGTAGTATTGTTTCTATTGACTGTATGAACTTTTCTAGTCTTACTGTCATCTATCACAAAATACGAATCCATACTGTATGCAAGAATGCATACAAGGGTTTAACATTGAGTCGTAGTAATAATCGCAGATTCGCAGTTGTCGATACAAGTTACAATTCCGAGTCATCCAATAATTTTCATTAGTACACCCTTAAAACGAATATGTTAGAAACAACACAATGTTGTCCCTATTTGGACATAGAGATGTGTTAAAAAAAAACAACACAAGTTGTGTTATTTTCCAACTAGTTTTAAAGGAGATATCCAGCGATTTTTCACATAGATCAGCGTTTCTTGAGGTCAACGAGTAGACTACTGTCGGTACGAAAAAAATGGTTGAACATCGCTCTCCCGTGTCCACTTGGCTGAGGTGCCTTTGAGCAAGGCACCTAACCCCCAAATGCAGTAGCTGTCCTCTGCTACGAATGTTCACTGCTAACTGTGTGTATGTGTATTCACTAACCATAGATGGGTACAATGCAGAGAAACACTTTCCTTCATGCTGTCAATGATGGGATCTATGTATATTTATAAGTTGAACAATTAACCATTAAAAACACACATAAGTAATGATTCAGACCTCTTCCTCTCATTGTCATCTTTAACATTTTATTTGTTTAGCAGACAATTTTAATCCAAAGTGACTTACACATAAGTAACATACATATTACTTATAATGTCAATTATATTATGAGGGATTACATTGTCCCCAGAGTAACTAAGTGCTTTGCTCAAGGGCAAAACAGTGGAAGCCAGAAATTGAACCCACAACTTTTTCAGGCTATGGCATGTTAGCCCAGCTCCTTAACCACTACGCTAACACCGCCCAATCTTTTCCTGAAACAATACATATGGCCTCTGATAAAGGTAACCAACCTACAGAAAGTATAAATATTTAGATAAGAGGTTGAGAGATGTACTCTTTGATCATGTTCATGTATCTTTGTTTATTGAATATATATTGTTTATTACTGTTGGACACTGCCTAGGCTCTGCTGTTAGTAAATATATTGCCCTTAATCCTATTTACTGTTCCATGTCTTTGTGTATGGAGGCTGCAAACCTATTCTTATAAACGTAATGTGTTATGACAATATTCTATTCTATTCTACATTCCAGGTGAAAGGAAGTACTATAAGCTACATCCCCCTGATTTGGTTTGTTTAGCACTGGTAGCGTCTCGGGCCATAAGTAGGTTAGGTAGCCTGTTGTGTAATGGTTCACAGACCCATCCCAACTCATGCCAGGGAAGTTTAAGAGGTCAGTTGCACTGGGACAGTGGAATTTAGAGACAAGCTGAGTGAGAGCCAGACCAGCCTACTACAACAGTACTGAGGGAGACTAGCATGTAACTAACATATAGTTTGAACATAGATGCATGAGAATAATGTAATTATTTTAACACCACACCACATACAGATATTTTAAGTAATAAATAGAGTATAGATTTACACTCCCACTATATTAAACACTGTCCAATGCTGTGGACATGGTGCACGTACGCACGCACGCACGCACACACGCGCGCACAGGCACACACACACACACACACACACACACACACACACACACACACATACACACACACACACACACACAAAACCAGTCATCCAGTTATTCATCTAGTGCACAGGGCGTGGTGAACTTGATGTGGTGGCGTGGGGCTTGTGGTGCTTCATTAGAGTGTATGTGTTGAATGTTAACCAGCAGTGTAAAACGCAGGTTGTTACACACACACACACACACACACACACACACACACCTCCTATTATATATCATCCATACTGTATATATTATTATGCATTGAGAATTCTTACACACACACACACACACACACACACACACACACACACACCTCGTATATATTATATATTATCCATGTATAGTATTATGCATTGAAAATTATTACATGAAATTAAACATTTCAATGAAAAAACATAAATGAACCCTAGAGGGCACTGTTCCTTAATTATGTGGCCTTTGTGATTGTCTCAGAGAAATAAATCTGTTTTCATTGTGTTATTGGTTTTCTTCTCCCACTGAAGGACACTACCACTGTTACTCGTTGCTATGCATTTACAAGCTTGAATGGGAAGCCACATGTTAGGTAATATTCTAGCACAAATCCTGAATGACTGGTGTTCACACACACACAGACACACAGACACACAGACACACACACACACACACACACACACACACACACACACACACACACACACACACACACACACACACACAGATACACCCTTCCTGCTGCTGGTGACAGCTGACCAGACCTATGAAGAAAAGTAAACACATACTCATGTGAGGAACATCTTGGCTTGAAGTGAAATGAGTTCTTTCTATTGTAGGTAAATCCCAAACTAAATTTCCTCTATGTTCTGATAGCTTTGCCAAATAAAGGGAAACTATTTGGACACTTCCAGTGTTTTTGTGACGTTTCCGGACCAGAGACACAGGCCTTCACCCTAGTTTATATCACAAGGTTATTATTTTTTCCAAGTCTGACGTTGGACCAGGGATTTTCAACCGATAGTGACCCAGGGACCACTGTTCTGACAGAGGCAGCCTGAGGACTACTGCTGTAAGCAGTGTGGCATAAAAATAGAGATTCCCATAGTGAAACAACATTATCTAAAGTATGGTCAGGGACCATATGCAATGCCATCATAGACCACTAGTTAAAAACCCCTGGGTTAGACATGGCAATGGCCATAGGACCGTAGAAGTACTGGAATCCCACACCACTCCACACATAGGCCATGCCCACGATGACTTAGGTTTAAAGAAGCACTATGCAGGTCTGGTTATTCCTTCACTGTTTCTGGGTTTTCGCCAGATTTGGGCTTGCATTTTTTACTACACAGCTCCCCCTGCAGCTTCGGTAGCAAGTGACTGCTACGCTAAACCCCCACTAGCTTGCGAGCTAGCCATCAAGAAACCACGAAGCACCCACCAAACAACCCAGAAAGTTAGAACGACTCTCAACCTGCATAATTAAGGTCTTTTTTGCTAAAATTGTTGCATAGTGCTTCTTTAAGTCCAATCTGAGGTAATCTCCCCATATATCTCTCCAACTCACTTCCAGATATGTCTTTATAAAAAATAAATTTTATAAAATAAATAAAAATACATATTTGAAAAAAATCATCGTGATTCAGTGGCTCACATTCAGATAATAATCTGAGGGTCTTGGCAGGGAAAAGGAGCATCACACATTAAATGGCATCTGCTACTTTGTGTCAATTATGACCTATGACGATCCCCTGAAAAAAAAACTAAGATGCTGTTCAAATTGAGCTATTTTGGGATGAAACACACACACAAACACACACACACACACACAATCCCCCAGCCTAGAACTCACAAAAGCAGTCCTGCACTCATGGCAAGCATGCAGCTGGTGTGGTATGAGCATGCAGCTGGGTTGTCAGTATGTGTATGTGTCAGTGTGTGTATGTGTCAGTGTGTGTATGTGTCAGTATGTGTATGTGTCAGTGTGTGTATGTGTCAGTGTGTGTGTGTGTGTGTGTGGGGGGGGTCATATTGTGTGACTGACTGAGACTGTCTGCTTCAGAATCACTGGTCACATCAGATTCTCTAGAAAGTGGAAAATTGCTGATACTATAAATCTGGGCCTGTATACACAAAGCATTTTATCCTACCACCGAGAGTACTCCTAATTTGCACTAAATGTTTTTAACTAAGAGTTTTCTCTTAAAACCAATTCACAAAGCTGGTAAAACCGACTTTTAGAATGAAAAACCAACAGCTCCTGAGATAACAGCTCAGTTTTATGGTTGACGTCAATTCTCATGCACGGATGTGCTTGCAGTGACCACAGTGATAGGCTGATGAGTGACAGGTTTGTGCAGGTGAGTAGGTAGGCTACATGAGTACCACAAAACACAGTAAATAAATAAATAAAGTAAATAAATAAGATGACAGGATACAAATGAAACAGTAAAGGAATACACTAGGGGTATTTGCAACATTTTTAAAATGCATCTAGATATGAAGAGTTCAGATGCAAAACCCTCTAAATCCGTCTGACCACTTTTCTTTTAAATGAGCATTTAAATTCAGGCTCCTATAGGTTTTTGCCTATAAATCGATATTTCAGACCAGGAAGCGAGTGGTATTTAGTGGGTTTAGAAGTTAAATTATTTGATTAGCGTATACTATGTGAGGAGAGCATCCCCTCACCATCTTTATCTCATTTTTGACATAGGTGGCATTTAGAGGCTTTTGCATCTGAACCCTTCATATGATGACACACTGTGGTTAAAGTGGGATTTGGCAGGTGGGAAAACCCTAAAATCCAGTGTTGGTGCAACGGGGAAAAATGCCTCACCGTTGGACAACATATTGAGTATCGTGGTGTAGCAATACTTTTTTGGACAAGAATTGCTTGCTTCTTGGTCACCTCTGTACACACGAAAAATTAACTCACTATTTATTTTAACAATACCCCACACACACACACACTTTAACCTCTGATGACACATATGCATAGACAGGAAGTAAATTTGTTTGATTAACAACAAAACAAAACAATGTAGTTTACATTGCCACAATGAATGGTTTTGGTTGATGGTGGTGGCGTTTTTGTACCCTTTACAAGCAGCATTCCCTTGTATTCCCTTGCCATTCGTGAAAGTGCCTGTGCATGTGCATTTCAAAGCATCGCAACATGGGATGGTACTTTCTTCTGCTTTCCGATCTTTTGTGAATTGGTGTCAGTGGGTTAGGAGTAATTTCGACTACTTCTAAGCTCTCACAGACTTAGGTGCTACTTTAAGTGCTGAAATGCTTTGTGAATTACTTTTAGTCGTAAAATTGGCAGCGCTAAAATTGTGATTGACATGATCTCTATTGTTTGGAGAATATCCTTAATCTGTTACACAGAGCCCATTTTCTTTGTGAATATGGGCTCTGTCTTCCTCGTGTTTCTACCTCCAGCTCTCTCTCTTTCTCTCTTACACATAAACATATACACTCTCTCGTTCTCTTTGCCTCTCCCCTTCAAACACACACACACACACACACACACACACACACACACACACACACACACAAACACTGACAGACAGACAGACAGACACACAGTTCTCTGAAGCTGCAGTGCTTTAATTGGCTACAGTGGGGTGGAGGGTAGGTTAAGCTGATTATTTGGCTGAGGATGATTCGCTGTGGGCCGAGTTTCCGGTATCTTCTGTTGACACAGTGATATTGTCTAGACATGAGTAGTCCCCCCAGTGCCTGAACATATGGCTGACACTCCACAATATTAATATTGGGTGTGAAACAACATAAACAGTTCATTGCAATGTTAATTTAAAAAATATGGATTACTAAATAAATATCACAGAAACATGAATGGCTATGAGCTGGGACTGGGACTTTAAGCAGATTTTATTTGAAGACGCTGAATGGTGCAAAATTGTAACATAAAATAATATAATTGTATAAGAATCAGTTGAGGAGATACTCGCTCATGAATCAAAATACATAGGATAAAAAACATGTTGATAAATAGCACTACTCAAAAAGAGGTGACGACTATGGTGATGACTATTTCTAACATACATTCATGAAATGATATACACTAATGCCTATCAAGGGAGAGAGAGGGAGAGAGAGAGAGAGAGACATACAGTAGAGAGAGGGGAAAGAGAGAGAGGGAGATTTACTACTGTCACAAGACTGGGCAGGGCCTTAAGCTGTGTGCAAATCAGTGGGATTACTGAAGCCTGCCTCTCTCTGTCACCCTGCCTCTTCTGCCTGTCCTGTCCTCCATGCTTTCACTCTTTAACCAGCAGGAATGATTGTGCTTTAACCAAGGAGAATGCCAGACAAGAAACCCAAAGGTAAGGAAAAGTTAAGACTTTTTATCCTGTCAACTAAAAGTGAAGAGTGAATTAGTCCTTTATGACTTGAAGATGTTGAGTGAGGGGTGTTTAATCCTGTATGGAGATAGTGCTTTGGTTGGCAGTTTGAGACAGGGTGCATTGGTTTCACATGTGAGAGCTCTTCAAGCTGTGTTTTGATACTGTCCTTGGATCTTAGCACTAAACATCTCTTTTAAAAGGTAATATAATCAGACAGCAGCAGTCAATTTAACTGATCAAATTAAATCACTTTGACGATAAATTGTTTTGCTCTGTGCAGAGGAGAGCATATCTTAAAAACGTGCTTACTAAAATAAATCTATAGTCATGTTATTGTTGAAGCAAAGCTTCACTTTGCCGTTCTCGTTCCCTGTGACAGGACGCTTGGCACTTGATTATCAATTTGACCTGCAATCGGCAACAGGTGCATTCCCCGTGCGCCTGCCATAGTTGTGGTGCATGTGTTAAATTCTGGCGTTGAGTGACGCTATTGGTCAACCTCTAGCACGCCTTGACCCGAAACCGACATCCGCTGCTCACTATCTAACCAACAGCGATTTATCGGGGGAAATGTTACCAGAACAGCTATATATATCTTAAAAGTTGAAAATTAAGTGCTTGACCTTTCGATACAGTGATGCGTTGCGGGTAATAACCGTGAATGGAACACGCAGCTGTTGTAGAGTGTACGCACTGTTGAACACACTCCAAAAATACTCCACGGGCGGGCGTTGGCCCTGGCCTGGCATAGTTAACACTGCCTGGCTGCTTTGCATACAGCCTAGGCCTAGGCTACTCTAACGGGAGTCCGGTCGTGGCTGATGTTGAGGAGTTGAGTGTCGTTGATTAACATGTAACAGATAAAGTACTTTAACTGGTCTTAGTGAAGATAATACAGATACATTTCGCAAATTCTTTGAGATTTGGATAGCATCTATGTGTGAGTACACTTGATTATGGTCATAATAACTCGCTGGTGGTGTTGATCTTTTGTCTCATCATGCATATCTTTGGTGATGCCCATCTTAATTCCAGGGCTCGAATTATCTTTTTGTCTTTAAGGGGGTCTCTCTATCTCATAAAAAGTTGGCACACCCCGTGCATAGCCTAACAAGGCGATGAAATAGCCTAGGCGTACAATATATGCGCACGGTAAGCCTAGGCTTTACCTTGACACACGCACACAACAGACATCTATTTTTCATAGAAATTGATTGCTTTTAATTAATTTCAACATATTATTGATAGTAATTGTCCATATTTCATTTCATTTCATTTCAATTTTACAATACAAATAAATAGACTAAACGATTTAGTCTGTGCCATTCTCAATTTCACAACATGACTCATTTGAACCAGACCACCGTCTCAGATAGGCTATCCTCAGTGTCAAACACAATAATGCATGTAGTATAACTTATACACAGGGAAAAAGCACTGATTGGCAGAAACTATAAGCCATTGCAGCCAAACTATGTTCTAGTATTGTTGAACCGTGGAAAATTAATAGACGAACAATTTTGTAGTTTGCACTGAGATGTTGTTGGGTAGCCATTGAATATTCCGACCAGAGATTGCTAACAGGTGTTTCAAAATGTCTGGGAACTTTCTGGAGCTCTGAATGGCAGAGGATAGCTACAGATCATCAGACAACACAATCATTGTAGGCTGCATTATGGGCCATAATTTATGGCTTTGTCAATCAACATAGAAGAGGTGAAGCGCAAGTTCAACAGCAAATAGGACTTTTCAGCACATATCAAACCATATAGGCTAGCCCAATGAACGCCTATGTAAATAGACAAAACACTTGCATCAAAGCAGGGTGACTTCTTCAGATTTGCGAGTGCTGTCAAAACGATCGTATACGGTTTGCTCAGTCTAGTGGTGTGGTGGTGAAGTGTCATGCTGCGTTCAAGAGCGTAGGGTAGGTCTACGTCCCGTAGTAGCCTATATTTCAATTTAACGTCTTTAATGGTAAGAGATCGCACAGGGATGGATAATGAGCGGTTGTTTAAGATTAAATTGCAATGCCAGACACCTTCAGATATGAGAGACCCCCTCAGATTTTTGACTTTGTTGCTTTCATGGGAGCCAGTCCTCACTCTATGGGAGCTCGGCTCCCTCTGGCTCCCACGTAATTCGAGCACTGCTTAATTCAAACTACTGCAAACCCATATGGTACAATTCACATTTGCTAAGACTTAACATGCAATTTGGTTTCGAGGTTTACATCAGGTCACAGACTGTCCCTGATTTTTAATTTCAATTTCATAATGCTGATTCCCCTATAGGCATATTTTATACACTGATTATATTTTAATAAGTTAGGTCTTTCAGATGAGGTTGTAGGCCTATGATTGTCCTCAGTGGTTACCAGGGGAATTATGTAAGCTAACATTTCATTTTAGGTAGGCATTAGAGGTGGGGCTAGAAAATGATAATGGCACATTTATCTTAAATTCATATTAATCTTAACTGCATAAGTTATATTCAACGACTTAGAGAGGAAGGGGGGTGGGGGGGGGGGGGGGCTTAAACATAACTAAAGTCTGGGTGGGCATGTGCCCACTTTGCTACAATGCCACAACTTGACTAGTGGTTAATATTTTTACACCAGTTCTAGTGTGTGTGTATATGTATGTATGTATATATATATATATATATATATATATATATATATATATATATATATATATATATTCCTCTGGGGTGGTCAATGTAATGTTTGGAGATATTCAGTGCTGCATTCAGTCCCTCACCACCACTAGAGTCTCAGAAAGGTATTTCACACAGAGGTTAGTCACGATCATGGGACAAGGCATCCTCCCCGACTAAGTCAATTGGGACCATCCCTTTCTCAGCTGATGATGTCAGTGTGGATGCTATGCACTAGCATTGGTGCCAGCACTATTCAAATGAGACAGATGTCAGTAACCCTATAAGCTGTAGAATATCAGGAGTAAAAACGGTATACTGTAGATTGCCTGCAGTGAATATTTGCTTGTCTTTCAGACAAAAGCTGGTAAATGTTGTATGTTGTCGTCATTTTACTTTCATTTCCTTCAGGTGATTTTCAGTGAGGATCCCCTTGTGGCCCCCACTTACACACACACATACACACACACACACACACACACATATACACACACAGAGATAGAGAGAAACATACACACACAGCCTGTGTGAGCTCTGTTGGCACACACACACACACACACACACCCCTGTTTGTCATGGAGGTGTGTGAGGACATGGTGGACAGGGAGCTGACCCTGACTGTGCTGCTGCCTGGAGGCACTGAGGAGACGGCCACCGTGCATGGGAGGTGAGTCACGGAGAGGATAACCCCATCTCCAAAATAAATAAACAAACACTTGTTGCTGGTCCACTTCAGTTTAAGGGTAATAATATGCACACACGCATAGTTTTATTTTATTTTTCCTTAATTTGACATCATCCAGTGTCTTGCATGTGGATTTCCAGAGCCCTTTCCCAGTGTTACTCGGCAAGATTCACATTTGGAATCTTTGGAATGTACTAATGCAGATTGGCACCTAGCATGGCAGCCTTGGCCATCAGTAGCCTATGTGTGAATGTGTATGTGCATGGATACACTGTGTATCAGAAATTGCTTGTAAAGTGCTTTGGTGAAAAGTATTATACAAATGCAGTCAATTTACCATTGACCATTCATATGGCTCATGTAAAATGTACTAGATAGATACTCCATGTGAACATGGTGGAGCAATGGTAGCATTGTGGCTGGGTGTCCCATGTTTGATCCCTGACACCAAGACTCCCTGTCATTTTGGATAACATTTTCTGCTAAATCCTACTCACTTATTGTCATGTGTCAATGGTTAAAGGGATATTCCACCATTTGGGGAATTACACTCATTTTCCACCTCCCCTTGAGTTAAACAATTGATTTTTACCTTTCTCCAGTTCATCCAGCCGTTCTCGAATTGGTTAGGGACTGGATTATTACGCCTGAATCAGAGTATAGTTCCATGTGAAATCAGCCTAGAAAATCGCCACGTTTCCTTTTCCGTTAGTTTTATTACACTTTCTAACTTGAGAAGAGACAAGTTTTAAATAGGAAAATTTCCGGAAATCTTAGTCACTTTTAAACATGATGCTAGCAGACAAGATGCTAATGGTGTAATCCAATTCAATGATCTATGCTAGGCTGGAGCTAAAAGAGTTATCGCCAGACTCAGAGAATGGCTGGATGAACTTGAGAAAGGTAAAAATCGTTATTTTCAAGGTGTTTAATTGTTTAATTCAAGGTGAGGTGGAAAATAAGTGTAATTCCCCAAATGGTGGAATATCCCTCTTAGCGATGTAGTTTATTTACATGTCTTCCATTGTTGTTTTGTTAACCTAGTAAACCAGTGATGGATGTATTGGTCACACTCTGTGGCGAGTATCACCTAAACCCATCCGAGCACATCATGGAGCTGGTGTCGCCCAATCAGAATCACATCAAGTTCAAACCCAACTCTCTGATTGGCTCCCTGGATGCTGAGAAGGTTGTCCTAAGACACAGAGGAGAGGACGAAAGGACCAAGAGGAAAGGCCCCTACGTGCCAGAGGTGGGAGAATTGAAGGAGAGGAGAGGACCTGAGAGGGAACTCAAGTTAAAAATGTATGCGTGCGGCCTTCCAGGCATTTTCGCCCTAGGCGACAGCCTGCTCAGTGTCGCCTACTCAAGAACCAAAACAGGTTGCAGTTCAGCCTTATCAGAGATGCTATGTGTTTCTGCTTGAGGTCATCCACTGCCTTTGACAGGCAGGTGTGTGGGTCTGGTAGGTCTTCCTCTGTCTTTCAAGTGTCTGGGGGTTTGCATGGTTTCCAACTCAACTCCCTATGGGAGGATGGGAGCAACCCCTTGAGCAGGGAAAATAAAAGTTCTCCACTGGTAGAGCTAGGTACTAACAAAACCCCTGGCATTTATTACATAGCCCAAGGGGTATTCCAAGTACGTCGCTCAGTGATAAACTCAAACCTCCAGAAAGAAGAGACCTATGGCTTTGTTTTGCACTGATTATGGGTTCACCCACAGAGTTTTACAATTTTGTGATTCTAAAAGTTAGTCGTTGTCGTTTTAACCATCTCTGACCAATTCAGGATACTGTGAGGGGATCAACAAATTAACTTGTTGACGTTTTGATAGCGCTACTAAACTTCCCATTACTTAAACAGTAGGCAACATTTTAGCTAACTGAGCCTACCTAAAACTATGTATTAGGGCCACACATGAAGAAAAAACATATTTTTGCCATGACCAGATTAAACTCGATATGTCAATTTTAAAGTTAACATGTCAACATTAAACGCAAAATTTTTAAAAATAATGTTGAAATATGTTGACTTTAATCTCAACCTTTCGTCTTTATTCTCAATCCTTATTATTATTTTGAGTGAACTCCATTATCTCATTACATCCGTCACTGCAACACCGTGCGTTAATCACAAATTCTCGTAGATTGTATTTAGGTGTTTTTTCAACATCAGCATAGAGGATTGTGACTTGGGCTACTGCAACTTCAGCAAGGCCTGACTAACCTTCGAGCATCAACTCCACAAACTCACCGGGGATACTCCTACCTGCTTTCGGTGTTCGAAACATTTTGCATGATTGCGTCACCTCCGGAGTCTGGTAAATCCCGCTACCTTTTCGTAATGGAGACACGACCACTGAGAGGGCCAAGTGAGAGGCCGTAGCCTGTCATTTCCCACTTCCTAAATCTATCCACTAGACTATGTGAAATATTAGGTGCGACATAAACTAATTGAAAACTGTGGTAAGTCATTTTGGATAAGAGTGTTTGCTAAATGAAGAAATGTTGCTTAAATATTGCTTGATTTTAACAAATTATGAACTCTTTACAAATTGTTTATTAAATGTAAAAAGCATTGTGTACATTTGTAAAAGTAAAAGGATTCTGCTTACTCTTTGGTGTGTCTTCATGTGGTTCAACTGTCAGAGCAAGGCAATGAGAAGATCATAAGGAATTGTTTGAGCAATTCGTTGAGCAAAATGTATATATTAGTGGCTTACTCTTGTTAAGCATGTCAAAAATAAAACATGTTGTTTTCAGAGAGTAGGTGTATTTGTAACTGTCAGAGCAAGGTATAATGTACGTTGCTTTGGTTAAAATGGTGCCTGCTAAAATAATAAACTCATTGTAAGTTTTATAAATTCAGGCATTGTCCTTTCTTTCTTCATTTCCCAGGTGTCTGTACGTCTGATGATCTTCTATAGGCAAGTGCACAGGGCAGTTGTGCGTGTGAGTCCCAAAGTGCCTCTGAGCGAGTTGCTCCCTGCCATCTGTGACAAGTGCGAGTACGACCTTGACACCACCCTCCTGTTCCTCAACAGCCAATCAGAGGAGCCATTGGACCTCACTAAATCACTGAATGACCATGGGATCAGGGAGGTGTTCGCCAAGGACATGAAAGGTGTGTGTATGTGTGTGTGTGTGTGTCTATAGGTGTATGTATTTAATTGTCAAATTGGCGTGTGTGTGTAATACCACGTTGTGTGGGCATTTGTGTGTCTGTGTATATCTGTGTGTGTGTGTGTGTGTGTGTCTCTAGGTGTATGTATTTTATTTTAAAATGGGCATGTGTGTGTTTGTACTGTATGTGTGTGTGCATGTAATACCAGTTTCTGAGGGCATTTGTGTGTGTGTGTGGGCTTGGGCGTGTTTGTGTGGGTGTATTAGATTTTCTTGATGTGTTCTCACCATACACACAAAGCCCCACAGTCCATCTACTACATCTTGGCATGTACAGCATTGCGTTGTAATTGGCTGGAACAGTACTGCTGTCTTCACACACACACTTCTACACGTCTATAGTGCCAATGTTGTATCCAATCACACTGACTGGCATGTTGTTTTCTTTATCACACACAGTCATTAATCTCCCAGAGCCCATTGCTACCACTCCAGATAGTGAAGGTAAGTCTTTATTTTGCACAAGCAGTCTTTATTGCAGTACACTGTGTCATCATGTTAACTTCCCTATGGAGACGTGCAATGATTATGTGTGAATATGAATGAAGTTGCACATGGCTCGTTAGAGAGCATGAACTCTCCCATGTTTCTGTGCTGATTTGTTGGTGTGAATGAACATAATGTGTGCTGTGTTGGTGTGAATGAACGTGCCCATGGACAGTGCAGTTTGTTGGTGTGATTGAACATGGCCTTAATTAGCTCAGTTTGTCAGATCTATTTCTGTTTACGTCCAATTAGCCTCCAAGGAAAACAAACTCCCGCCTGCCAAAGAGAAGAGTGAGAAGGGGAAGGACAACAAGAGCTTCTTCAGTTTTTTTAGAATAGCTAAAAAGAAAACTCAGAAGGTGTGTAAGTGTATGCATTTGTTCCGGTGTGCATAGATAGCGGCGTGTGCATGTGCTTGGATATTAAGCCATTATTGCACAGAAATCTATCCCTTTTTGTCTGGTTGAATGAATGATGTCAATGTAAATCAGCAAATCAAGTTTATAGGCCAAGTATGCTTGTATTTGTGCTTTTTACCCATCCGGGGGTAGTGTACAACACACACACACACAGTGTACACCCATACACACACACACACACACACACACACACACACACACACACACACACACACACACACACACACACACACTAACCCTCAGTAAGCACACTAGGAGCACACATACACACCTGGAGCAGTGGGCAGCCTTAGTCCTGGCGCCCGGGGAGCAGTTGGGGGTTCGGTGTCTTGCTCAAGGGCACCTCATCCGTGGATATGAATGTGGGAGAGCACTGTTAAATCACTCCCACCCACATTTTTCCTACCAGTCAGGGATCGAACCAGCCACCCTCCAGTCACAAGTCCGATTCCCTAACCAGTAGGCCACGGAGGCCCTGTGACAGATATATGATTGCATTATTGATTCATTGGGCAGCCTATCCCAGTCCTTCAGCTCACTCACCAGTAATTTGCTGACCCCCTTGTGAAGTCCCCTCCTTACTTATTTCTGTCTACCGTTCCCTATGTAGCCTTTGGAATATATAGAGTATGTTATGTCTGTAATGTCTAGCGATAACACATGTACAGTAATGTCTGCACTGCAGCACAATCCATATATGGACAAAAGTAAAGGCACACTGTCCCAAACTCAAATTCCCCTAGTCTTGGTTATGTGGCTAATAATATCTATCTGTCTGTCTGTCTGTTATTTGTCTGTCTTTTTTTCTGTCTATCTATCTATCTATCTATCTATCTATCTATCCATCCTTGTTTGTATTCATCCATCAGAACGTATCTGCGAGCGCCCCGACCTCCCCTCTCCTCCAGAAGCAGCGCACTCTCAGCTTAAGCTTCCTGACCTCCCGCTGCAGCACCCTGCCCTCGGAGAAGTCCAAGAAAAGACGGGCACCACTACCGCCCATGCTGGCCTCCCAGAGCTTCCCCACCAACCTGAACACCAGCCAGCCTGTTCTCACCGCCGAGGATTCTGGGAAAGAGGTGAGTGGGGAAAATGTGTACTCTCTATTTCTATACTCATACCAGAACTAAATATGTTTTAAGTGTATTACATTTTCAAGTGTTGTTATTATTTTCAGTTTATGTTTTCGGTCATTATAATTATTGTGTGTGTTTGTGTGTGTGTGTCAAGACCACGCTCAGTCACAGCTCATCCAGTGAGTCTTCTCTGAAGAGAACCAAGCGGCGAGCCCCCCCTCCCCCTGCCCTCCCCCCACCTTCCAGTCCCCCCCCACCAGACGATGATGCCCCAGAGGACCTCGTTTGTAAAGGTGAGTCCCCTCAAACCGAAGGGTGTTTTCACATCTCGCTTGTTTGGAGAATTAGAATATGGTTCATTTCCCCACAAAGATAAGTTTATTGCGGTGTGTGTGAACACAGCAATCACACTGTGTATCGGAACAAAACAAACAGATCAAGACCATGTAGAGGAGTTTGCCTCGAGTCGTTTCTAATCCAGTGGCACTCTAGAGTGGCACCTTCCATCAGGACCGTCTGTCAATATCGATTTCAGAGTAGTTAAAATTGCGTGTGGAGTTTCGTTTAGTTTTGTCCCACTCTAAATGTTGCATTGTGAACACAAAACAAACCCAGGGACAAGCTCAAAATGTGTGTCGATTCAGCCCATGATCTGGAACAAAACTAGATGTACCGCATAGCGGTACAAAATATGACCGCCGCTCAGTCCTGTACATCCGTTCCACGAAAATAAATCACACTTCAATTTGTCTCCATATTTTACTCCATCCCCCACTCTTGAAACTTTTGTGTATGCTTGTTTGGCATGCCTGAGTGTGTGTCGGGCTGCACAGAAAGTACCCTACTGGTGCTGAAAAGGTGAATAGATTGTAGAATAGCCAAAGAAGATGTAGAATTGTTATAAAACCTTTAAAATCTCTAAACAATCACAAGTAGGGCAGTTCATCACAGTTCATCCATTGCAACTGGATTGATGAAAGGTCACTTACACCTGTAGGCTACATTGTATTTGGGAAAAGCAAAAGGTATCAGCATAATGTTATTTATTTATTTATTTTTTATGTATTTATAAACAAAACATCTCTGTCAGTTCCATGCCGTTTTCAACAGCTATCAAAAACAAAGGTCATTTTGGATGGATGGATTTTTTGTGAATGTTTCTTCTTCTACATAAGATTTTAGTCATCTTTAGTTCATGTAATACTTTATTGTCAATGCACAAATTAAGTAACAGTAGTCTGAAACGTTATTGTTAATGCACAAATTAAGTAACAGTAGCCTAGTCTGAAACGAAACGCTGTTTTACATCTAACCAGTGGTGCAAATAACTGACATGTCCAAATGGGCCTTGATGAAATGCGTTAAGCTAGACTGTTCATACACATTTTAACGGGCCAAAAGTTAAAGAGCTTTTGTCCGTTATTGTTAGATTGCAAATATAGGCTGATTCATGTTCCCTTGCATTGTTTAACTGAGGTCCATGGCTAGTCTGGCTTTCATCAGACCAAGCTCAATCTTTTAAGAAATCAAAAAAAAATAAATAGCGGGCAGATCAGGCTGGGTTCACCCAGCCTAGTCCATAGGCACCGATATTGTTTAATTTTCCGATTGAGATATACACGCTCTGGCTATTCTAAATGCAAAAATGCATCAGGGAGTTATGACAAAACGGTAACTAACAAACTAGATCCTAATAGAAAGTTGTTAGCTTCCCTAAGCTACAGGTAGGATTATAAGGTAGGCCTATTGACAACATAAATTGTCAATAGGCTATGCTGGCGACACAAATAAAATCTCCTTTGGAAACCAATGGCTTCACGCCTTACAGTATCAAGCGGACTGAAACTGTCATATCGTGGCGAAAAGTTGTAATAACATTCACGCAGCTCCATGAGTCAAGGAAAGCATAAAATGAAGTAGCCACTTCTAAATGGGACCTACTACACAGTAGCTTAAGGTGTTTTGCTAAAACAGCCATAATGAAATGAAGGTGTCATTGTTTGGATACTTCACACACACGCGTGCTTTTAATTTCACAGACTACAACTACCAAGCTGTAATCAAAGCACATCGATTCCCCTCTCACACCCTGCACGCACTTAAAACAAAATAAACAGGCGTCTCAGTCTCCCGCATGTATAGGCAAAACTGCATCAGACCGGTGTAGCGTTGGTAAATCTTCCATTGCACAGAATGATTTTGTAGCACGTGCAATAAATGACAGTCGAAAGATACAAACAGTGCTGCTATACATTTGCTTGGTATAACCGCATTTATAGTTTTCTACAAATGCAATAAATCAAATGCCTCCATCACTCAACCAACGCTTAACGGTAACATTACCTAGGTCCTTATTGATATTACAAGATTAACGCATACCTGCAGTAAAACCAAGCATGTCCGATAAACATCCTCAGATTTATTTCGGCTTCAAGAAGAAATGGGAATTACACTTCATGTGAACATCGTCCTATCCTTATTAGATGTTAACTGCGGTAAATTACAGTCCTTGTATGAAGCGTCCATTGTTTTTCCAACCCCTTTAACTTCCAACAAAATTACGTCTCACTGCAACGATGCGCCATCTAGTGGACAAACGACTACTTCTCGCCAATACTGAAAATGCAGCCATGATGATGATGATGAATATTTATTTTGGCTTTCTTTTAATCCTACTGATTTTCATTTTTTTACCGGGGGGCAAATCACAAATGAGTGATTATGAGCCAGGTTTATGTGGGCCCCTTGAGACCAACATACCATAAAAGATTCACAGAGAACTGTGTCTACCCTACCCTCCTTTCGGGGGTCCAGTCCAGCGGGGGCTGCAGATGAAAACGAAAAATGACGGTTCCATGCTATCCATATGGGGGTACATGCTCACCAAGTTTTGTGTACCCCGGTCTTTCAGTGTCCCGGGAATCCTTGTTGGTGTACGTCACTAAATGTACACATAAATTATTTTATTGTAAGGCCCCCATGAACGAAAGTACACAAAACTTGGCATGCATTCAGAGGGTGTCATAATGATCCTACACTTTTAATTTTGTGCAGTTTTGACCTTGTCAGCCAGAGATATTGAGATGAAAACACCTAATTTTATGCTTTTAATTTTTAACTAGGTGGCGCTATACATGAAATAAGTGGTAATGGGATGGGTTGACATGCCCCTTAAGACCAACATACAAAAAAAAAAGGTGGACCTCCTAGGCCCTACGGTTCTCGAGATATTCACAGAAAACTGTCTCCGGCCACCTACAGGCCAGTTGGTGTATAGTAACATAAATTAATTTATTGTGTGGCCCCCATGAACGGAATTCCACAAAACTTGGCGTGCATACAGAGGGTGTCATAATGATCCTACACTTCCAATTTCGTGCAGTTTTGACTATGTTAGGTCACAGATACCTTCAATTACACCACCTCATTTTACTTTTTGTGTTTAACTAGGTGGCGCTATACATGAAATGAGTGGTTATGGAATGCGTTGACATGGCCCCTTGAGATCAACATACAAAAAAATAATGGTCCTCCTAAACCTTACGGTTCTCGAGATATTCACAGAAAACTGTGTCTGCCCTACCCTCCTTTCGGGGGTGCAGTCCAGCGTGGGGCTACAGATCAAAACGAAAAACGATGGTTCCATGCTATCCATATGGGGTTACATGCCCACCAAGTTTTGTCTACCCCGGTCTTTCAGTGTCCCGGAATCATTGACGGAAATTTGGACATCGCGAAAAAAAAAAAAAAAAAAAAAAAAAAAAAAAAATCTGACTAAACCTATATGACCGCCGCTTCTGCGCTCGGTCATAATAAGTATGAAGACGCCCTACATGTCCACAGCATCAGGTATATATGAACTGCTTATCTTAGGTCAGTCTCCCAGGTCACATCCTCACATCCCAGGTCCCGTCTGTCTGTCCCAGTATCAGCACTTAATCCAAGCTTGAGCACTTGCCATGTGGAACAAATGTGGCCTGTTTCTTAAAGGTGCACTCCCTGATTGTAAGCAGCTACATTTCCCTTATGTTCCTCTCTTCTTTGTTTGTCAATAAGAAATTCTCTAGTCTAGATAGCTGTATTACAAAGCACGTTTACTGTCTATATGCACGTTTACATATCCATTTACTATGCTTATCCATATAGCTTAAGGATCTGATCACTGATCTCTGAAGTAACACTGGATCAAGCATCTATTGCCTATCACATTACACGCGGCATGCGCTATGAAAGGCATTATAGTCAACGGCTTGCGTGCGCAAGAACAGGTCTGCCGCTGCGCTGAGCAAAGCGCAGCCCAATTGGCATTTTGCCGCTTCGCCACTCTTGCGCGTGCCGCAGTCAAAGTTCAATCAGGTTGAACTTTGACCGCGGTGCGCTGTAAGTCATTGGTATTTTGCACTGAGCTCAGCGGCAAGCAAAATAAAAATTTGTTAAGGTGCTTTTCCTCAACCAAGAGCAACCTAGCGGCAAGCGCAGCGCAAACCGTGTACAATGTGATAGCCCCTTGACATTGAGTTTTCTTAAGGGCTGTTCACATCAAGAATAATAACTGTAATGATGAGGGCAAAAAAAATCGCTCTAGCTAATATGAATGACAACGTCCACACATACTGTAAACAATAATCACTTTCAGAACAATTTTTAAAAATGTTAAAAAGCTCACAGCCATCAAATTTTCACATTCATCAACATGAAAAGAGACTATCCATATCATTGGTTAGTGTGGACTCATATCATTATAGTTACAGTTATCTTTATTGCTATCGTTCTCGGTGTGAGCGGGTATTTATTCCTTCAGCATAGACCTCCTCTTGTTATGTAATCAATTCACTGAAGGGTCACTATGAGCCTGATCCAAACCATTGTATTATCAACTGTGAATCAATACTCATCGTTAAGCAGAAATCTGCCTCCATGCGATTGATGAAATTAAACAGGTCAACAGGATGATGACTAATTGGAATGTAATACACATTCACACATACGAGCAGTCAGTATATGTTGTACATTGCAAGTCTTGCTGATCTGCCATGTAGTGGGAACTGTAACATTTTGCTTGGGGTGTCTAGTAGATGATATCCAGGCCAGGCTAAATTCAGTTTCCGTCCTTTGTGACAGACACACAGAAGGTGTCACCAGTTAAAAGCACCATCAAAGCACTGTAGAGTTCTCCTGCCTAAATATGTGCCTCTTAAATCACACTTACCCCCACCCCTCCTTTTCTCTCCTCGGTCTAGACCCAGAGTGTTCAGCAGAGGGTGAGTGAGAGAGGGCTTTTGAGGTGCCCCCTGTTCTCCCCCTCTCTGCTCCCCACGCCCTCCCTTGACCCGCTGCTCTTCCTCCTCCTCCTCCTCCTCCTCCACTTGTCCTCCTCTCCTGTGGTGCTTGGTGGGATGCCCCCCCCTTCCCATGGTGCCCCCGCTCTCCTGCTGCTTCAGCGTCACTGTCACATCCCGTCACGTCCCGTCACAGCCGTGTTTCATGTTGTTTCTGTGTCTTATCTTGTCTCTTATTGATCATCCAGGTTATAATATGTCTTGTTTTATTATTGTTATGTGTATGTACGTCATGTCGAGTCATGTCAACGTTTGTTGTTTCGGTGTCCGTTTGCCCCCCCCCCCACCCCCTTTGCAGATGCTGATATGTTTGTTTGTTTGTTTGTTTGTTTTGTTTTATCATTTAGTCTGTGTAAATCCTCACTTTTGGATATTGTAAATACATCTATCTCTCTCTCATAATGTCACAAGCTTGCTGTAGTGTACGACTAGAATAACTAAAATATAAGTATAGGCAGAACACCTCTAGACCATGTCAACCAGAGATGTATTCAAGTTTAAAATGGCATCTTTGATGCGTAGGAAAATGCTGAATATCAGGCATTGGTCTTTGTAAGGTGCATTGCATTGTAGCACGTGGTAATGATTATAACAGTCCTGATGAATCCTGTTGCATGGTGACAGGATAACGACGTATGTATCCAGAGACCATGATGCACATATGTTTCAGTAGTTAAGATTTCAGTTGCATGCAAAGAGAGATTATAAAATTCCATTGCTTCCTTGCACACTCCATGACAGTACCATATACTGGGCCAATTGTGCCTTAGTCTGGCAACCAACCAATTAAATTGCTTCTTTACATTTGTTACCTAATAGTATCACACTACTTGATTTAGTATATTTTATACACAAGCATAAATTGTACTTGGGCACATATATCACAAAGCTAAGTGCTTAGTTATTGATTTTATTGTGTTTTTTATTTTTGTGTCTGTGTATGTTCTGTGTCTGGTCTAAAATGGGATCATAATTCTTCCTGGCCTATTCCTTTACCTTGTGTTTACTGTACTCTATATCATCATTCTGTTTCTAATTTAATATGCAGGATTTTCTCTGTGAGACTCATATTATTTTGCCAAATTAATTTTTAAATGTTTTAAGTTTTCATGTGACTAATGTCAAACTGTCTTAATGACTGCAAGTCCGGTTAGACCAAATTTGAATAAATCAATTACCCTCACAGTATGGAAGCGTTGTTCCACTTTCTAGTGTGTTTATGGTAAGAAAATAGACAAATAAAAACAAAACAAAAATAAATGCAGTTAAACAAAGAAATACCACATGCTGTGACAAGAGGGACAAAGTCTCATTACAGATTTCGCACAGTGTACTTATGAAGTTTCGCTGAGCATTATACATGAAACTTATGTGTGTGTGTGTATGCGTGTGTGTGTGAGTGTGTTCGTGTGCGTGCGTGCGCGTGCGTGCAAGAGCGGCACAGCAGAAACCGTTCTTCCACCATTGAAAATAATGGGTTTCAGAGTGCCATTGCCGCTTCCTATGTGTAAGGGCCTTGAGGCATGTAAAGTGCTCCTATATAAAGTGCCAATCTCAGGGTCTGCATGCAGGTATAGTGCATTTCTGACTTGCTGCAAAGGAAAATCCTCTGTCTGATAAAGGCTACATTCAGCACTGAGAGTGTGTGTGTGTGTGTGTGGTGTAGCAGAGTGCTACTCCATTCACCCCTGAACACCAAACAGTGAAGACAGGAATACCCAAATATCTGCACCCAAGTTTAATTTTGTACAGGTTGGTTTATAACAGAGAAATGTCCTGTTCCTACTTCACATTACCTTTATGCTTTGGTTCTGTGCTTTAGGTCCTGTTCACACTTAACTTGGTAAATATGAATATGTATAATTATTTATCCATTTAGCCCTTCCGTCCACACTAAAACAGCATATTCTTATATACTTATACTTATATACTATATGTATATACTCCAACACTGAAAAACGATGCTTTTCGGAAAAAAAATTCTCTTGAGGTCTATAAATTTGAAAACGCCAGATTCGCATTGTAGTGTGGACAGTGAAAGTTTCAGATGGAATGACTTGCCGTTGCCATGATAGTGATAAAATTGAGTGTTCCAGACACCACACTTCTATGGCGTTTTTGTGTTCTAGTGTGGCGCAACACTTTTGAAAAACGATACAAATCAACAATGTGGACGGAGATCATTTTCACCTCAAATATGTGCATTTATTTCAACTCCTCTTAATGTGGATTGGGCCTTAGTAATCAAGCTGATGCATCTGAAAAAGATTCCCTATCTGCCTTTTGCCATTCCTGAGGTTTTTGTTTATGTGTGGGTGTGAGGGCATGCATGCGTATTTGTTTTCTGGGGTGGGGGGGGGGGGGGTTGTATGAGTGCAGGCAGTGGTTAAAGTGGGATTTGGCAGGTGGGGGAACCCTTAAAATCCAGTATCAGTGCAACGGGGAAAATGACTCAGCGTTGGACAACATATTGAGTATCATGGTGTAGCGATACATTTTGGACAAGAATTGCTAGCTTCTTGGTCACCTCTGTACACGCGACAAATTAACTCACCATTTTAACAATATCATCGTGCTAAATCATTGGTATGAAAGAATATATTTATTATTAATCTATCTGAGGTGGCGGAACGGCATTCCTCCCCGCCCCCCCTCACTTTAACCCCTGTGCAGGTGTTTGTTTGTTTGTTTGTTTGTTTGTTTGTTTGTTGTGTTAAACATACATTTGTGGGTGTTCCTTCTGCAGACGTCTTGGGTAATTTGGCTCCTGTGAGGGAGGTTCCAGAGGAAACCTTGAATGAAGACCAATCGATAAACTATCCAGTCGCAGCACTTATTCACCATACGACTAACGGCACAGGGGACTGTCTGTGTGAAGAACTGCACTCCAATGACAAGTATGAGCTCTGGGTTTGTTTTTTCTAACAAATTGTTCTATTTGTCCAAGTTGAATACCCGCTGGCCTCTCAGTTCAACCTCACTAAGATCCATAATAGATTATTAATTTACAGCAACACAATGTAAGTATTGCTATTTATTCCCCTCTGCCATTTTCAACATATTGGATGTCCATTTAGTGTGTCCACAGTATGAAAAGAGTCATGTTCCTATATAGTGCATAGTGCATTCCAGACATTCTGGAGGCGCATCGACACTGTCAGAGACACCAGTATAAGTCAGCATGTCATCAAAATGAGTTATGAAGATGTTATTTTAAGGAAAAAGATTGCTTTAAATAAACCAAACAAATGTAAGTGAACAAGATGTTACTGACAATGATGCTGACTTCCAAACTGTCTCTTTACAAAACATATTTACAAGCAAAATCTTCAAACTAACCCCTCTCGTTCCAACTCAGGCCCTGTGAAGAGTGCTCTGTGTGTGTGGAGTGTGGGTCTAGGAAGTCAGAGTGTGACGGACCCACACCCGGCGGTCAGCCAGAGGGGCCAGCGGAGTCTCCAGCTTCGCCCTCTCGCCGGACGCCGTCGATCGGCTCCAGCCGGCGAAACAGCCCTAGCTGGATGGGTGTAGGCTCGTCGTCCGGGCGACTGCTGCGGAGCAGCGGGAGCGGCCTGACCACCTTCACCATCATCCCCAAGCTGAGGGACAGGGAGAGGCAGCACAGGACCTACCAGGTGGAGGTAGTCCTGGAAAAGCAGCAGTCTTTAGAAGGTCTAGGGCCCCATTCAGAACAGGTAGAACCAAACAGCAGATCCACAGGAAATGGAGAACATGAAGGAAATGCCTCAGAATCAGCAGGTAAGAAGATATACTTGCTGAAGAATGATTTTGTTTGCCCAGTACCACCTGGGAAACAACTGTGTGTAGTTAAATGGTTCACCAAGATGTCTGACGTCGTTCATATAATCAGGTACAGATTGGGCTGATCAGTAGAGGATTTATTAGCTTGATGGAGTTCCCTCCCTCTTTCCTTCCTTCCATCATGTATTCATGTTTCTGTCTTCTCTGTTCGGTCTTTTCTGTCCCTCTTCCTTCCTTCCTTCCAGATAAAAGCAAGGACTGGAGGGCCCCAGACACCAAACGGAAATCCAGCAGTGGAGTCCCATTCTGGGTCTCACAGAGGAGCACAGTGGGTCACACCTCCCTCATGCAGGAACTTCAGAAGAGGGTCCCTGTTTTAAACGGAGAACCACATTACCAGAACACAGACAGGGCAGAGGGAGAGAGGAAATATGATGAGAGGGAGGATCAGGGGGGAAGAAATGTAGAAAAAAAGGAGGAAGAGGAAAAAGAAGAGAATGTAGATGAAGAGGAGGAGTGGGAGGAGGGGAAGGCATCTCATGAAGAAAGGATGGAACAAGAGAGGGATGAGGTGGAGGAGGAAGAGGAGGAGGACAAGGAAGAGGAGGAGGAGGAGGAGGGAGAAGGAGAAGACAAGGAAGAGGAGGAGGAAGAGGAGGAGGGAGAAGGAGAAGAAGATGAGGGATTTGATGGCAGCGAGAAAGAGAGCATCGAGAATGATGATGATGAAGATGAAGATGACGGAGGTGAGCAGGAAGAGGAGGATGAGGAAGAAGAAAAAAGGAAAGAGATAGAAAAGGAAGACTGCTTCCCCCCACCTCCTCCGCCTGTCTTTTGGAAAGAGAGTGCTAAAGCGAGTCAGTACTCCCCTACTGAGGCCGAACACCACCCAGTGGACTTGTCCTCCACCCCTGGGTCCTGTGGCTCTGGAAAGCTGCCTGTCTCCGAGTCCCCAGGGGGGCTGTCACTCTTCGCCCTGGCCGTTGCCCAGAGGGCCCAGCGCTTCACCCAGGCCTTTAACACCCGTGCCTCCTCCACCAACAGACGACGGCTTGGTCACCCAGAGAGCCCCTACAGCAACGGTTAGTGTGTGTGTGTGTGTGTGTGTTGGAGCTGGGGGTGCAGGGGGTATTTAGGAGTGTGTGAACTGGTGAGTGTGTGAAATAAGTGAATAAGTGGGAAAAGGTGTTGATATGGATGATGGTGGACTCAGAGTGCATCAACACAATCATACATACATCTGTATCTGGAGGAACTTACTGTTTTGACAAAAGCAGATAAGCAAACCCCATAGTCTGTTCTTCCCATTTTGATTTACTTAACAAGTTTTTGTCTCTGAGAGGATGTGTGTAGAAATGTCTGGAAATGAACCTGGCTTTAACCCAGCTCAGGAACAGGGTCAAGATTGTCCTCAGCTATCTGCATTGGCGATAAATAAAAAGACATCTGACGTCAGTGCTTTTTCACCAGTTTCCGATTCATTCCTGTGCCTTACTCTAGAGGCACATTCTCACGTCCATTTTATATGGATGTATATGTTACATGTGTTTTATTGGTACACAGTATGTATACTTACATAGACATTATTGTGTGCATTTCTGTTGCTTGGAAAAGCAGAAGCCTGCTTCCATTTGGTGGAGAAACAAACATCTTGATGGTTCAAGAGGTGAATGTATAGACATCCATAACAAACCTCTCCTGTTTATAAAATGTCCAGTTCCTGCATGTCTGTATCTGTGTGTGTGTGTGTGTGTGTGTGTGTGTGTGTTTTCAGATGTGGATGAATTTGTGTTCATAATACAGCAGGGGTAACTAAATGTCATTCTTTGATGATTTGTTAAAAATATCCCCTACAGTAGGTAATTTAACGTCACATACGCAAGGCACAGCCAAACATTTATATAACATGTGACCATTGCAACTGGTCTCTCTGGTAACAGGCTGTGTACCCACTGCTCTCCGCTAAGGGGAGGGAACCTGAGGCTGACCTCGCTGTGACCTTCCCGTGTTTGTTTATCCGCCTGATATTCCTGAAGAAGCCTCGAATGGAAGTTCAATCCGCAACAATGACACATTGTTTATGCCATAAAAAAACACGACATGACACAACGCAGCATGGATGTTTTCACGGTAACCAAACCACCAAACACGGGTGAAGTAGGATGGACGTCTCAGTCCTTGTGAATGGGGAAGGGTATGAGGATGTATTGGATTTTTTTTATTTGTGAGTTATTTTCTAGTCTGTAAAATGTACATTCCAAGCTTGCTTATGGGCTTAAACTGGTGTATTTATGTTACGTTTTGGAGTGTGCTATTTCTGCATTTTTGGCCCACAAACAGATTATTTTTTTACTTTATTTTTTTTTACTGGAATTTATCTGAATCATTTATGTCTTTGTTCTGTCACTTGTTTTGCTACTGTGCATAAATAAAGCATCGAAAATACTCTCATCCATATTGTGAAAATGTCTTTAAATTCCAATGTTATCAAATCAACAACATGTTGTAGCCTGTTGAATGCCATGTTGTAAGAAGGCAATACTAGGTGGATAGGTGTATTTGGACATACATTTGCCCATCTGCACTATATAAACATGTATTTATACATATTTATATGTTTTTAAATATATATTTTCATCTTTGCTTATGTATGTAATTTAAACATAGTATGCGTGTGGCCATGGACAACTTATGTGTTTGATCACAAGGTGGCAGTGTTGCATAGCCAGAAAAAGCCTTGTGAGCTCTGGAACCTGAGATGGATTCCTTTAACTGCAGTAGTTTCCTCCTCACACTTAATCATAATTCTTTATCACCTTTATACAACATGGCCTGCATTTCTTTACCATACCTGTAGTGTAACCTGTAGGGGTAGTGGGCTCTGTGTGTGGGTGTGTCTGTGTGTGCCCACCCATGTGGTGAAAAAATAGGAACAGAAACTCTTAATTTTGCATATCTTCTTTTAGGAGGTTGTGCGTTTTGTGTGAGTTCACAATAACAATGAATACATTATGAAGTAAAATTAGAATGATAACAAAATT
The DNA here is from genome assembly GCF_017589495.1 of Alosa alosa. Lineage (NCBI taxonomy): Eukaryota > Metazoa > Chordata > Actinopteri > Clupeiformes > Clupeidae > Alosa > Alosa alosa. The sequence goes on along the minus strand of NC_063211.1, from coordinate 14,668,493 downwards.
ACATTAATTCACAGGATTAGATGTTATAATCCATTGTGCCAAAATCCAAGGTAAAAACACATTCAGAAGCCCCTACCCAAATTAAAGCAACACCAAAGAGTTTTTTGTACCTTAAAATAATGTTTCCAAAATCGTTTCAGTGGTTCATCAACTCCTAACGGGGTGAACTGCACTTCTGCATTCGTGGCTCTCTATCAGCTATAACCGCACAATGCAGATTTTGCCAGATCGGGTAGCAGATCTGTAGTTCGTTGGAATGAGACATAAGAAACTACAAATTTGACTTGCATCTGATGTTGCAATACATCGTACTTTCATAAAATCATGCAACATATTCTACCTTGTCTGTGGACATCGTTATTTGAAAAGCCAGTGCTGGATAAACAAATAGCGTGTGTGCGACAGAGGAAAGTTCTTTGGTGTTGCTTTAACTTAAAAAAAGCATGCTAACCAACAATCTGCCAACCAATGGTCACAAACACAAGACAAATGGCCCATCTAACAGCAGTATACAGTCACAGTATGCAGCATGTCATTGGGGTTATCAAGTGGACACCCTCATTCACCAATGTTTTGTTAAGTTAGGCCCACAACCCCTTATGAAGGCTTAACAGTGAAACCAGCATCCTGGAGACACTCCCCTCCATGCTGCCACCATATTACCACATTGAAATATTCAATATCCAATATACTCTTAACCAACCTAGGCATGGTCTAGGTTGGTTAGGTTGGTCCATCCCGTTGATGTGGACTGAACCATAACCCTAAAAACCCTAACCAACCACCATCAACCTAGGCACAGTCCGTCGCAAACACAGACCAAATGAGCCAGTTAGCTTACCTTAGCATACGTCCCATGTTGCCACCATATTACCACAATAAAATATCCAAGTACTCTTAACTAACCTAGGCATGGTCTAGGTTGGTCATTAATATTTCAGGCTTTAGGGGCTGCTGTCAAAAATATCAAAAGTGTGTGTAATGGGTAGGAAACGTGCAGTGAATCAATTATTGAAATGGAAAATAGTTAGTTTCATAAGTTGTCATAATTAATATAATTATAGTTATTTTACAATTTATTGTGTCACCTCATTTCAAGCCATGGCAACTCTAGTTATAAGTTTTTAACACAATAATGAATAATGTTTCTATAAGACATATGTCACTAACCTTACACCTACTCTCAATCAAATCTAACAACATTCTTTAATGTGAATTGAATTACAGGAAAAGCACCAAGTGTGCAGATGAAAGCTTGGCAGTGAAGGGAAAGGTGCTCCTGTGTCTGTGTATAGCTGTTTTTTTTTTTTTTTTTTAAAGAGATTCGGACTAGATCCATGATCACATGTGATTGTTGGCTTCAAAGAATGCAGGTGTGTGTGTGTTTGTTTTTGCGGACACACACATTTTGATAAAAACACAGTTCATCAGCTGAGGGCACACATTCATTGTGGGCCCAGCCTGTCTCTCAATTTACTCATTATTCTATTAGCGATACAGTGGATTCTCACTCCTCTCTCTTCAATGTTTGTTTCTCTATCTCTCTCCTACAATTCAACTGAGAGAGGCTGTGCCAGGCTGGTGGAGACACGTGAGGCGGTCGTGGACAACCACGCTGGATAGAAATGGCAGAGAGAAAGGGAAAGAATTTCAGAGAGAGAGAGAGAGAGAGAGAGAGAGAGAGAGAGAGAGAGGGAGGGGTGATGGGCCATCTTGACATTGATTCATAGTGCCTACACTCACAAAATCCCTCCAGCAGTATGTAACGGTACAGCAGGTACACACTGAAAATAAGCTTGCTTTTCCTCACACACAATACAAATACACAACCTTAACATTTAATAATAGATTTACCACCAGTAAACTTTCCATCAACTCACTTTACACAATCTGATATTTTTGTGTGGAACCGACGACGTTCGAACAAAGAGAATGCAGTTACACCAATTCATCAGTAGGGAGCAGCGGAACCTCTTGTTTGACAGCTGCTGTCTCTCAGAGTTATTTCCAAGGAGAGGTTGAACGACTTTATTAAGGATCTGTGTTAGAAAATGCCCATTCCAATCAATTGCCTTGCAAGTAGTCCATGTACCAACCACAACACACTCCACAAGTGTTCACGCCACCTGGGTGATCCAGGGTGATCCACACTGTTCAAGACTCCTGGACAGAGTCAGCCAATCCAGATTAATCAAATCAGGTGAATCAAATCAGATTAATCAAATCAAATCACTTCATCAGGCCCCTGTGCTGGATCAGTTGTGTATATGTGGGTATATTTAATTTAAAGTAAAGTAAGATTTAAATGGTGTTTGTAGCCTACGTGAGGATGGCGGAGAAACAAGGTGGTGTGTGTGTTTGTGTGTGTGTGTGTGTGTGTGTGTGTGTGTGCGTGCGCGTGGGCTTGTGTGATGAACACAAAAAAGTGAAATCTTGTCAAATTAGGTGTTTTAGGTGGTAGGAGGTCATGTCGACTTTACTGAAGGTCGCAAGAATAATAAAAACATTAATATAATTTATAACAATAATTGATAATAAGAACGACATCGCTAGCACCCAGAATCACAAACGTGCAAAAGCAATCCACATTCATAACAAATACATTAATATGATTAATATGAAAAACATTCTTTAAGAGAACATGCTTTTGAAAATACATCTTGAACTTGTGAACCTGGTGAATAACACAGAAGTAATGAAGTAAAACTACTTATTCATTAAGTCTAGTTGATTCTGTAGTGTAGGACTCTAAGTGTGGTCCTGACTAGTTGCCCCCCTGGGGCCTGCTGCTCAGGCTGCTGCCAGGTGTGTGTGTGTGTGTGTGTGTGTGTGTGTGTCTCCTGTCCTTTCTTTTCCTCTCCTGTACTAACTTAACTAACTTCTTCACTACTTTCTTCTCATTTCCTCTGCTTTCTTCTCCTCTCATCTCCATTCCTCTCTTTCTTGCCCTTCTCCTTTCCTCTACTATCCCCTCTCCTTTATTCTCCTTCCCTCCAATCTCTACTCTTCCCCTCTCCTTCAGTTTACCTGTCCTTACATCTCCTTGACTCTTCTCTCTCTCTCTCTCTCTCTCTCTCTCTCTCTCTCTCTCTCTCTCTCTCTCTCTCTTTCTCTCTCTTTCTTCTGGATTGGTTATCTCAGCTCAGCCAGTGTCCAGCCTGCCTCTGACAGCCCTCAGCCGGCAAGAACTGATGGGTCTCCATGGCGATCGATATCTGGTGCACACACACACACACACACACACACACACACACACACACAACAACACGACACACACAGAAAAGCGCACACACCCAGAAATGCACAGAGGAGTGTGGACACAAACTCAGACACACACACACACACACACACACAGAGGGAGAGAGTCCCCGAGGCCCTGTAGGAAATTGCAGTGATGAGCGACGTCTCACTCACACACTGCTCAGCTCCATCGATTAGCCATTACTCTACCACAGCTGACAAAGAGCAGCGCACAGATCATCATCTACAGTCCTGCTGAGAGAGAGAGAGGGTGAAAGAGACAGTGAACTTCCAGAAAGGGGGACAGAGAGAAAGAGAAAGAGAGAGAGAGAGAGAGAGAGAGAGAAAGAGGGTGAAAAGACAGTGTACTTCCAGAAAGGGGGATAGAGAGAAAGAGAGAAAGAGAAAGAATGTCCTGTATGAGCGAGAGAGAAGAGGCCGATGGATGTAAGAGATGGTGGACTGAAGAAAAGATAGAGCATGTCAATGAGAGAGAGGAGACAGAGAGAAGAGAGACAGAGATAATGAGTACAATGAGAGAAAAGACAGGGAGAAATAGAGATGCAAGAGAGACATAGACATTTAAAAAGTACACAAACAGAGGTTACTGTATTGGATATTAAGGACACACACTTATTATTGACTTATTGAGACATAGTAATCAAGATTACTTCCAAATTAAATATGTAACAAGTTTTAAAGGTTACATTAAATATTGTTAATAAATAATATCGTTAAATAACATTTTTGAATTTATTATGACCGCCGCTAGCGAAGCTAGCGAAGCGGTCATATAGGGATTGTCATCTACTTCCTGAATTTTTGGTCAACGATACCCGGGGCACATGAAATTTGGTGGGTATGTAGCCCCACTAGACTTTTACGGAAAAATTTAGTTTGGTCCCCGGTGGACACTCCCCCACCGCGCTGGGCCCCCCGAAACCCAAAAAATGCAGCTTTTCCTAAATAACTACCTGAACCGTGGCACGGAAGATGAAGAAATTTTTATGGTATGTTGGTCTCAAGGGCCCACATCAACCTAGCCCATAATCACTCATTTGTGATTTGGACCCCCCCACCCCAGTAAAAATGAAAATGCAATATCATTCTGCTTTAATCGCCCCTCTCTTCAGTTAAGATGTTCAGAACTGCACCAAAATGTGTATGATTAACCTGACATTCTCTGGGGGTATGCCAAGTTTCGTAGAATTTCATCCATGGGGAGGCCTAAAAAAATTAAGTTATGTGTACATTTAGTGACTGTACACTCATTGGCCTGTAGATGGTGGTGTACACATATACACACGCACGCACACACACACACAGGTACGCACATACCATCAGTATCTGCAATTACAACTGCCGATACATAATTACAAATTTAGTAGGATTAAAGGAAAACCAAATATTCATCATAATAATAATTTGGCTGCATTTCCAGTATTGTCGTCACATAGTCGTTTGTCCACCAGATAGCGCATCGTTGCAGTGAGACGTAATTTTGTTGGAAGTTAATCTAAAGTGGGTTGGAAAGACACTACGCTTCCTACAAGGACAAGACTGTAGTTTACCACTGAGAACGTCTAATAAGGGTAGGATGATTTCTGCATGACATGTAATTCCCATTTCTTCTTGAAGCCGAAATAAATCTGCAAATGTTTATCGGACATGCTTGGTTGTTACTGCAGGTAGGCTACGTTAATCTTAAATTATATCAATAGCCTAGAAATAATGTTACCGTTAGCATTGGTTGAGTGATAGAGGCCAATTTGATTGATTTGATTTGATGTATTTGTAGAAAACCATAAATGCGGTTATAGGCTACCAAGAACATTTATAACAGCACTAATTGCATCTTTCGATTGTCATCTCATTTGCTTACACCATAACCTAGGCTACTAACAGGAGCTAAGTGAGTTAGCCACAACACGTTAGCTACGTGATGGTTTTCTAATGGAAAATATAGGCTAGAACTACCTGAAAGATAACCTGATGATGCATCCTAAACACCGGGCTGGGACATTTAGCTCAAAGTCTCAAAAAGCATCTGAGTCAACGTTCATTCCCAAACACCCATATAGACTACTTCAATCCTCTATTTTCAAAGGTGATTCAAGTAAGGAAGAGCATGGCTGAAAATACATAAATTCGTCAAAGTGAATAATTTGTGTCAACTCGCCGCAATGTAGATTTATTAACGCACCCGTGATCTACATCTCCATTTAAACCAAATATTTTAGAGCGCACGTTGAGCGATGTATCCAAGGCAGGGCTGTACTACACATATTTGTTGCATGTGCTACAAAAATCATTATTTGCGATGGATGATTTATTACCAACGTTACACCGGTCCAATACAGTTTTGCCTATGGCTATACCATGAGACTGAGACGTTTTTTGTTTGTTCGAAGTGGGTGTTTAGGGTGTGAGAGGGGAGTCTACTGTATGTGCTTTGATTCCAGCTTGGTAGAAGTAGTCTATGCGATTAAAAAACACGTGTGTGTGTGAAGTATCCAAACAATGATAACGCTTTCATTATGGCTGCTTTAGCCATAGACCTTGAGCTACTGTACAGTGGGTTGGGTTCCATTTAGAAGTGTCGCTTTCCGTGATTCACACAGCTGCGTGAAATGTATTAGGCTACTACTGATATGCCAGTGCGTGGATATCTCAATTGCAAAATTAAACAATATTTCTATCGAAACAATGGACTAGGCTGGGTGAACTCAGCCTGATCTGCGGCGATTCCTTTTCGAAAAAGATTGGTTGGTCCTTTGTCATAGTTGAAAAATGCAAGGGAACATGAATCGGCATATTTTTGCACAAACAATAACGGACAATAGCTCTTCAACTTGGCCCGTTAAAATGTGTATGAATGAAAGAAACAGCATTTCATGAAGGCCCTTTGTATGTCAGTTATTTGCACCACTGGGTAAAACGGCATTTTGTTTTAGACTACTGGTATTTCATTTGTGCATTGACAATAAAGCTGAATATCATATGAACTAGATGACTAAACTTATGCATATGTAGAAGAAGAAACATTCACAAAAATCCATGACATGACCTCTCTTCTTGATAACTGTTGAAAACTGCATGGAACTGACAGGGATTGTTTTGTTTAATAATAAATAAATAAATACATTATGCTGCTACCTTCTGCTTTTCCCAAATACAATGTAGCCTAAAGGTGTACCTTTCATCAGTCCAGTTGCAATGGATGGACTGTGATGAACTGCCCTACTTGTGATTGTTTAGATATTTTAAAGGTTTTATAACAATGCTACAAATTTTTTTGGCAAGTGCTACAAATCTATTCACATTTGTCGCCAGTAGGCTACTTTGTGTCGCGCCCGCAAACACACATTCCAAACAAGCATACACAAAAGTTTCAAGAGTAGGGGATGGAGTAGAAGATGGAGACAAATTCATTTATATGATTTATTTTTGCGGAATGGATGTACAGGACTGAGCGGCGGTCATATTTTGTACCGCTATGCGGTACATCTAGTTAAGTAAGGGTCATTCTGACATCCCGGTCCTCAACAAACAAAACAAGCCAGAGAGAAAATACACAACGCCGGCAGATCAGGCTGGATTTACCCAGTCTAGGTAGGTTGATATGAAGAAAAAAAAAAGTGTGTGTGTGTGTGTTTGAGGGATGGGAGGTGGAGATGCTTCAGCAGTAAAGAAAGAAAGGCAGACATTCTTGCCAACTAGTCAGCACATGTGTTTTTTTGCATGCACAAAGACGCATGAAACTGTTCAGTAGACTACAGGGATTGTTCCCTCGTAGCGAAAGAACATTGGAAATATTCAGTTTGTAGTTTGTAGCTTTCTATCACCCACACACACTCACACCCATACCCGCACACAAATTTACACACACACACACACACACACACACACACACACACAAATGCACACTTTACACAAACACACAAGCGCACACCATCTAGAAAGAGGCAGTCTCAAAAAGGAGTGTAGCCTATGTGTAGCTTTTCAGAACATAAGGAGAGTTCACAAATGCAGAAACTCTCAACATTAGAGGCTCCAAAAAGAGTGCATTATTTTGTTCTCAAGAGGCCGAACGAGGAGGAATGTTGTGCATTGAGTGAGAGAGAGAGAGAGAGAGAGAGAGAGAGAGAGAGAGAGAGAGAGCAACAGGAACAAGGTTAGCCACATAGCCATTATGGGCTGGGGAAGGAAGCTGCAGCACAGTGTCTTCTCGTTTTTCTCATCCCTTTCTTCATCTCTCTCTTTCTGTTTCACTTCCTTCTCACTCAAGAAAATCACTCTCACTCTCCACAATCCTAGCAAGCAGTAGTTTTTTAACCAGCCTGTCTCCTGAAAGGACCTCAATAGTACGACGGAGTATTAGAGCCACACATGAAGAAAACAAATATTTAAGGACCTCAAAAGACACCACAGCCATGTAGTGTATATACTTCCCTCATACAGTATATGGTTGCGTTCTGATCATAAGGGTCTCTATGATGTCTTCCCTGCTCACTGCAAAAGGTATAAAATCGAAGGAAACTTCACAGGTAACTAAATCACTAAAAAGGCTTTATTTGGAATGCCCTGCTAGTCTCATAATGCCATAGAGAATTTGGATTCACAAGATTAGGTCCATGCATTATCCACGGAAAACGATTTAGAATATCCATGAAGATCTTTGTAAAAATGCATTTTGTTAAAAATGCAATACTCTCGCTAATAAACGTCCCCATGCTTTGCACTATGCATTCTATTAATCTACAGTGCTTTCAGATTGTACCTGCATTTTCAGTTGTGAATGCCAACATTTTCGTGTACAGAGGATAAAATGATTCATGTTCAAGCAGCCAAGTTTGCAACATTGCAATGTTCTCGCTTACAAGTCAGTTGATGGTTGTCTCTGGAGAAAAAAAAACTTCTGCCGGAGTGATGTGGCTATATTCCTTAGCTCTTTCTGCATTTGTGAACTCTCCTCATGTTCTGAACAGCTACACATAGGTACATTATGTACCGTTCCCTTCAAACTAAATGCTGTCTACGGAAGGGAATTCTATTTAACATGGCTGACTACCCTCCGCAGTGATCTACAAAATGATCGGAACAAACCCTATGTCCTCCGTCACTCCTGTTCTTGATAATCATACACATTCAAAGGCACACACACACACACACACACACATTTGGACAACATTGCCATCACCCTGACAAATCATTTCCAGTGACACAGTGAATTATACACACTCACATGGAAATGCAAAACAAACAGTTGTATATGCACTTGCATATGGATACATTACATAACACACACTTTCCTTTCATGGAAATAAAAAAATAATTGTAAAATTAAAAAATAAATGTTTTCCTCCTTGTGCAGCGGACCAACTAGCACAGAAGACACACACTGCTTGTTTATAACACGTCACTGAGGCTGACGCATCCAGTTCAAGGCCACTCGTGTGCATCTCTCAGGGGCTCTCCACATTCCTCTCTCCTCTAAAAAATAAGCACTCACAGAGCACATCCACTTACCCATTTACACAGGCATACAACCACTAAACCAACAGAACAGGACAGGACAACAGGACAGCTTTTCCATGTCACACTTACTGTCACCTTACTGCTTGCACTGTGGGAGCTTCACACTCTGGGTTCTGCCTTGAGCCTACAGTATTTCAATTCTTTTTGGCACCATGTAAATGAATCTGAATTGGGTTGAATTTAATTGAACTGAATGGAACTGAAAGGTGTTAGTGCCTGCCATTGTGTGTGTCTGCTGCAGCAATTAAGAGTGCTGAAGGGGAAACCAAGCTGCTTCTATCTTGGTTGTGTAGAGGACACCCTGGCAGGGAGCTTGGTGTCTAAATGGCCTAATCTGATGGAGTTGCTTTAGTAGAAAATAGTGTTTGTGTATCTCTATCTCTCTCTCTCTCTCTCTCTCTCTCTCACACACACACACACACACACACACACACACACACACACACACACACACACACTCTTTTTCTGTTTGTGTGTGTTCTCTGTAATCTTTGGTGAATGGTCCCACAAAGGTAAGGCCAGACAAGTTTATTTATGCAGTGCAATTCATACACAAAGGCAATTCAATATGCTTTACATATTTATAAAAACAGTAAATAATGGTAAATAAAAACATAGAAGGACAATCATTTTAAAATAGTTAAAATAAGGTGTGTTTGTTTCTCAACGTGTTTGTGTCCTTCTGCTTCTTTGCTCTTTTCTCTCTTTCACTCACTCACTCACTTTCTCTCCATCTATTCATCTCCCTCTCCCCTTCCTGACCTCCTATTCAGCACAGGTTCAATCCCATTTCAGAGCTAACTTGTCTGAGTTTACATGGGCAGGCCAATGCTGCAGCTGGTTGTGGGCATCTATACAAACATGTTTTTTGTTGATGATATAGACATTGTCATTCTGGCCTTGAACATCCATGACACACACACACACACACACACACACACTAATATAGACATGCAGGAAGCTGACATTTCTAAACAGAAGAGATTTGTTATGGATGTTAGGGCCACATTAGAGTGGTGGTTGCTAGGTTGTTGCTAGGGTAATTAAGATGTTGGTAGAGAGTTGATAGGGTACATATAGTGGGGTCGTATGTATGTGTAATTTTTCTTAGTCATTTCAAATTTGTGTTAAAGTTTGGTTTTCACTTCTAAGTTGAAGTGAAGGGTCTATAGAACAATTTGAGTCCGGGTGTCAAACACACAGATAACAAAATAGCCTCTAAGGGCTGCAAAATATTTAAACTGCTACAACTTTTGACTAGTTTAACCAAATATAACATATGAGGTATGTATGGATTCAGAATTAAAAGGAGAAACTGGGTGAGCTAAGCATTTGGTTACCAGATTAAAAACACACTTTATAATAAACACATTTTTAGCCCATGGACAGCAAAATTGTGCTTTTTTTTAGATAAAGGGTGGAAATGCCCTCAAAGTTGCAATGGAACATAATTTTTAAAGTTATTGTAAATAAAGCCTGGGTAATCACTCAAATCGATTTAAGATCGTTGTTCAGAATATCCCTGAAGCACAAAGATACCTAGGATACCCATACACAAATATGGCTGCATAAAGCCGATGTGATATTAAGCACCCAACTTGCAACTTTGAGTTTATGAATTTAGGATCATGAGTACCAACTTTTTTTCAATCAAGCCATCATTTTATTCACAAAAAAATCACAAAAGAACTTTATATCTGGAAGAAAGTAAATCAATAATAGTGTGCGTGGAATTTTGAGGAACCCATTGCGTAATACAGGCTTGTGAAAAAGGCTAGAGGTCTATTTTTGAGTACATAAATCAATGACCAATGACACAGTTTCTGAATAAAGACGGTTTTAGGTAGTCATGAAGTAGTCATGATAGCCTAAAGTAGGCAACAGACCCATTACACAGCTCAGTCATCATCATGGGCATTGCCTAGCTCTCTATATCAGGGCCGTGCAGAGACCTTTAGTGGGCCAGGTGCTCAAATTGAAAAAGGTGTACACGAAACAAGATTTTTAAACATATGTCAGCATAACTTAGAGTTCAATCCGTTAAATTATAGCGACCCATATTGAAACAAAATTCAACATGGAATCTTACAACAAACTACATCATACTATAGTATATAGATCATTTACCCCACCAGGTGAAATCTTTATCTATTTGTTTGTATGTGTGTGTGTGTGTGTGTGTGTGAGAGAGATCCACTGCCTTTTGTGGCTTCCTTTCTGCATTTGTCTACTGTCTTTGAGGCATCTTGCACTGCATAATTCAATATCATGATTTATAAAACAAAACACAATTTAACTTTGTAAAAACCAACCTGAATTGACATGAATCTAGCTTTTAGTCAGTTTTATAGCTGTAGTTCAGCTGTTGTTCAGTTGTTCAGCTTTGAATCAGAAAATATAGCAATAATACAGTACCCTCCCGAATTATTGGCACCTCGGTTAAAAACAATCTGTTGGTGATTTATTGTAATCTCACAATGAAAGAAATTAGGAAAAATCCAACCTTGAAGGGAAGCAAATTTATTTGGAGAAAAAGGAAAATCTCATAAAGAAATAAATATTTGTAACATAAACAAACATTGCTCACAATTATTGGCACCCCTGCTTGTAATAACTTCTTAAGCCTCCCCTTTGCCAATAAAACCCCATAAAGTTGGAGAATACAAAGCAAGGGATTTAAGACCGTTCGTCTTTACAAAATCTCCCCAGATCGTCCAGATTCTTAGGTCCACACTCCTCTTTGACTCACCCCACTGTTTTCCTATGGAGTTTAGATCAGGGGACTGAGATGGCAATGTCTGGAGCATGATTTTGTGTTCAGCAAACAATATTTGTTTTGATCTGGACATTTGCTTTGGTTTATTGACCTGATGAATGATCCAATCATGACCAACTTTTAGTGTCTTGGCAGAGATTGGCAGATTTCCTTTGAAAATTTTCAGGTTTTTCTTGGTGTTCATGACACCATGCACCTTAATTAGGTTCTCAAGGCCTTTGTGAATAAAAACAGCCCCACAATAGCACAGCCCCTCCACCATAATTCTCATTAGGCATGGGGTTCTTTTCAGTATAGCCATTCTTCTATGTACACCAAACACATCTAAATTTTCATTTCATCTGACAATAGACCACACTTCCAGACAAAGTCACTGTACCATTCAGTAACTCTTGCCGTTTACATTAGTAGTCAAATGGCTGGACAGGCTTTTACCTGCATGCCCTCTAAATAAGCTATTAGGAGTGAGGTCACTTTTGAAGACTTTTTGGGGACTTGGTGACCCTCAAGATGATACATCATCGGTTTAATACCGCTATTACTGTATCTGGCCCTATAGCCCAGAAACCCCCATTCAACCCCATCTTCAACCTTTACAATTTATCTTCATTGACTTACATAAACATACTGTCTACTGTTTTAGCCAAAATTGTACAAAGTAAAGAGGCATCATACAGGCCCCTCTGATTGGACAGACAGTCTATCAGTCAATCCCCGTCAACAACCATTTCCATTGATTCAAAGGGCCAACATGTAAAAATAGACACCAATTTTGCAACAAACCAGTCTGAAGTAAGCATGAGAAATGTACTAACTCTTTGAAAACTAGATGTACCCGCGATAGCGTACACAAAATATGACCGCCGCCAGTCCTGTACATCCGTTCGAAAAATAAATCACACTTCAATTTGTCTCCATATTTTACTCCATCCCCCACTCTTGAAACTTTTGTGTATGCTTGTTTGGCATGCCTGAGTGTGTGTGTGCTGCACACAGAAAGTACCCTACTGGTGCTGAAAAGGTGAATAGATTGTAGAATAGCCAAAGAAGATGTAGAATTGTTATAAAACCTTTAAAATCTCTAAACAATCACAAGTAGGGCAGTTCATCACAGTTCATCCATTGCAACTGGATTGATGAAAGGTCACTTACACCTGTAGGCTACATTGTATTTGGGAAAAGCAAAAGGTATCAGCATAATGTTATTTATTTATTTATTTTTTTATGTATTTTTAAACAAAAACATCTCTGTCAGTTCCATGCCGTTTTCAACAGCTATCAAAACAAAGGTCATTTTGGATGGATGGATTTTTGTGAATGTTTCTTCTTCTACATAAGATTTTAGTCATCTTTAGTTCATGTAATACTTTATTGTCAATGCACAAATTAAGTAACAGTAGTCTGAAACGTTATTGTTAATGCACAAATTAAGTAACAGTAGCCTAGTCTGAAACGAAGTGCTGTTTTACATCTAACCAGTGGTGCAAATAACTGACATGTCCAAATGGGCCTTGATGAAATGCGCCGCTAGACTGTTCATACACATTTTAACGGGCCAAAGTTGAAGAGCTTTGTCCGTTATTGTTAGTGCAAATATAGGCTGATTCATGTTCCCTTGCATTGTTTAACTGAGGTCCATGGCTAGTCTGGCTTTCATCAGACCAAGCTCAATCTTTTAAGAAATCAAAAATAAATAAATAGCGGGCAGATCAGGCTGGGTTCACCCAGCCTAGTCCATAGGCACCCGATATTGTTTAATGTTCCGATTGAGATATACACGCTCTGGCTATTCTAAATGCAAAAAATGCATCAGGGAGTTATGACAAAACGGTAACTAACAAACTAGATCCTAATAGAAAGTTGTTAGCTTCCTAAGCTACAGGTAGGATTATATAGGCCTATTGACAACATAAATTGTCAATAGGCTATCCTGGCGACACAAATAAAATCTCCTTTGAAACCAATGGCTTACCGCCTTTACAGTATCAAGCGGACTTAAACTGTCATATCGTGGCGAAAAGTTGTAATAACATTCACGCAGCTCCATGAGTCAAGGAAAGCGCCAAATGAAGTAGCCACTTCTAAATGGGACCTACTACACAGTAGCTTAAGGTGTTTTGCTAAAACAGCCATAATGAAATGAAGGTGTCATTGTTTGATACTTCACACACACGTGCTTTTTAATTTCACAGACTACAACTACCAAGCTGTAATCAAAGCACATCGATTCCCCTCTCACACCCTGCACGCACTTTAAAACAAAATAAACAGGCGCCTCAGTCTCACGCATGTATAGGCAAAACTGCATCAGACCGGTGTAACGCTGGTAAATCTTCCATTGCACAGAATGATTTTGTAGCACGCGTGCAATAAATGACAGTCGAAAGATACAAACAGTGCTGCTATACATTTGCTTGGTATAACCGCATTTATAGTTTTCTACAAATGCAATAAATCAAATGCCTCCATCACTCAACCAACGCTAACGGTAACATTACCTAGGTCCTTATTGATATTACAAGATTAACGTTACCTGCAGTAAAACCAAGCATGTCCGATAAACATCCTCAGATTTATTTCGCTTCAAGAAGAAATGGGAATTACACTTCATGTGAACATCGCCCTATCCTTATTAGATGTTCGCTGCGGTGAATTACAGTCCATGCCTTGATGCCATGATGATGAATATTTATTTTGGCTTTCTTTTAATCCTACTGATTTTCATTTTTTTTACCGGGGCAAATCACAAATGAGTGATTATGAGTCAGGTTTTATGTGGGCCCTTGAGACCAACATACCATAAAAGATTCACAGAGAACTGTGTCTGCCCTACCCTCCTTTCGGGGGTCCAGTCCAGCGGGGGCTGCAGATGAAAACGAAAAATGACGGTTCCATGCTATCCATATGGGGGGCAAGTACATGCTCACCAAGTTTTGTGTACCCGGTCTTTCAGTGTCCCGGGAATCCTTGTTGGTGTAATGCGCCACTAAATGTACAAATAAATTATTTTATTGTAAGGCCCCCATGAACGAAAGTACACAAACTTGGCATGCATTCAGAGGGTGTCATAATGATCCTACACTTTTAATTTTGTGCAGTTTTGACCTTGTCAGCCAGAGATATTGAGATGAAAACACCTAATTTTATGATTTTAATTTTTAACTAGGTGGCGCTATACATGAAATAAGTGGTAATGGGATGGGTTGACATGCCCCCTTAAGACCAACATACAAAAAAAAGTGGACCTCCTAGGCCCTACGGTTCTCGAGATATTCACAGAAAACTGTCTCCGGCCACCTACAGGCCAGTTGGTGTATAGTAACATAAATTAATTTATTGTGTGGCCCCCCATGAACGGAATTCCACAAAACTTGGCGTGCATACAGAGGGTGTCATAATGATCCTACACTTCCAATTTCGTGCAGTTTTGACTATGTTAGGTCACAGGTACCTTCAATTACACCACCTCATTTTACTTTTTTGTGTTTAACTAGGTGGCGCTATACATGAAATGAGTGGTTATGGAATGCGTTGACATGGCCCCTTGAGATCAACATACAAAAAAATAATGGTCCTCCTAAACCTTACGGTTCTCGAGATATTCACAGAAAACTGTGTCTGCCCTACCCTCCTTTCGGGGGTGCAGTCCAGCGTGGGGGCTACAGATCAAAAACGAAAAACGATGGTTCCATGCTATCCATATGGGGTTACATGCCCACCAAGTTTTGTCTACCCCGGTCTTTCAGTGTCCCGGGAATCATTGACGGAAATTTGGACATGCGAAAAAAAAAAAAAAAAAAAAAAAAAAAAAAAAAAAATCTGATTAAACCTATATGACCCGCCCGCTTCGCTGGGCGGTCATAATAAAAGAATGTTCCTCAACAATGCAATATTCTAAAAATCAGATATTCTAGAATGCTTATTCTACAACATTTTAATGCAATTTTGTCAGTATTTACTGAAAGATAATGCATAAAACAACCCTCATTTTAACATATTACCACCAACTGGATTTTCATGGACTTTTACTATGGTGTTTAAATCACCAATTGAAATATAAAAATGTGAAAATAAATTCTGTTGCAATAAGTTTTGGGTCAGACCTTACTTTGCCTGGACTACATGAAAATTTTCATTTCTTGAATTTCCCCTAGGGATCAATAAAGTATATCTATCTATCTATCTATCTATCTATCTATCTATCTATCTATCTATCTATCTATCTATCTATCTATCATGCATACATGGGATATCATAGGCCTAATGTTTGTTTGTGGCAATGCAAGGGATTAGGCCTACGACAGTGCCGGGGCACACTAATGTGCCGTGAGAGATCATCAGGTGTGCCGCAGAAAATTACCCAAATGTCACTCACTGGTCCAGAAAAGCAACTGTTGCATCAAAGAATTTAGTTAAAAATGATGTTTCATTGCAACTTTGAGGGCATTTCCACCCTTTATCTAAAAAAAAGCACAAAAAAGCACAAAAGAACAGTTTCTCCTTTTAATTCTTAATCCATACATACCTCATATGTTAAAATTGGATAATCTAATGAAAAGTTGTAGCAGTTTATATATTTTACGGGCCCCCCCAGAGGCCATTTTTTATCTGTGTGTTTGACACTCGGACTCAAATTGTTCTATAGACCCTAAACTTCAACTTGGAAGTAAAACCAAACTTTAACACAAATTTGAAATGACTGAGCCTTACACAACCCCACTAATACAGTATGGTGGTTACTATGCTAAATAATGCAGTTGCTATGCTGGTTAAAGCCAATCCATGTGTATACAGGTCATGTACATGGTCTACTGTGGATCTACAAAGATTTGTTTGACATGGATTAGATTTTACGTGACCTGTATAAACATGGATTGACATGGATTGGCCTGTATACACATGGATTAGATAGATAGATAGATAGATAGATAGATAGATACTTTATTGATCCCCAGGGGAAATTCAAGGTCTCAGCAGCATACAGACAACACAAACACATTCTTTAACAGCAGAAAGAGTAATTAAAAGATCCCTAAGCAGGACAGTAAATAAAGAATATGCTAAATATACTAAAATACAAATTATACTAACATAATATATAAAAATATACTAAAAACAAATTATAAAAATACAAATTATACTAAACAATCAAATCAATTCTAAAAACAGTTATCTAATGTAATGCAGGCTTTTTTACATGAAAACTGGTGCTGGTAAAAATGAAAGTGTAAAAATTAAACATGGCCATTTTCTAGGCTGATTTGACATGGAACTATACTCACATTCCGACGTAATAATCAAGGAACGTTGCTAACGTACCATGGGCGCAGCAGCACAATGATATCATGCAGCACCTGAAAATACTGTAGCCCCCCGTTGGCCTTCCAGCAGCAAGTTTGAGCTGCAGCAGATTATTATACCAGAATGAGAGTATAGTTCCATGTCAAATCAACACTTTTAAGCGTGATGCTAGCAGGCAAGATGTTAATGGTCTAATCCGGTCAGTGTTGGCATGCTTTTTAAGTCTGGTATACCATTCCTCGTCTCCCATTCCCCGGTCTTTTTTTGTTGGCGCAGCCATTTTCGTTGCGTGTAGTTAACTTAGCATTCAGGGAGGCAATAACTGCTCACGTCAGTTATAGGCCGGAAAAGAGAACATCTTTATTTGTGCACCATCATTTATATAAGTCATTACGCACAACGTATGACGTATGAGATCACTGTTAACACCTCCCTTGATCTCATGCTGTATAAATCACATGTATTCAACTCTCACAATATCCTAACAATTTTTTGTCTAACAGAGACAATCCCATACCTTGATGGAGCTTAGATGCTTACATACTAAGCATACATTTCACATCTTGAACTTTGTCATTGGCTTAGTCATAACATCAGCCACCATATCAACTGTATGACAGTATTCAATCCTCACTTTGCCATCATTAACTGCTGAACAAACAAAATGATACCTAATATCAATGTGATTGCTCCTCTGGTGGGACACTGGATCTTTGGATAAGGCATTGTACCTTGATTATCCTCCAAAATCATCACTAGTGGTGCATATTGACAATCATTCTCCATCCCATTCATCAACTGTACAAGGTACAAACTCTCTTAAGTGGTTGCAGCCAGCACCATACTGTATATTCAGCCTCACATGTTGATAACGCAACTGTGGCCTGTTTCCTAGATTTCTTAACATCCATCTGAATGAATTAACATGTGGGGTTGATCACATTACCACTACAGGTAACTACTGCATCACAGTATATCCACTACAGCTAACAAGACACTACTGAGGACCTGACAAATCTGTGTTTATGAGCTCAAGTGCTGCTTTTGCTTGTGTATCTGGTTCTCTGTTCCTGCTCTGAACAAATTTGCCTTGTGTGCATATCTCACAGTTTAGTTTAGATTTGTCAATTTAACCCTTAATCTGCATTCCCCGTACAACATCCTACAATCTGGAAACATCATCATAGTTACAGTGACGAAGTATTTTGTGCCAAGTTTGGATATCATAACAGCCGTTACAAAAATCACAGTTTTCATCACCTTCATCACTTACTTTGGGCTTCGGACTTGTAACCAGAGGGTTGCTGGTTCGAACTCCGACCAGTAGGCACGGCTGAAGTGCCCTTGAGCAAGGCACCTAACCCCTCACTGCTCCCCGAGCACTGCTGTTGTTGCAGGCAGCTCACTGCGCTGTGATTAGTGTGTGCTTCACCTCACTGTGTGCTGAGTGTGTTGTGTGACCTCACTCCTAATAGCTTATTTAGAGTGCTGAGAGTGTAATTCACGGATTGGGATAAATGCAGAGACCAAATTTCCCTCACGGCATTAAAAAAAGTATATATAATTATACTTATACTTACAGTGTTCAAGTAATAAAGTCTATTGTGTCAAACTTGGTACCACTCTTGTGGATGAGTTCGTCATGGCCTTGTTGGAACTTGATTGAAGCTCCATTGGTTGTCGCTAATTTTACCGATAAGATGTCTTGTGTGGATAAGACGGTGTGTACTGTGCATTCATCAGCTTGGCCTTCACTCGTTTTCCCTCGCGTTTCACAAGGCTCACCTCAGGGTCACCCCTCCTGAGTGCCACGCCGCTTGATCTGGTGCCGTCAGCCAATTCGATAAAGTGCTTCTCTGGCTGGAACGTCATGTCAAACTTATTAAACTTCCCGATGTCCGATGTTGCTTCCATGTCCGTTTAGCTGGATGCCGCTTGCCTTGAAAGCATATTCGTGTTCTATAGGCCAGTCAATCTAGCCCCAAAAGACAAAACATTTGCAACAGAAATGTCTCATAGTTTTTATTGGTCTTAATACCCTCCTCAATCATATACTAAAAGTCTACCGCCATAGATGGAGTGGAACATATTTTTTTTCGAGATTAAAGGCCAAAGTTGGGCCCAACACTCTAAGTAAATTGAGTAAAATAGGGGAAAATTCTCAATTACTAGCTATCACTATGAAAATTCTCCAGTTGATTAGTGGGTTCATTAGACCATCAAAATAGAAAATAACCAATTTTATCCACTGTGGCACAGCTGTAATATTCAATTATAGATTTGACTCTGTGGCAACAAAAAAAGTTCAATCCATGTTCACATCCAAGTTTGCCGACATATTTGCACATATGCCTCTGCACTCTGTGCAAGCTAGGGAGCAGTCGAGGCCTTGACGACAGTTGTGCTGCAACCAGACTTGCACTTGCAGACTTGCACTTGCAGCAAATATTGAGGTGCAGGCAGGGGCGGAGTGGCAAGTGCGGGCCGGCCCATAGACCTTTTATCGTGGCCGTGAGTCTGAGAAATGCATTTAGAATTTTCCGCGAAAATCTCTGCGATCTGCACTTCAGAGTTCTAAGAAGTCCAACCAATATTTATACCACTCGCTCACTGTCTATGTCATTCATAGTTACCCTGCACACTCATCTCTCCCATGCTGATTTCTGTGTAGGCTAGCCGTAATTTTTTATCTTAATTAATTTTTGTCTTATTCAGGCGTTACAGAACTTTCATGGTCACAAATAAAATAAAAAAATGACAATTTCATTTGTTTGTTTGTTCTTAAATTAACACAGGCCTAGGCTAGAATGGAGCAAAGCCTCCTGGGAATGGGGAATGTGTTTCTGGTTTATCCAATGAACCGATTGCAGGTCAAGTCTATTTACAGAAATGTAGGGGGATAAATGAGCGGCCCCTCGTCTAATGGCATGACCCTACAAGCGATCAAGTTCGAGGAAAACTACAGGATTTTTGACAGTCGACGGATTTGCGTGGTTGCTTGCTGTTTTAACCTACACATGGATGGAAGGCAGAGAGAAAGGTTAGTGGAGCTAAAGCATTGATGTTATTGCTAGGCAGAAACTAGCACAAGCTAGTATTATGTTGATATGTAGCCTTGCCCTAGCCTATGACTAATTAATGGGCCACTTAGGCTGATATATGGTTTGTGGAACTCGTTGGAACTGTCTATATGTAAGTGCAATTGGCTTGTTGTATGGCATTAGCACTATCCATAGTTCCTTATTAGTATTTTAAATGAACATATATTTTGTTTGTGTTGATGTGTTTGCGTGTTTGGGGGTGGTCAGTATGGACAGGAATGAGGCATGAGTCTTGGATCTTCCAGCCCCATTCCTCTGGTTGTAGCAAGTTTCCCACCCATTCTTGAACTTGATGGTACACTCTAAAGCTATGAAATATAGCAGATGAAGATGTTGGCAAGTTGCGAGGGTGGATAGCTGTTTTGCTGTCAGTCACCTTACTATAAAACGATCTACAAAGGCAAATGAGCAGATTCTCTCAATGACCTCAGACTGAAACGTTTTAATATTAGAACTTTTTTGTTGTTGCCACAGAGTCAAATCTATGGTAACGCTTTAGAATAACATGTGCTTATTAGATATTAACAGTGCATAATAAGCAGTTAACAATCCATTACTAACAGTTAGTTAACTGTTGTTATCCTTTAATAACATTAACTAACTGCTAACATGCAGCTTGTAAGTGATAACAAGCAGCTTGTTAATGCTTGTTAATGGTGTATAAGACAAAGAGGTACGCTTTCTTACCTATTTGTAGTAAATTTTGCAGCCCCCCAATCTAAAGCGAGGACCATGTAGCCTATAGCTCCACAAGCCCGACCTTCTATCTCTATATATCTATCTAGCTTGGTTTAGCTGTGAGAAATGCACCTTCAAAATTGCTGCAGCAAGCAGGAATCGAACCCCGGTCTCCTGCGTCATGGAGTGACCTCTTACTTACTGAACTACACTCCTATCTGTGTTTTTGAAGAACATATATTGATATTCTATATCATACCAGCTATGCATTTTACAAATATGTTTCTGATGGAAAAGTGGTGTTTAATTAATGCAGGAACAGACCACAAATGTTTGCCTCTGTTGCGACTTTGCAAAACTAAAACATGTTTCAAATCAAGTGCGAACGTTCGCCTATGTTTGCGACTTTGAACGCACCCACTTTGTCTTTAAGCCTCGGTTGCTAGGTAACCAAACTACATACAAAGCTGGCATAATGTCTTTTGACTGTTGACAAACTGTTTTATGCGTTCATTGAACAAAGATTATGGAAATTAAACACCACTTTTCCATCAGAGACATATTTGTAAAAAGCATAGCTGGTATGATATAGAACATTTTGGTATATAGAATCAAGATGATCATTTTCTTCATAAACACAAATAAGAATGTAGCTCAGTAAGTAAGAGGTCACTCTATGACGCAGGAGACCGGGGTTTAAGTCCTGCTTGCTGCAGCAATTTTGAAGATGCATTTCTCACAGCTAAACCAAGCTAGATAGATAGATAGGCTACAGTAGATATATATAGAAGGTCGGGCTTGTGGAGCTATAGGCTACATGGTCCTTGCTTTAGATTGCATGTTTAACAGTTAGTTAATGTTATTAAAGGATGAATGAATGTTAACTGCTTATTATGCACTCTTAATACCTAATAAGCACATGTTATTCTAAAGCGTTACCAAATCGGTAAGTGGATTTTATAGTAACACTGGTTATTTTCTCTTTTGATAATTGTCTAATTTCCTGCTCTTTATTTGTTTACATAAACATAGTTGGTGGTTTTGTTTGTTTCTAATACTGTAAGCCTGGAAGAAAAGAAAAGAAGAATCAATGACTTGTCTGTTAATAGTGGTTTCCGGTGAAAAATGTATTCCCTTTCACTATAATCTTTAAAGGGTGTTTTCTCAAAATTAGGTTTCCATACACTGTGGAGGAGAAATATCCACTTCAGTAACACCTACATACTGTAAACTATTCATTACTTCTTTCTATCTATATTTTGTGTTTGATTAGGGAGTAGTTATGTTGATATATTTTCAATAGCCTGATATTTTCTACATTTTATACCAAAAACATCTGACTCTAAATAGTATTTTCAAATGTATGGGATGATTGAGAAACATATAGCCACAGTCCCTTCTTTAATTTTGACTTTTTGTATTGTCTCAACATAATGAAACAATACATTTTTAATCTGGCTTCATCCAATTTTCAGATTGTGTGTTTTGTAATATATGCAAATTATGGTACATTTTATGAATAAATGCCTAATTTGCATAATAAACATAAAATCTCAAAAACGTGTAACACATTTTTCTTTGGTATGATGTCACTAATCAACTGGAGAAGTTGTATAGTGATAGCTATTAATTGAAAATGTTCCCCTATTCTACTCAATTTACTTAGAATGTTGGACACAACTTTGGCCTTTAATCTAGAAAAAAATATGTTCCACTCCATCTATGGCGGTAGACTTTTAGTATATGATTCAGGAGGGTATTAGGACCAATAAAAACTATGAGACATTTCTGTTGCAAATTTTTGTCTTTTTGGGCTAGATTGACTGGCCTATTACTTTCTTCATCAGCTACTTGTTTTACGTTGTCTCTCTTTCTACGCCTGCAAGCTGCTTTGGAGTGTGTGGAGCTCTTGAAGCTTCTCCTTGAACAGTCTGTGGTTGGGGTGAGAACAGTCTTTGATAATGCTGTGTGCCTGCTGCTCATCTTTCATCAAATGTGGCGTTCCCAAAGATTCAATCTTAGACCCTCTCTTATTTAAATGTTTTATGTTTTTAGGAAATATCTCTGTTTCACCTTTTGGTATTTCGTATTGTATTTATTTATTTATTTACTTATTTATTTAACTTTTTACAATTCTTGATATGATATTTTATGCATTACTTGATTTTTATTTCTTTTCTTACCCCTGCCTAGTAGGACCATTTCATCAAAATGTATTCCCGTATTGTCAACTCCTAACTGCCTCAATGGTAAAGCACTTTGAATCAACTCCTGTTGTTTTAAAATGTGCTATATTAATAAAGTGACTTGATGTGACTTAAATTACCCATTAAGGGATTGTTCGTTATTTATTTAAGGGGCGTTTATTTTGGGAGCGTTAGTCAAAAAAGACGTGACCCTCCCCAACAATGTATTGATGCCTTCTGTACTGGGTCAATTAGGGAGCTTGCATGCTACCACTCCTTCCTTGAAATGCCTTGAAAAGGCTGTCGTTTGCACAATTTCACAAATAATCACCGGGACCGAAACATACTTGAACTTTTTTTCCGCTGACTCTAGGAGGAGCTGCAGGGCCGTCGCGAACTTGACAGGTCACTTACGTGCATGAAATCATGCGATAGCCTACTACACGTAGCCTACTTGTCGGTGAATTTTAATAGTAGGCTAATAGGCTACACCAGCTTGTCTAAGAGGGGGAATTGTATAGCCTATAACATTAGCTGAGTCCCATAGGCTATTTGGCCATAAGCCGTTTATCATAGGCTACATCACGAAACCAAACTAGTGTAACAAAGCACTTTACAGAGATGGGAAGTAAGGAAGTACAAATACTGTTTAAGTTTTTCAGATATTTTACTTTACTTTACTATTTATTTTTGAGGCGACTTTTTACTTTTACTCCTTACATTTTAACACGAATATCGGTACTTTCTACTCCTTACATTTTACAAAACTGGGCCCAGTTTCCCGAAAGCATCTTAAGCCTAAGAGCGTCGTAAATTCCCTCTTACGAACGTCTTAAGATTTACCGACTGTTTCCCGAAACCATTGTAGCTTAAAGGGAAACTTAGCAGGATTTCCCCCTCTGCTGGAGAAGTTGTGCATTATGCTATTTCAAACTGTGGAAAAAGGTATTGATAAAGCACATGGATTTGTTTACAAGCTAGCAAAACGGTTAGCATAAGTTCGGTAGACAATGTGGATGTTACAAGGTAAGAAACACAATTTAAAACAAGTTTCTTGTTTCTCACTTCTCTTTCCGGGACGGTAGTCTCAATGTTGCAAGGTTGGTTTTCCGCCTGGGGACGCTAGGGGCAGCGGGAAAAGTCACCATTTTCACCGGAACAGGTCATTTAACCATCCAAATGATTTCTAAACGGGTTTATTACGTTGAAATAGTTGCCAAGTTCCCCTTTAAGAGCGTAGTGAAAACACTCGTAGATCTACGAGTGCTCCAGAGTTCTCGTTAACGGCTAAGAGCGTCTTAACAGTACTTCTCACTGAGGTCACCAACAAGACATACAGAGGAATTACAACTTAGAATACATAATCCAATTTACGTTCCCATTCTTTATTGTGTTTACCTGGAATGAATCAGATTTTAACGTGCAAAATAGCAGAGCCTACATTTAATAGTCATAATAATGTGATTAAAAGCGGACAAAAATGCAATCAGTTATGAAACGAGACGTTGCCAGAATAGTTTGCCATTATCTTTGCTAAGTGAAGGCTATATTTTATTAGGCCTATGAGGTAAAAGCAGAGAAAGGAACATGTGGTTTAGTCTTTACTGCATCAAAATCTAAGCCTACACATTTCCTCACTTTCTTACTCGACTTCTTTCTTATCTTCAAACGTGTTCTTAAGTGACACTGCGAAAAATTATTGCATGGTGCAACAATCTAATCTTAAATAATTACAATTATGTATGTCTGTGTGTGGTATATAACCTAGCCTACTTGGGATGCGTACATGCAGATGTCAAAGTGTTTCTATTTTCGTATTGATGTGAATTAATGTGTAGATCCGAAGTTTGAATGGTAGGCCTAGCTGTGACGTGCAGTCACCTGACATCATCATCAAATTAGAGGATATTTCAGAACTATTAACATGGACAGCTCCCCTTAAGAGCATCTTAAGAGCAGGCACGTGAGTTCACGCTACGAGCATGTTCGGGAAACAGTCGGAAAAACCAAACGAACGATCGTGAGATGAATCGTAGAAAACCCTCTTAAGAGCGTGTCTCGTCGTTATCGGGAAAGTGGGCCCTGGCTCGTTACTTTAGTTTGAAATAATTTCAGTGGAGCCGTTATTATTTTTTGCGGATGGGAATATAGCCTAAATTGCACTTGATGCACCACTTCAAGATGACTCGACAGATTTGGGCGGCATTCATTCGCGGCCAATCATTGCAGCTTGATGGTAGTAACGTTAACGTTAGCATGTTGTAGTATGTCTCAATTCAATTTAGTCAAAAATGCCCTCCTCCTCTCCTTGCCTTTGGTGCTTCCCTAACTTCTAGCTGCAGTGTAGCCTATATCCTTAGCAATAAGTATGCAGCATTGGGTCTTGAACAGGGATATAGTGGAGGCTAAACGCAAGTAAACAGTTTATCCACCTCTCAAAAGAGTTTATTCACCAGTTACAACTGTCAATATTTAAAAATCACACTGTATTATCCACAAAAACAATATGCACACTCATCAACACTCTATGAACCACTTAATGCCACTTGTATTTTAAGTTGCAACAAGTCTTGCCGATCCTAGCACTTACCAGACGTCTTGAACTGACATGTAACTGTTAAAAACAGCACTCACTGATGCACTTATTCTTACTGTACTCTACCATTTTTTTTAAATTGTCCTAAAATTGTTGAGAATTGCTTTAAAACTTAAACTGTTAACCATGTTGTTAGTCGCTTTGGTTAAAAATGTATCAGCCAAATGTAATGTAATGTATTGTTATAAACATTGGACAATAACCTCCACCATCATCAAACATGTTCTGAATGCCTTTTCTAAAAATCTGATACCACATGGCGCAGTCCACCTTACCATGATCACAGAATTCATAGTTTACCCACCTCTTATTTTACCACTATATTCCTGGTCTTGAAATATTCACAGAAATCCATAGGAATTATATATTTGTGTTGTTTTATCCAATATTGTGCAGATATATAGTCCATCTTATACACACCCATGAAGCCAACAAAGAAAATGCAAAAATAGAGACTTTTGTGTAATTATTCCATTTTGTTTAGTCATTCTATATCAGAACCTGACATACAATCCAAATAGTCTACAAGAAACCTCAGAAATGCATACTTTTATTGTCAGTATGCATTTTGGGGAGTTTCCAGGGCATTACAAAACGCATGAGCATACCTTGGCAAATAATGGTCTAAAGTACTCATTTTTCATTCTTGATCTACTTTTGCACACATCTTTGCAAGACCTGGTGCTAGGGCTCAGTTGTGTTTCTAAAATCATAAGGACATCAATCATTGTGCTGAACGCTATTTGTCAATGAGCAGACTCGACATTCAAAATATTGATAAGATGTGCACTATGGAAACTGGTCTGTAGGCCTAATACTTGGACAAATAAATTACATTGACTCGCCATATCCTGACTCAGAATAAAAAACATTTTTTTGCTTACTTTGCCGCAAACTCAGCCATGAAATCATAGGCCAGCTTGCAGGTAGGCTTATAGCCTAACGTCTTTTTGAAAGAAGGGCGAGCCCACAAGTCTCTCCTGTGACATGGAGATGCACAAATAGTTTTTAAAAGCCTCGTTCAACTTATGCCAGTCACTGATCGCAATTTAAATGTTCGGCAAAGTTCATCTTTTTAAGTTTTAAGTGCAGTAGCCTAGGCCTATCTGTCCCCTTTTGAATTATATCTCGAGCCTATTGTGAGGTAGCCTACAGTGCGTTATGTACTGGGATTCGGACGTGCTCCAAAAGAAAAAAAAAAACTTCGGATAGATTTTTATAGATGGCTATGAGGAGCAATATCAGAAAGAAATTTGATGATCATTGATCGTTGTTTTGGGACGTTAAGCCTTATGTGTCAGTGAAGGAGATTGAAGAAACATGCTGTCACGTCAGGTAACCTAAAGATTCTTAGTGATTATGAGGAACAATATGAGAGAAATTTGGTGATCACTGATTGTTGTTTTAGGACATTAAGCCACGTTAAGCTTTTTGCTTAGGCTACAATAGGCGTCAGGTGCGAGGCCCATCAGACGCGAGGCCATGGGCGACGGCCCAAATATTGCTGTTTTCATGAATACAAAAGTTGGGTGACCCTCCCTCCTAGAATAAAAAAAATGGGTGACCCTCCCCTCAACAAAGAATAAAAAGACATGACCCTCCCCTATTTTCTTCCGGTGGTCCATTTCATAAATACCGAACGGTTCCTAATAACCATTTAGATCCACTATCAATATCCTTATATTTACTGCTTATTGTTTGTGATAACTTAGTAATCCAGTACTTACTGTGGAATTTCCTGGCTGTAATTTAAAGTATTATTAAATGTACATATTAAAAGAAATCCCTCCCGATGCTTGGACTGATCTTCATTCTGAGCCGCAAAGACAAACGGAATAATCCAAATTAATGAAACTTTTACAGAGTCAAAGTCAGAGTTCCCACCTCATGAATTTACAACGCTCCTGAGGGGACAGCAAAGAACACCACTCAGTGAAAGAGAGAGAGAGAGAGAGATGAAGAGAGAGTAAAAGAGAAGTCGTCCTCTAGCTATACCACTGAGCCGTCTCTCCCTCTCTCTCTCTCTCTCTCTCTTTATACAGTATATACTGTATATGTGTGTGTGTGTGTGTGTGTGCCTCCCTCTATTTTCTCTCTCTCAACCCTTTCTTTCTCTATTCCATCTCAATTTTTCAATCTCACTTTTTCCATCTCCCTCCCTCTTTCATACTTGGTCTCATCTGTTAGGTATGTCCTTCTGCCACTTTCTCCTAATCACTTTTAAAACTTTTCTGCCAAAGTGAACACTTCACAATCAGAGGAACTTTGCTACTCTTTTCAAATACATGTAAACGATGTAGCTAGGGAAAAGGATGAGTGTGTTGAATAGCTCCTCTGCTACATTTTTTTTTTAATGTGTGTGAATGCGTGCACATACGGACACATTCAGCCTTCAATTTGACACATTACTGATGCACTTGAGGTAGACAGAGAAACATAGTGTTACAGCAGATTCTTGTTTCAAAATAGCCTTTCAGGGACAGTTGGAGAACAATGTCCAAGCACGAGATAATACTGTGTAAAAAACTAATTGAAAAGTGAGGGAGGGAGGGAGGGAGGGAGGGAGGTGGGTCTGTGAGTGTGTACACTATACAGGGGACCAAGACCCAACTTGCCAAGGTAAGACAGGAGATTAATGCACAAAAGAAACGTTTGGCTGAAAACTTCAGCAACAAAGATAGATTATCACAGATTCTAGCAGAATGTGAAAACCACAAGAAAAAAACAAATTGCCACTTATAAAAAGAAAAAGTTTTAGGGAGATTTGAAGGTCTACGAGAATGCTGAATTAAACTGCTACATGAACGTGGAGGAGAGGCAGTGGCAGGAAGGACAAAGGACAGGCAACATTGGGCCTCATTCATCAATATCTTCCTAAGAATTTTCTTAACTGTGTGTTTAAAAGGGTCCTACGGAAACTCTTAGGCAGATTCACAAAGGTGTTCTTAAACCTCAGAATCGTTCGCAGTTTTGTTCTTATCATGCTGAATCCCATTTCTTCTTAAGTTGACAGGATGTGATTGTTCTTAATTAGCATAGGTAAATGCCCTGTCAATCCCCATAAAGGGCATAATACTGCATGGCCGTGTGCACACAAATTGAGGCTGAGGCACCAGCTTTCACCGTATATTATACACTACATGAGCAAGACATTTTGATTACCGTATATGACACATGCTTTGAAGTGAAAGCACTGCTGCAGGAATTGACAGTAAATAGTTGTTATATTTAGTAGTTAGTATAAAAAGTGAAAAAGTGTTAATTTGTTGTTTATTTATTTCAAAATACCTTAATGCTTTGTAAAATAGTGGAATTTACTTTATTAAAATTTTACGGTAAGGGTACATTCATTATCATGAATTCATGCATGAATTAATTCATGATTAATGTATTACTTTATTCCTTAATATCTCATGAATCATCAGGAATTTACATGAGTTCATAGTCTGTCATTCATGACCTCATACATGAACAACACATTAACTAAAGCATTAAGTATGATCATGATGATTTATTTTTCTGCCAAAAATGTAGTCATCACCACTCAAATTCTGATTTGAACACAACTTGTGCAGTTCTCTAAACACATGCCATTGTTCACACTTTAGTTGTGGGGCCACAAACATGATGAACTCATGAGTAATTAACCTGACATACATGTAATCATGATGATCATGCTTAAGAAATCATAAATCATAATGATGGACCCACCGTAGTTGATGTGTTGTTCATGCATGAGGTGATTAATGAGAGACTATGAACTCATGTAAATTCCTGATGATTCATAAGATATAAAGGAATGAAGTAATGCATAAATCATGAATTAATTCATACATGAATTCATGACAATTCATGTACTGTACCCTTACCGTGTTACCATAATATTTTATTCAAAAATATCATAAATTACAAAATATATAGTTGTTATTTAAATTCTATTATATTACACTTGCCGATATGATGAAAATGCAATACCCATTGATTTTGCACAAACAAGTCAGTTCTCAAATGGGAGAAAGAGTGCTCTTCTTACCTAACAAGAACACATTCATTGGTGAATGCCATAATCTTCGTAAAAACTGCGTAAGTGGGTTTTACGAACACAATTCTTCGTAAGAATGGTTGATGAATAATATTAGTCCTGAATGAGATTATCTTGTCTTGTCTTGTCTTGTAAGATGAGCTTTAATTATGCATATCAAAATCAGGTGCATTGCTGTGGTATGAAATTAAGATCGCGACCATTTTGTATCAGTAAAAGCAGTCTTAAGAGGAGCAGTTTGCTCAAAACGACACACACATTAAAAAGTATAAACGAGAGGTGTTTTTGATGAGCGAGTTTTCATTTTTTTCTCTTGCTGTATGAGTGAGTCACCTTTAGTCACCTTCTCGAAACACGCCACTATCCACGCCACTGAGTCTCCGATGAAGGTGGGGTTCACTGCGTTTTTAAATTCTTTGCCCATGGTCCTTCTCATGTATTACTTATAGGCTATAGTTCCCCAACAGAAAACCATGGAAGTGTGTGTGGAATATTGAAGAAGTCAATGAAAGAAGGCCGTTTTGTGGCTACGAGAACCAAGCAGTTAAAAAAAAAACATCTCTGTTCATTATTATTAAATCTCTCCATTGCCTTGGGCTTAGTTTCTATCGCTTACCTACAAGGGGCAACCTTCAGCATTTACCTGAGCTGTTTATCCTCTTTAAATAAAGAAGGGAGAAGAATAGAGGAAAGAAACAGTATTTCTGTGACAATGGAGGGAAGAGAAAAACATGAGGGGAGAGGTCTTCTCTCTCTGTGTTTGGGAGATGGTGACCCGTTCAGCCGTACAGTGAGTTTGTCAGCGTGTCAGATGCTGTTTGTCGTATGGGGGCTTTTTTTTGCCTTTTCCCAGCTAAGATGTTCATCGGTGGCCTTTCAAAGCTCTGAACCTGAGTATGCTTCAAGGAGAAATCAAAGAGGGGGCAGACCGTGGTGCTATAAAGGAAAATGTAATGCTCAACGTCGCCAAACATCATGTAAAAAGGACATCATGTTTCATAACAACCTTTTAGGCTGTCTCTGATGTTCTTCTAACTGGCCGATCACAGACCACTATCCTCTTTTCGGTGACGATTCCACAATAAAATATGCAGATTCCTATTGGGATGGTTTGCCTCAACCAGTTGATTACCGTCAGTTTAACCAGCTAAATATCAAGTGACTTAATAAAGAAGTTTATTTCCAGGCTTCAGATAAAATATATTTATCCATGTCCTCCTGAGGTATATAAGTCCAATGAAGAGTGTGCTTGTGTTTTGCGTTTCCAGCTTAATGTGTGCACCTTGAGAAACTTTAAATTGTTAAGCGTATTTCCTTAAATAAGGAAGAGCCTATGAATAACAGAAGATGGACATTAAACTGAGAGCACTGTGTGTGTGTGTGGGGTTGCTTGTTTACATTATTGTAAGTATTCTTTTCATATAAATGGCATATTTAAAGCAACACCAAAGAGTTTTTGTTCCTTAAAATAATGTTTCCAAAATTGTTTCAGTGGTTCATTAACTTGTAACAGTCATTAACTCGTAAGTTTGCCAGATTGGGTAGCGGATCTGTAGTTCGATGGAATGAGACATAAGAAACTACAAATTTGACTTGCATGATGTCGCAATACATCAAACTTTCATAAAATCATGCAACATATTCTACCTTGTCTGTGAACATCGTTATTTGCAAAGCCGGAGCTGGATAAACAAATAGCGTGCGTGCGACAAAGGAAAAGTTCTTTGGTATTGCTTTAAACAGGCCTTAGGCATACTGCTACAACTGCTACATACTGCCTGCCTGAATGTCATCTTACATTTCAGGACCGAGAAGATTCACATGTCTACTGACACATGGCTGTCAACTGCTTAGTAATTCTTCCACAGTCAGTCTAAACCTCACCTGCAGTTAAAATGACACATTCTTTGAGGCTCTTAAAATGCAAGACAGCGACATTTCAAGTGAAATATGCCTCACAGACAGTGCTCCGGCATAAACTGGGTTTGACATTTTCCTATTTTTTAAAGCATTCTGTATTTTCTTCAAAGAACTTGTTTGCACCACCCCATCATTTGAGAGACTAAGCTATGAAAAGCAGTTGAATAAGACATTGGCAGGTGATTAAAGTTTGGTGGTTGGTGATTGATCTATATATATTTTTTTTTTTTTGTATTTTAAATAGTCAAAAATTCCAAACAAATAAAACAGACACTTCATGATTGGAAGTTGGTGCTCCCCAAGTTCTACCTTTCCCACTTTCTGTGCCATCATTACAATGGCACGTGCCGAAAAGAGAACATTCGGCTCTTTTGTCACACTGCTGTCGGTAGGCTGTTTTATCCTCTCACTGTTTCATTTTACAGTTGAGGCCAGCTTTCTCTGTTTGATTAAACACTACACTTGAAAGCTGTCGCGGGGATGGCTTGACTTTTTCTGGGTTTAACAACGATTTGCGTGTGTTATAAGAAGAAAGATGGATAGATAGGCATGATGAGAGAGATGGGGGTGCTTTCAGTCCATGACTGACAGGAACACACTGTAAGAGGTTCTTCTGAAGATGAGCCCGTGGAGACGTTGCGCTAGCGCGCCAGTGTGCGGAAGTTCTCCGTGTGGACCGGTGACTTTTTAACCCTCTTCATTAATATTCAGCCGCCACGGAGCGGCGGCCGCGTCCAGTCGACTTCCCCTCTCGACACGCCGCGCTCAGACAGACCCTGGAGAGAGGGCAGCTGCTCCCCACTATGAATACAGATCTGCTCTAACGGCCCAATTAATAATCAGACTTATGCACATTTCTGTAGTCTGTGTGTGAGGCTATTCGTAAGCTGAGTGTGATATAGATGCTTTAAAATCATGACGACCACCATAATTGACCATTCTTGTGGCAGAAGGTTACAATTTTTAGTGGATTATAATAAATACAACTTCCACTCGTAAAAACACTGTTGACAAAAAAAAATCACTTGATTTTTCCTGGTCAACTCTTTGGGCCTTTTTTCAAGGCTTCCAGTCAACAGTGCTATGATGTGCCGTTTGGGAAGCTGTCACTAGTGGCCATTCATCTCCAACAAATTGACCCCAAGTGGGATTAATTCGAAAATATTTACTGCTTACTTCAAACTTGTGGCTTTCTAATTGTCATAAAGAATTAGGATAAATGAATTAGAATGCTGTGTTTCAAACTGTGCAATTTCAGTCCATTGAAGCAAATCTCAAAATTCGGGTTAGCTAAATACAAGGTCAGATTTCAATATTTGTACTTGTCGTGATTAAAGCCCCAACATCATTCCCCTGTTTGATATCATATTGTTTTTGTTTTCTATCATTGTATCGTTCTCGGGCGGCGTTAATTGGACAAGCACAGCAGTCAGAAAGAAAAACTACGCCGCTCTTGACATGTTCATTTAAAGTTGCTAATCATATGTAAATATGCAAAGAATGGTCCCTGTGGGCTTCCTTTGAGATGCAAATATGGATCACTAACAAAGGTAGAGAGAGATACAGACGTAGCCTGTCTGAAGACAATCTCATAAGAATATTAGTGCTGTGAACAGTGCTGCAAACTAATCACAATTGGCTTTGTCCCCCTCCTTCAATTCTGAAAATATTGTCTGTAAAACAACATGTCCCATATTTCAATATTTTCAAGTACAACTTAAAAAATGTAGTTTTTCAATGATCTATTGTGAAAAGATGAACATATATTAACATTTATTGTCCTAAAACATTGTAACTAAATATGTGGTCTTAAAAAATATGGATGTCCATATTGTACTGTTGATTTTCAAAATCAGAGATTGTGGTGCCAAAAAAGCTCTTAATGGGTTTAGAATTACAAGAGGATTGCTGTGAGCTACACACATGGCAAAACATACAACAATCTGCTTTGCATTCTTCAATGTGTGCTTAAAAATTAGATTAGATCAGTATCCTTTGTGTTCAAACAGTAGTTATTAACCCAGACATTAAACTAGATTCAGGGTCCAGCCAAAACCTCTTTTTAAACATCTGTAACAAGTTGGGTTTGTGTGTGTGTGTGTGTGTGTGTGTGTGTGTGTGTTGGGGGTTTGGGGGGTGGTTTGGAGGGTGTGGGAGGGAGGGGGGTTGTCTGTATGTGGGGGTCTTTTGTGTTTATGCCTCTGTATGTGTGTATGTTTTGCGTCATCTCTGTGAACTAACACACACACACACACACACATACACACACACACACACACACACGCACACACACAAAACCATCTGTGCAGGTGGAGCAGAGCCAGAGAGACGTGTGTGTTTAAGAGAGGAGTCTTAGAGCCTGTGAGCTGTTAGCCGTGTATCAGTGGCCGGATCTCACCAAATCCAGCGCTCAGCCCCCTTCCGCTCGCCTCTGCATGTTAACCAGTGTTCTCCCTAATCCTGCCATCCGCCTTCCACGACGCCCCCATCAGCGTCTTAGCGCCCGCTAATACACCGCCCGCCACCGCCCGGCGCCTCCGCACTCCAACACTTATCAGTGTGACGGCGCCGACAGCGAAGGTCGGCGCTACGGCGGTTTGCATTTTTTTCTTCCATCCACGTGAATCAGAGTGTGATCTCGATGCCTCTGCAGGTAGCGGCGCATCCATTCAACCTCTCCAGGTGCAGGATGCCCATGAGAAGACACTGAGTGGGGTGGAGTGTTTCTTTGGTTGTTTTTGAGAAATACATCAAAAAAAACCTCAAGCCTTCGTGTTCATCTTTTGTTCACTTCTAGGTCATTTGACAAAGAATCTTCTTCGAGGTTATACAGGTAAAGGCAATAGAGATGTTTATGAAGCACAACATGCAGTATAGTGCATATCTATGACTATATACTTTCTGTAAAGAAGCACCACTTGAGTTTTGGAGAGCAGATTTCACTCCAAAGTAAGCCTGCAGGGAGAGCTCGGTAATTAAAAGAACCTCAGTATGCCAGCGGTGAGTGGAAATCGTCTCCACTTGTGTGTGTGCACCTCAAATGCAAGAGGTAGGGAGAGGAGAATGTATGTTGAGAATGCATTGACTATGCATTGTGTGTGTGTGTGTGTGTGCATGTGTCTGTGTGTGCGTGTGTGTGTGTGTGTGTGTGTGTGCGTGCATATGTGTGTGTGCATGGCATGCTTGTGCTTCAGTGTAATAATAATAATGATAATAATAGATTTCATTTAAAGTGCCTTTCATGTCACCCAAGGACACTGCACAATAATGGCAAGAGTAACACAGTCATAAAAGCAACATGTAGGGACAATACATATAGACTGTACACTTAGTAAAATACACTATGTGGGTTGGTGTATGTGTGTGTGTGTGTATGTTTCTCCGTGTGTGTAGTGAAGAGTGTGTGTGTACTTGAGTGTGTTGGTGTGTATGTCTTTTGCAGTCTGCACCATGCGTGGTCAGGGAGAGAAGGGGGAGGTAACAGGCTTTATTGACATGGGGTAGTCGGAATGGGAACTGGAAGAATGGCAATTTCCAATTTCCCATCGCTCAGATTGCCATTCCTGACTGCACACTGGAGTGGGCCCAGCGCCATTTTCGCAATCTATGGGCCGGAAAACATCCTTCAATTCCTGCTCAACGCCTCCACTGTACACCCACCCTCTGCAGAAATGGACTCTCTCTCTCTCCTCTCTCTCTCCTCTCTCTCTCTCTCTCCCCTTTCTCTCTCTCCTCTTTCTCTCCCCTCGCTCTCTCTCTCTCTCCTCTCTCTCTCACTCCTCTCTCTTCTTTCTCTCTCTCTCTCCCCTTGCTCTCTCTCTCTCCCCTTTATCTCTCTCCTCTCTCTCTCTCCCCCTCTCTCTCTCTCCCTCTCTCTCTCTCTCTCTCTCTCTCTCCCTCTCTCTCTCTGTCCCCCTCTCTCTCTCTCTCTCTCTCTCTCTCGTGCCTTCTTCCCATCTTTCCCACTCTCCCTCTCTCACTCCTTCCCTGCCTCTCTCGTGCCCTCTTTCTATACTTTTCTCTCTTCTCTTCTCCACCCTCTCTCTTTCTCTCTCTCTCTCTCTCTTTACTCTTTCTCTCTCTCCTGCATTTTTCCTTCTCTCCATCCCCTCCCCTCCTCCCCCCTTTCTCTCCCCTCTCTCCCTCCCCCTCACCACTCCATCGCTCGTCTCTCTCACTGTCATGTTTTCTGGCTCATTGGGCACCATCAGGATTATACAGAGAAACAGGGGAACGTAATTGGAGTCACACAATCGGAACACTTAACAATTTAGTGCAGTGGATTTGGAGTGACGTGAATGTGTGTGTGTGTGTGTGTGTGTGTGGTGGAGGGCTGTGTGATCAATTGTAATGCATATGCATATGTATATATTTGCCTGTTCTCTTCTTTTCTGAGTGTATGGTGTATTGGGTGTATGTGAGACGCATGTGTATCATTTATTTAGTGTGTGTGTGTGTGTGTGTTTGAGTGTGTGTGTGTGTGTGTGTGTGTGTGTGTGTGTGTGTGTGTGTGTGTGTATGTGTATGTATGCCCCTTGAAAATGTCTAAGCACTTAGAAATTCCAGCACTTATTCTTATGCAGACCATGGAAGCCCTGCAGGGCTGAGAACGTCTGATAGGCTTATGAGCAGCTTGTCCCCTCTTATTGAGACACACACATACACACACACACACAACTACACACACACACACACACACACACACACACACACACACATACACATATATACACACACACACACACACAAATACACACATACTCTTTCTCTCTCACTCACTCACTCGCACACACATACACACAACCAGCACCTGGCCATGGTGCACTGTGGCACTGAGCAGGATACAGGCTGACTGCTAATCAACCACCGGCTAATTAATCAATAGCGTAATCATTATACTCTTTAATGAGCGATTAGTGGGATGTCCTTTCATGTGCTCATCCTACTGGTACTCTTTCTCTCTCTTTCTCTCTCCCTCTCTTTTTCTGTGTCTCTCTGTTCTTTCTACCTTTCTTCCTCAATCTTCTTTCTCTTTTCTCAATCTTCTCTCATTCTCTCGACCTTTAACGTCTCCCTCTTTTCTCTTCTCTGTCTCCCCCGCTCTCCTTATGAATAAAAATAAAACAGGGCTTTGGCAAACTTTCTCTCTCTCACTTCTTCTCTCACTTTTCCTCTTGCTATATGTGTGTGTGTGTGTGTGTGTGTGTCTGTGAACATATGCCTGTGAGTGTGTGACTACTCTCAAGGATTCTTGCTCATCTGGAGGTAGAGGCCTGAGAGAGAGTGTGTGTGTGTATTTGAGAGAGAGTGAGTATATGTGTGTGTGTGTGTGTGTGTGTGTATGTGTGTGTGTGTGTGTGTGAGTGTGTGTGTGTGTGTGTGTGTGTGTGTGTGTGTGTGTGTGTGTGTGTGTGTGTGTATGAGAGAGTGTGTGCATGTGTGTGTGTGTGTGTGAGAGAGAGAGAGTGAGTATATGTGTGTGAATGTGTGTGTGTGTATGTGTATGAGAGAGTGTGTGTATGTGTATGAGAGAGTGTGTACAAGAGAGAGAGAGAGAATATAAGTGTGTGTGTGTGTGTGTGTGTGTGTATTTGTGCTCTGTAGCTTTAGACCTGTATCAGTCTTCCATCTTTCCAAACAACACACTGGCAGGTGAAGAGGAGAACCGTAACTTGCCAGAATCCACATGTTACTATAGAAACCAGCTGATGAGCTACAGTAATTGGAGAATGATGTGCACAGAGAGGGCAGGAGAGAGAGAAAGAGTGAGAGACAGAAAGAAAAAGAGAGATATATATTTACCACAGATGGACCTGTATGTTTCCTGAAAGATGTAGGTGTTTTGTTATTTGAAGGACTTGATTGTCAGTAGGAAACTTGGTGGTTTTAAATTGGATGGGAGAAGCAGAGAGAAATGACATCAAGCCCACATGTAATCAAAGAAAAGAGAAAACCACAATGTTTCCAGGATTGTTTAGTGTGTGGGTTTGAAGAGAATGCTAAGCTATTCATTCTAAAGAGTGGTCACAAAGGATTGTTCTCCCTATCGGATACAAACATGACTGTTTATGAAATCGATCTCAACCAAATGTTTCACAAAAAAATCCCCCCCCCCCTCTTTTCCCCCCCTCTCTCTGTTTTGCCTCTTGGAGGTGAAGGTGTGCCTCCCTGACCTTTTGGGCTCTCTTAAAAAGGTCGTGAGCGGTTTGAGGCAGTGGTAGGGGCCTCCTCTATCATCTTAAAAACGCAGGCTTTTCATAGCTGCCACTGACATTTCCTATGATGTGGACGCTGTTCTCTCTCGGCCGCCTCTCAGCCGCCATTCGGCCCCCTGAATGCTTTTTTTGGTGGCTTGGCCTCGCCTTGCCTCCATTCAGATTGGTGTGGACAGAGCGCACCCAGAAGTCCCTCAGATGAGTCAAGCAGACCAGACCTCAGACGGGTTATTCAGAGAGCCACAGAAAGGGCAAAATCAGTAGTTTGTGTGGGTCTCTCGCTCTCTCTCTCTCTCTTTCTCTGTGTGTGTGTAAGAAGAGGACAGTAGTTGTGTGTGTGTGTGTGTGTGTGAGTGTGTGTGAGAGAAAAGAGAGAGAGAGAGAGATGGATAGACAGTCAGACAGACAAACAAACAGATAGACAGACCAGATGAGCACCCAGACCTAAGACGAACATTCAGAGAGAAAAAGTAAGAACCGTGAGAAGGACAGGGCACTAAGAAAAAGGCAGCGAAGAAGATCACAGGGGAAAGGATGAGAAAGATAGAGAGACCAGGGGTGTAGTGGTATAATAAGAGGTGGTAAACTATGGAATCCATGATCACGGTAAGGTATCAGATTTTAAAAAAAGGCATTCAGAACATGTTTGATGATGGTGGATGTCATTGTCCAATGTTTACAATAATACCAGTGGTATTAAATGGCAGTGATGGGCTACTTGTAGCGACGCTACTAGCTTATTTACATTTGTCAGTAGCTTGGCAGTAATGTCGTTATTTACAAAACCAAGTAACTTTTCAGTAGCTAAGCTCTTTTATTGATCAAGTAGCGCAGTAGCGTCCTCGAAAGCTAATTTCTCCTTGACATTTTTGACATTTCACATATAACAGCGTTTCCCTGCAGCCATCAAACACATAAATTAGGAAAACAGGATATTTCTGTGTCGACGACAACACGCCAGATACAAGCGCATGCGTAGGCATACAGACTAATGTTCACGGTGACGACACACCATCGACAGCGACACCCACACACACATACAGACACTGAAGGGAAAAGACAGAATGGCAGAGAGCCTAAGATCCGTTGAAGAGCAACATGTTACACCATGGCCATACCTTCAAACGTAGGCTACGTCACTTTAGTCGAGACCAACGAAAATAAATATATTTTCAGATGCCTTCTGTGAAAGAAAAAGGTTCCTCTCGACGTCAACGACATCCAACACAAACAAACGGACACACGTTCAGGTGATTGAATTTCATTGAACTACCGTTTTGCATACCCACTTTGCATCAATGAATGAAATTAAGCTTAAACCAGCTAACAAAACGAATTAAGCAAGAGGTGGGAGAATGGAATAATTGATGATGTTTAAACAGTATAACATGCCAATCATATTTTAGCCTTTATCTGACTGACAGTTGTGTTGATCACTAAAATTGCATTGACTTGGCATGCAGTTTGATTAACTGAAAGTAGCTATAATGTAGCTTATCAAGCTACTTTTGACAGTTGGTAACTTAGCTTGCTACATTTGTATGGGTCGTAGCTTATGTGTAGTGAAGCTGAATTTATTGTAGAGTAGCTGGTATCTTAGCTCACTACACATATCAAGTAGCTTGCCCATCACTGTTAAATGGTTCCTAGAGTGTTGATGAGTGTACACATTGTAGATGTGGATAATATAGTGTGATTGTTAAAAGTTGCAATGAAAGGTGGATAAACTCTAAGAGGTGGATAAACTCTATTTCTGAAATTTTAGAGGTGGATAAAAGACGAGAAGACTCTGGAGAGAAGTGGGACTTGTGAGTGAGAGAGAGAGAGAGAGGGAGATGGGAGGCCTTCCCAGTGGAGCTGAGAGGGAGAGCCACTGCATCTGAGTGTGTGATTATCCAGCAGATCATATGAAAGACAGTGTTAAAGGAGCAGCACTCACAGGAATTCTCTCTCTCTCTGTCTCTCTCTCCATCTCTC
Source organism: Alosa alosa (assembly GCF_017589495.1). Classification (NCBI taxonomy): domain Eukaryota; kingdom Metazoa; phylum Chordata; class Actinopteri; order Clupeiformes; family Clupeidae; genus Alosa; species Alosa alosa. The sequence goes on along the minus strand of NC_063211.1, from coordinate 14,628,923 downwards.
TCTCTTTCTGTCTATCTCTTTCACTGTGCGTGTGTATGGGTAATTCGAAATGTGTGTCTGAGTAGCAGTGAGTACAATGTGTGCAATGAGAGTGTAATGTGTGTGTGTGTGAGTATGTGCAGTCAGTATGTGTGTGTGTGTGTGTGTGTGTGTGTGTGTGTGTGTGTGTTGTGTGTCTATACATATGTATGTGGCTTAGTATGAGTATCTGTGCACAAACACTTCCACGTTACAAGTGCAAAGCAAAAAGCTTTAGCAAACACACAGTTGAACCAAAGCTATTGTTTACCATGACTTTCTCCAATGTCTAATGATCCATCTGTTAACGCGATTAGATAATGGAAGGGGTTGGCAGGTGAGAGGGGCACCAGGGCCCCAGATGAGTTGCCCAGAGGAGTGTCCGTCACTGTTGGCATGGTGCCCTGACGATGCCAGCTGGCAGAGTGGCACTGTATTGGTATTCTGTCAGTGGTGTTTTTTTTTTTTTTTTTAAATCCATTTTCATTTTGTCTTTTTCTCTCTTTTGCTTTCTTACTTTAACTCATTCAATTCAATATTTTTTTAAAAATGTTTTTTATGTTTCTTTGCTTTCATTATTTTCTGTTTCAGTCTTTTCTCTCTATTTCCAGACTTTTGTGATGCAAAAAAAAAAGCCACCACTGCCATTTCGTGGAACACAGAAACATCAATAGCCAACCCTCAGATAAAAGATATAATTAATGAATCTCAAACAATTTTAAATGTCAAGAACAGATACCACTGCAGCATGTTAATATCATTCTATTTCTCTCTCTCTCTCTCTCTTTCTCTCTCTCTCTCTCTCTCCCCCTCTCCCGTACCAATTGCCTCCTGACTCCAAGGTCATCTGGATGTCAACCCTCCTTATGCGGACTGATCCGTGAATGTTCATAATCTATGCAAAAATGGGGCCTCCCATGCATGTGCACTCATTAGGATTCAAGAGCTCCTCTCAAACCCTGGGACGAGTGGCGACACAATTAGGATGTGAAAACATGGTGGGACTTCCTGTGGAATACACACACACACACAAACACACACACACACACACACACACACACACACACACACACAGAGACACACACACACACACACACACACACACACAACACACACACACACACACACACACACAAAAAGACGTGGAGTTGGTTCATTCCCGGATACTGATCCAGTGGGATCTGGGCTGAGAGGAGAGGAGAGGAGAGCTCAGGCTCCCCCACACTGAACAAAGGTCGGGGATTTTGGTCCAGATGATTTGAGTTCATTTGATTACATATCCATTGGCATACCTTTATGTATGCATTGACTTACACATGGGGCACATGCATTTTGTCATCACAATTAAACAAAAATGTAGGCTATGTTAACTGCAATGTTTTGGGGCCCCTACACACACACACACACACACACACACACACACACAACAACAAATTCCCTCTCTCTCTCTCCAATTTGCTTTGGCCTGAACATACATGACTAAAATAAACTCAGATGTTATTGTGTCAGCACATGTAATAATAATTAATGAAATGTTTAGGTGTCCATGTTTTGTGTCTGAGGACGAGTGAACTGAGGACGAGTGACTCGCTGGGCTTTGGCTGATGTGGGCTGCGCTTCCAAAGCAACAATGACACAGCTGTTCCCTGAAACCCCATTCATTTCAATGGCTTGTGCGGCTCAAGAACAGTTTGCCGCCGCGGTAAGCAAAGCACCGCGGCAAGTTGCAGTGTGCCTCTCTCTGCACATGCAGTGGCCAGTACTATTTCCCGCCACACCAATGGACCTAGCGGCTAGCGCAGCACATACCGCATAGTACAGTATGTGAAGCTGGCTTGAGCAGACTGGCAGGTATAGGCAGGCAGTCAGGCGAGTAAGCGGGCTTGGCTGGCTGTGGCTGGTGCGGGTGGGTGGGGGCTGAATGGCTGTGGATGGATGGATGGATGGATAGATAGATAGATAGATAGATAGATACTTTATTGATCCCCAGGGGAAATTCAAGGTCTCAGCAGCACACAGACAACACAAACACATTCTTTAACAGCAGAAAGAGTAATTAAAGTATATAATATAAAAACACAACTAAGCAATAAGGACAGTAGAAGATAAAGAATATGCTAAATATACTAAAATACAAATTATACTAACTAACACTTAATCTAAATCAATTCTAAAAACAGTATCCACATAGTGGTGATTAATCAATCAGAGGCGCTTGCAATGACTGAGGCAGGGACTGAGCCTGTGATTCTCATGGATGGATGGATGGATGGAGGGAGGCTGGCCGTGTGGTGTGTGACAGCATGGGAATCATCCCCGCTGAGTGGAGACACGAACTCTGGAGCGGGAGGTGTGCCAGTGACTGAGGAGTGGCCGCCACATGGCTCGGTGTATCAGCACATGTGCAAAACCATGAGTGTGCACATAGACACACACACACAAACAAAAGCTTGCATAGTGCTTGCAAACACACAAGGGGTGGCCCGGGGCAGAAGTGCTTACACACATACACACACACACACACACTACTGAAAGGAGGACATACATGGACCTGCACGCCCAGTTGCACACACACAATATCTCAATTTCTGTCTTCCTCACACATGAACACACACACACACACACACACACAATCTCTATCTCTCACACACACACTCCCTCTCTCTCTCTTTCTCTCAAATACACACACTCTCCCTCTCTCACACACACACGAGCAGGAGTGTTTGCCAAATGTATTATCCCTGCTTATTAGCGTGGAGAGGCTGTTTTATGTTTACTAAGCCTGATTCACTGCTAATTAAAGACACATGGAAATAATTACAATCCAAAGGACAAAAGGAATGATAGAATAGCACACAAAGGACAAGTAGAGAAAGGAGGAGGCGAGTCTTCCCCTGACGAGATGAAGAGAGGGAAAGGGAGGATAGAAAGAGAGAGAGAGATAAGGGGGGAGGCCATTGGCAAGTAGTAGCTGTTAAAAGATTGAGACTTCATGGATTTGTGTGTCAATATCACATATTGATGTTGCGCTATTGACTTATTGTAACATAACAGAAAATACTATTTAAAGTGTAACAAATACTTTGTATTTTTTGACATTTTTATTCAGTTAAACAGTGATGTTTTGTACCTTTTAAAGTGAACGTATAGGAATTAAACATATCGATGGTTGTATGGTTGTTTGGGGACGTGTGGCATTGGCCTGTGTTCCTTCTCGCTCCACTATCTGTTTTTAAACGTGGGTTTGATTGAATCCCTCCCCAACCCCTGCTACGGGCTTAAGTGTCCTCGTCCTTGGGAAAGGAAGGGCGTCTTAGCCCCCCTCCCTCTCTCTCTCTTTCTCTCATTCTCTCCTCCCTCTCGTGATCTCTTTCATCCCTTCTTCATTCACACTCTAACCATTAAAACCTCAGGCCTTAAACAAGAGGAGGGAGGGGGTGACACACACACACACACACATCTCCAGCATGATTTCTCTGCTTTTCTTCTGCCAGAAAACCATTTTCAGCATTTTCTCTTAATTCTCTTATCGTAAATTTTGCTTCATTAATGGAGTGGCTAACTCTCCCCTCCCCCACTCTCTTCTCTCCTGTATGTGAGGAAACATTCATGTGCACACTCAAATACGCTGTCACACAACCACACACACACACACACAAACACACACACTCACACGCCTTTTTTTAGTCATGACAGTTCAAGGGAATGCAGGACGTTAACATATTCAGAATGGCCAAAGCAAGGTCAGTTGGCCAATCTCTCTCTCTCTCTCTCTCTCTCTCTCACTCTCACTCTGTCTACCCCTTACTCTCTCTTTCCTGTCCTCCTTCTTGGAAGGTTTATGTTTTGTTGGTGGAAAACAAGTAAATCTGCAATGGTCAACTGTCCTTAAAAATAGAAAGGGTAAAATAAACCAGAAAATGAAATGGATAATAAAAATGATTCAATCTTCAAGACCAAGTGGACACAAATCAAGACTCACTCATACACACACACACACACACACACACACATAGGTGCGTGCGCACACACATGTACACACACACACACACACACACAAATGATTCCTTCTCCTCCGCACACACACCTGGTGTCCCCCATCAGGGGCGACTGTCAGCAGCAGTTGCTATGGAGACGGATTGATGAGCTTGCTGGCTGATGTTCATCATGGTGTCCAGAACTGACCACACACATGCTGTCTACACACACACACACACACACACACACACACACATGCACCCACACAGATATACTTTTGGTTTTGTGTAGTTATCTTTGTGTATGCATGTTTTCTGTGTCTAAAACACAATTTATTGTGTGTGTGTCTGAGTGTGCATCGCAGTGTTTGTATGTATGTATGTGTCTGTAAGTGTGTGTGTGTGTGTGTGTGTGTGTGTGTGTGTGTGTGTGTGTGTGTGTGTGTGTGTGTGTGTGTGTGTGTGTGTGTGTGTGTGTGAGTGTGAGTGTGCATGTCTCTTGCGTGTGTGTACACTCGCTGTGTGGTGGTGATTTTGTCCTCCAGCAGGTTTTGACAGGGTCAAACGTGTGAGGGAGGAATTTATTCCCTGCCTTGGCGCACCACCCCGGCCAGCCGGCTGGCTGGCAACGGGATGCGCTGCACTGAAATTCAGACTGCAGGTGGACACTGCAGCAGGAGCAGCAGCAGCTCACTCCACATCGCTTCACACCCCGTGGTGTATTGATTACTCTGGTCTTGTGCTGTCCAGGATGCACCAATCGATCAATAAGGTCCCGGGAATGTTTATTTATTTATTTTTTTCCTCGCAGGGCTCTGAAGAGTGACCACCAGGCCAAATAGCCCATGGATAGACTAGAGCGTCCACTCCTAGGGATGTAGGTGTATATGGGTGTGGTGTGTGTGTGTGTGTGTGAGAGTGGTGTGTGTGTGTGTGTGTGAGAGTGGTGTGTGTGTGTGTGTGTGTGAGAGTGGTGTGTGTGTGGACGGTGAGGAAATGGAGAAGAGTTGCTAGGACAGATATCCTGAGTCTTATGCTGACATTACGCACTTCAGCAGTCACCTACTGAGCCTGCTAGAACCAAACCCAAACACACTCTGTTATGCTCCTTTTGGGGATTGTTTCTAGTCGTTGCATCCTTGGGTTAATCCAACACATCCTTGGTTCAATTTGAAAACATGGGACCTGCCTTTCACCAATCGGCATTGACTATGCTATGCTATGCTTTCTACTTTGCCACTGATGGTAAAAGATAAATTTTACCTTTTCCAAAACCCTGTTGGCTCCAAGGAAACAATGTTTTGTCCTTGATGAATAAATTCCTCTTGCTCACAGAACTCCTGATACAGATCCTGAGTGTCCTTGCACAAGTATTTGATGCCTGGTACAGGCACAGAAATTCTCCTGGTTTAACGGATCATCTGGAGGTATAACAGCCGGGCTACAACAGAAGTGGTCCGTTCATGGATCGTAAAAATAATTTTCAGAATACTGTTGTAATGGTTCTAAGCGCCCTCTTGACACATGTATCAGGTTTGTGCTGGAACTGAAGATTCAGGGTTCATAACTGAAGTTTGGGTCTATGAAGTCCTTGTAGGGATATGGGTCTCCTAGCACAGGTACTATATGGCTGTTTCCGGTGCAGGTATATCAGTCCTGGACTGGTCCTGGTAAACTTGCCTTGTGCTGGAAGGTTGCTGTTGCACCTATAAGCTCCCAGGTGCTGCAGTTGGGCTATGTGTGGTAATGACATCCATTAACATAATTATCCATTGTTTTCTGAAAGCAATCCTAAAAAGAATGTTCTAAGTCTGACCTACAAAAAACGTAAAGTGAATTTGTAGCATTATACTCTTATTTCTATACACTTTCGTGCCTTAATACCTGTATACACCTGTGTGTCCTAACACACATATGCATTTTTGTTTTTTTATTTAATTTCATGTAAAGCCTTAGTTTCCCTTTTTTGGACAGTTGTATCTGTCTCTGTGTGTATTTGTAGCACAATTGTAGCTGTTCACATGTGTGTTCATGTAGACTCACTGCCGAAGAAAAAAGCTTCTAATCTCATTTCTGACAGTCCCAAAGAACCACCCATATTCCTCTAGTCTAATCCACTTTAGCGCTCAGCGGTCCCATCGGAAATCCAGAGCCCTCCACTGTGGAACACGGAACACCAGCGGGGTCTCCCCAGAGGCAGGGACATTAGGGTCCATCATTCCCGCGAGCCAGAGGAGCATTTTTCCCTCCCTCCCATTCCCGGAATCCATCATTCCTTCACAATAAAGACGTTAGTCTGTGTTTCCAGGCATGGAAGTGTCATTTCGATTTGTAGGTTATTTAGTAATTCCAATGGGCTTGTGGTTCCGCCACAGGCACTAATTTAACATTTATCATGGTGAAGTGTGGTGTGTGTGTGTGTGTGTGTGTGTGTGTGTGTGTGTGAATATGTATGTGTGTGTTTTAACATCATAGTTAAAACAGTCATGGCTGCTTCTTCATGTTGTTTTTCTCCCTCTGAAACACAGATCTCTGAATTTTACATGAGCCAAGACCTCAGAGTTTAGAGAGTTGTTTACTGACCCCACTGCTTAAGGCACACACACACACACACACACACACACACAGAGGCACACGCACATCTACACATCCATATTCACACAGACATACGCATACACTTTTACACAAATTCACACACACACACACACACACACACACACAGAGGCACAGGCACATCTACACATTAATATTCACACAGACATACGCATATACTTTTACACAAATTCACACAAACACACACACACACACACATAGGCCACACACACATGTACACATCCATATTCACACACACACGTATACATATACACTCTTAGACAAATCCAAATATGCACACACACAGACATGCACGTACACACAGCGTGCACTCACACATAAATAAGCTCAATCTTGAATGCTGAATTTTAACGGTGAATTCAATACATGATGTTCATATTGATAGCGTGTCATTGAATTTTACACCAATTATGTTGTACAGCGTGTCTGTGTGTATGCGCACACTCATATGGATGTACATACTGTATGTGTGTAGGCCTATGTATGTGAATGGGTGGTGGATTCATATATGTACACTGCAGAGCATGTGTTTGTCTGCCACTGAGTGTGTGTGTGTGTGTGTGTGTGTGTGTGTGTGCTGAGTATTTGATTTGTCTGATTAGGCCCTGGTTTCTCCGTCTGTGTTTTGTCTGCTAGTGATTCCCCTCGGTGATGGATGGAGCGTGTCACCATGGAAACCATGCCAATCATGCATCAGTCAGCGGTGATTCCCGTTCCTCCGCAAAGACGGCTGAGAGACCGACAACATCAGCCATTAATCTAACCCCCCCCCCTCCCCCTCTTCTCTCCTCCTCCTTCCCTCTCTCTCTTTTTCTCTCCCTTCCTCTCTCTCTCTCTCTACACTCCGTCTCACTCTCAACTATGTCACATTGATTTAATTTGCTTCCCCAAGAAACAAAAGAAGGAAGCACTCTGATGTTTTGACTGGGGGTGTTCATCTCCTGTCCAGTCACACCTCACAGACACACACATGGTCATGTACTTACAGTAGCAGAGCACGTGACCTGTAAATGGCCTGTAATGTTGAATGCGCTGGACTGGGGACGCTAGCTGGCGGCATTTTCGAGAGGGCAGACTCACACACTCTTAAAGAAAGTTACCTTAGGAGAGAAAAACGGGGCCTTTTTGCTTCTCTTTAGAATTTGTATTATCCTTTTATTTTACATTTTATATCAGGCCTACCCATCATCTATCAAAACAGATACAGTACAGACTTTATGTAGACTTTATGTAGACTACTCTTACCTATCTTTTTTTTTTATTTGCCACCAATGAGTGTGATGTCACTGCGGTCACTGCGGTCTAATGTCCAAATAATATATCGTGCTCATCATCGTCTTCACACACAGAGGTCACTGATCACCCTCTCCTGACAGGGAGACATCTGGTCTTCGCCTCATAAGGAAGCCCTCATCATCTCCTCCCAGAGACGGCCTACAGGTTCTCTCCTCTCCTCCCAGAGACGGCCTACAGGTTCTCTCTTCTCCTCCCAGAGATGGCCTACAGGTTCTCCTCCTCTCCTCCCAGAGACGGCCTACAGGTTCTCTCTTCTCCTCCCAGAGATGGCCTAGAGACGGCCTACAGGTTCTCCTCCTCTCCTCCCAGAGATGGCCTACAGGTTCTCCTCCTCTCCTCCCAGAGACGGCCTACAGGTTCTCCTCCTCTCCTCCCAGAGATGGCCTACAGGTTCTCCTCCTCTCCTCCCAGAGACGGCCTACAGGTTCTCCTCCTCTCCTCACATAGCCCTTTTCCACCGACAGAGAACCGGTTCCGTTCCTGTTTGCGTTCCATTTGAACCGGTTGGAGCGCTTCGACCAAACATAAAACGGTTAGGAACGTGGCACTTTGGTTCGGAGCTGGAACCAAAAAGTAGTAAGTTATTCCTACAAACTGGAGTGAAACGGCTTACTGGCTCTCATCCTCTCCTCATAGATGGCCTACTGGTTCTCCTCCTCCCAGACCACTGCTGGGAATCAGTCAATGCTTGCGATGCCTGGGCCAAAATGTTGCTATCTATGGTCGTTTGGGCCCCCACCGTTGACTTCAAGGCAGCGCTGCCTGAAAGGTACTAGGGTTAGGCAAGAGTTCGGGTTAGGATTAGGAGTAGGGTTAGGTGCCTTGAAATCGACGGTGGAAGCATTGCCTTGAAGTCGACGATGGGGGGCCCAAAAGACCATCAAGCAAATGTTTCTCTGATGGAGACACTACTGCTGACTGTTGTACTACTGCAACAGTAGTACTGTATGTAGTAGAATCAAAGCAGTCGCAGGCAGAGATGATCTGCAACTTTCTTTACTAACTTCTTCACGCATGGTTTCTCTTCCTTTCCTCCGTACATACGTATTGTATTGAATAACATAGGTGGCATAGTGCCACTAACTGGGCAGGAGGTGTATTGCACTATACCACACTGACCACCACCGGACCTCCTCTCCTCACAAACTGCCACTGGTCCTCCTCATTTCACAAGGAGGGTACTGCTGAACATCTGTCTCTGCAAAGAAGCGTCAACTGTGAGTGGGTTTCTCTGCCTGTCGGTCCGCCTATCAACCTCTCTGTCTCTCTCTTTGGACATGGCACTCTCTATGGCTCTCAATCCAATTTAATACACTTCTCTGGTATGACCATTGAAAAATGAAATAGTGTTGGCAAAGTGCTGAACATAATAAATATAGTAAACATAAAAAAGAATAGTACAGAATAAAAAATACTAAGAATAAAAAAAATAAAATAGGATTTGCTCCTGTTATTAGAAAGAGAGAGAGGAAGGCGAGCAGAATAACACACTGTACCTCTGAATCTACCTGACATTAAGCTCCACATTCTCCTACAGTACCAACCATTCTGTCTGTCTATTAAAAAAATAAAATAATAAAATAGGATTTGCTCCATGCGAGCGGACTATCACAGTCCTATAGATTGAATGATGATGGCCCCTCAATCTGCTTCCACTGTTGTCAGGATGAGGAACTTGGGGTTGGTGGGGTGGTGCTTGTTGTTGCCCGTGCAGTCCGCATTTCTCCTATCAGATCAGCCTGCTGTCATTCAAATGAACTGCGTCTGTCTGCCTGTGCAACGAGACATTTATCAGCCTCGACTCTTCTGCTGAGAAGTCAAAGGGGTTTAAAAAGCCTACTCTCTCCTTTATCGGGCATACTCTTGAACATGACTCTCTCTCTCTCTCTCTCTCACATAAACACACACACACACACACACACACTGTGGTATGTTTTAGGTCTTGTTTATGATAAGAGAGCATGACTCCGTATTATCCTATAGCTCACTGCCTTTCATTTACAGACCTGCTGGCTGCTACAGTGTGTGAATGTGTGTGTGTGTGTGTGTGTGTGTGTGTGTGTGTGTGTGTGTGTGTGTGCGTGCGTGCGTGCGTGCGTGTGTGCGTGCGTGCGTGCGTGGGTGTGTGCGTGTGTGTGTGTGTGTCCTTAGCCATAGCCCTGTTGAACCTCATACCTCACTGCACTCTGCGGATTTGATTGAGTTCATCCAACTGAAGCACTATTGAATCCAGAGAGTAAACCTCAGGGATTTCATCTGGCCAAGTAATATCTACCCCTCTGACTGAGCACTCACACACACACACACACACACACACACACACACACACACACACACACACACACACACACACACACACACACACACACACACACACACACACACACACACACACACACACACACACACACACACTCACTCCCTTTCTGTCTCTCTATCATAACACAAACTCACACACATACCCAAACACACTCTTTCACTAGTACTCCATAATTCCCTCTCAGGGCAAGGCAGGGTTCTGTAGGTTCACTGGAAGGGAGTGGGGGTAGGTGTGTGTGTGTGTGTGTGTGTGTGTGTGTGTGTGTGAGAGAGAGAGAGAGAGAGAGTGTGTGAGTGAGTGTGCATGTGTGTTTGTGTGTGTGTGTGTTTGTGGGTTTAAATCACAGCAAAGCTGACTCTTTGTCACAACAGACTGTACAATTTTGTATCTTATTGCTGTACAATGCATCAGTATTTGCATCAGTATCTGCACCTCACCATCTCAAGGCAGGGTTCTGTAGGTTCACTGGAAGGGAGTGGGGGTAGGTGTGTGTGTGTGTGTGTGTGTGTGTGTGTGTGTGTGTGTGTGTGTGAGAGAGAGAGAGAGAGAGAGTGTGTGTGTGAGTGTGCGTGTGTGTTTGTGTGTGTGTGTGTTTGTGGGATTAAATCACAGCAAAGCTGACTCTTTGTCACAAAAGACTGTACAATTTTTTATCTTATTGCTGTACAATGCATCAGTATTTGCATCAGTATCTGCACCTCACCATCTCACCACAGGGGTCCCCCAGGGCTCAGTGCTGGGCCCCCTCCTCTTTGCTATCTACACCACCTCCTGGGACAGATTATCCGTTCGCACGGCTTCTCATACCACTGCTATGCAGGCGACACACAGCTCTATCTGTCCTTTCCACCTGACGACCCCTGGTTTCAGCACGGATCTCGGATTGCCTCTCAGACATAGCTACATGGATGAAGGCACACCACCTCCAGCTGAACCTCTCAAAGACTGAACTGCTGGTCATCCCAGCTAAACCTACCATACACCACGACATCAACATCAAATTTGACTCCCTGTCTGTTTCACCGACCAGGACTGCAAGAAATCTAGGAGTTGTTCTCGACAACCAACTAAACTTCTCAGATCATGTTGCCTCAGTCGCCCGGTCATGCCGTTTCACACTCTACAACATAATGAAAATCAGGACTTACTTGACTCAAGATGCTACCCAACTTCTGGTTCAGGCAATAGTCATCTCACGACTCGACTACTGCAATGCCCTCCTGACAGGTCTCCCAGCCTGCGCAGTGAAACCACTTCAGATGATCCAGAACGCCAGCGGCGCCCTGGTCTACAACAAACACAAAAGGGCACATGTTACCCGCTGCTCATCCAGCTACACTGGCTACCTATGGCGGCCCGCATCAAATTCAAGTCTCTAACGCTTGCCTACAAAGTAGTCTCCGGTTCTGCTCCCACCTACTTGAATGCCCACATACAGACTTACACTACCTCCAGACCGCTGCGGCCCTCTGATCGAACGACGCCTAGCTCTACCACCCGGTATGCGCTCAAGCCAATCCAAACTTTTCTCATCTGTTGTTCCTCGTTGGTGGAACACACTGCCAGTTCCTACAAGGGCAGGGACATCCTTTTCCACTTTCAAAAACTCCTGAAGACCCAGCTCTTTAGAGAACATCTACTCTCATAGCAACACTTACAACAAGTCTTACTGATCCTAGCACTCACCAGCCGCTTTTAAACTGACAAGTAACTGTTAAAACAGCACTCACCGACGACTTATTCTTACTGTACTCTAATGTTTTTTTTTAAACTGTCCTAAAAGTGTGAGAATTGTTCTAACACTTACTGTTTACCATGTTGTTAGTCGCTTTGGTTAAAAAAGCGTCAGCCAAATGTAATGTAATGTAATGTAATATTTCACTACATTTAAGGCATTAACTCTCTCTCTCTATCTGTGTGTGTGTGTATGTGTTTGTTATTTGTGATAATAACTAAACGAAGACAGCCATGTTCTCTCCTAATGATGTTCATCATGTGCATGCTCTGATTGAATTCCATTTGTTCCCTGCATTTTCACCAGGCAGAATAATTACCATTTAAGTATCTCCATTAAAATTCTCTCTCTCTCT
>NC_063211.1:14596609-14611609 GCF_017589495.1 Alosa alosa | reverse complement strand
TCTTCGCAATTAAACCAGTCCAGTCCGAACGGGGCCATGGCAGGGAGAAGGACGCTTTATCCTCCAACAAGCTCGTCTCGGTGGACACAGGCACTGAATCGTGCGCTATAGCACATCATCGGCACACACACTGCGCTTTCCTTCCGAACCATACACAAGTTGTCAATATAGCTCAAAGTAGTGCGAATATACTAAGTGACTGATGAATTAGAATAAGCGTGTGAGTGGTGATGTGCATATGTTCATTAGAATAGACAGTTTACCCGCTCATTGAGTGAAAGTGGGGTGGGGTTAAAATAGTCTCGGAGTACGGAACTTTCTCTGCGATGCAAACTCCATACATGTATCATCGGACGTTGGTGGGGCGGGCGAGAGGAAAGTTCTCAATTATCGGAGCTTGCATTAGCCTATACGGTATAGTATTTTTTGCTCCCCGAGGGCACTGTCTGTCAACTTAAAGTAGAGCGGTGCAGGGCATCGAAAACGACGTGACTAACACAAAAATGTAAGTTTTTGATATGTTTGTATCATATTCAATGTGGACTAATTTGTGAACAAACAGGAATCTAACGAAATTCGTTTGTCAGAGGCAAGGGAAAGTGACGGGCATTTAGGCGTGTTTGCTCAGGCGTTCTGTGTCCTACCCGGTTGTCTGCTCTTTACTTGTTCACGGCTGAAAGAGCTTTCGCTTAGGTCCACTCTCGCATCTAATTGCCATGGTAGTGGATTGAATGAGGATGATCTGCGTATAGGCCCACTTCGGGACGGAGCGCAGAGGTGATTGCAGGCCTCCGGCAGAAGTGTTTTTTGCCCTAATGACGACAAGCGAGCGTTGGAATTTCTGTTTCCTGTTGAAAAGAGCCATGTGTCGAGTCAATCTCCTCTTTATCTGCCTTTCTCTGTAATTTCAGCTCGAAATGATCAGTAGCAGCGGTGTGTATGGTACGTGATCTAAAATTCCTCTATCCCCCTGTAGTGTCCATTCGCCGTTATTCTACATGTGTCACTGTCGTTGGCTTTATAATTTCATGCATGTTTTAGACTTTTATAAGCTGTTGTTTACGAAATTTTTAGCTATACATGTTTGCATGGTCTATGTTTTGTGACAGTGTATGGACAGCTGCTTTGTTTATTAGTGTGCTATAAAATGAGACGATTTTATTCATTTGTAACCCCCATATGCCATTAAACTTGTAGATTCGCATGATTCATCTGTCAGCATGTTTGGTATCTGTTAAAAGTACTTGGCTGCGACTGTCATATATGAACTCAGCTGTGTTCTGTGCGATATATTTTATTTATATTGACAAGGGGCCCATGTTATGGATTCTCGCCGCAGTGGTTGTATGTTTTGCGGCCTCAACATCAGACAGGGAGTAGGGTAGGTTACAAAACGCAATCATGCCAGCAATATTCTCAGCACCGAGCTGCCAGTCACTCGCCCCCCAAAATCCTAATAAATGCCTGATTTGATGGATTTTTTTTTCATGGCCCTCTCCCGACTGCGGATCTGGTGAGAAGCGAAAGACCTGAGAGTAGGGTGTTTGTTTCAGATGCGCATAATTTGGAGGGAGATGTGATTTGGGAATGAGAGTGCAGCCTCTCTCTCTTACTCTCTCTCTCTCCCTCTCTCTCTCTCTTTATCTCCACCTATTTCTCTCTTTCTGTGTCTTCACTGGGTAGGGGATGTGATTACCCGGGCCTGTCGCTTTCGTTCTCCTGCTTTCCCCGAAAACCGTCTCCGTGTTAACGCTCTAATATATATTCAGAGCAGATTGACGTGCGGCCGTCTATGATGAGCGCATGATCGCATTTATACATTCCAAACCGCAGACACGAAGCAGCGCTAAGTTGGCGAGATGTTGTCAGGGAAATTGCCACCCTCCGACCGATGTTCATTACGGCGCTGGCAATAGAAAACACGCTATGATGGAGCTTGATTGACACTTACAATGCATGAGTAGATGGGCAGTAAGTCTCTCTCTCTCTCTCTCTCTCTCTCTCTCAGTGCGGCGAGTGCCATGTGTTGAGGAGCGCAAGTCGAGAGTTCTACATAGCCGATTGCATTTTCATTAAGCTCTTATTTAATCTCATTCATTCATGATGATATGTCGCATGAGGTGGTATGATAGAAACAATCCTCAAATCTAGATTTTTTCACCGCGGAGGTTGAAATCGACTGTGTGACTCTGGCGTGACGTCTTCTGATTTGACTTTGAAATAAAAGTTTTGATAATAACCGATATGTTATTAAACTAGGCCTACATATTACAAAGGGCGAATCCACACATATTTCCTTGACTGCGCTATGAAAGATAAATAGTGCATTTAATTCGAATAAAATTAGGCAGAAGTAGGCTACAGTTATATGCGAGCTTTTTAATCTATTTATTTGTGTCACTGATTAAATCATATTAAATAATTGTATTGCTTAGGATAAGGTAAGGCTACATTTGTTTTAGCCGAATGTGTGATGAAATGAAGATAAAACCTATAGCCACTATACTTGTCTCTAAACAAATTAGCAAAAAAAAAAAAAAAAAACATTTTCAAGAAACCGTTTAGTTATGACATCGTGTAAGTGTAATAGCCTAGCACACATATTTAAATCTAAAAGCTTTAAAATGCGTTAGTGGTTAATAGTAGGCTATCGTTATACTAATACATATGGTATTATTGTTTGGAATTTTAAAAATCAATTCAATGCTTGTGTTTGGTGGTACATCATGTAGCCTATAATAATTGTTGCAACTGAAAACATGCTAGAGATGGCCATCATAACCAAACATTAACTGCATATTCAGTATTCAGAATTACAAATGCGAATAGCTGATGCCTTGTTTCTTTGCCCGTATTCTATTATGGAATCCTTTGAAAGTCTCCGTGCAACTGAATATTGTACGTGGATTTATTCATGGTTTTTTTTTTTTCATGTCAGAGAGCGCAGAATTTTTTGCGTACACAGTCTGCTGTAGCATTTACTGTTCAGAATTATGCATGCTATCATGATATCCTGAAATGGATCAGAATCAACAAATCTAGATAGGCTGCAACACTCAAGATGCCATTTCTGATGGTCAGGTGTGTGTGTGTTTGTGTGTGTGTGTGTGTGTGTGTGTGTGTGCATCTGTCTGTCTGCCTGACAGCTTGTCTACAGGCCTTGAAATTGTAATTGTGTCCCAAAGATTGTTATCACTGTCCATGTCAGATCCTCACTTTCACACACACACACACACACACACACACACACACACACACACACACACACACATCTTGGCATACTTTACTGAATCACACACACACACACACACACACACACACACACACACACACACACACACACACACACACACACACAGGCTTTCTCTCTCTCTCTCTCTCATGAACACACTGGTTGCTGTCCTTTGAGTGACAGTGGCGGCCGGCTGTGTAATGTGTGGTTTTATGTGTTAATCTGGCTGGGCTATAATGGCCACTGGCTGGCTTGCGGATAATGAAGGAGCTGATTAGCAGGGCCGGCAGACACGGGTGTTTTATGACTGAGGACTCTGACACGTGCAAACACACACACACACACACACACACACACACACACACACACACACACACACACAGCTCCCGCAACAGCCTCTCATGGCGAACCATTCATCTCCACACCCCAAATTATGTCTAAACGTATAGAGATGACTCCCTCTTTTCCTCTCTCTTTTCTCTCTCTTTCTCTATCTCTCTATCTATTTCTCTCTCTGTCCCATTACCCATCTTGCTCTATCTCTGCCTCTCTTCCTTTTCATGAGTGTCTCTGTTGTTCATTCTCTCCCTCTTTTCTCTGCCCCCCCTCTCTCTCTCCCTCTATGCCTCTGTGTCTCACTTCCTTTCATTCTCCCTCTCTTTAGGTCTTTCTCTTTCTCTCTCTTTCCCCCGTGTTCCCTCTCTCCCTGTGGGACTCTGTAAGTGAATTAGCCTGACGCTCGCTATCATTGACTGAATGTTTACCATGAAAGCCCGCCACTTCTGTCGGACGAAACCAGCCACTTGCCGCTCACCCTTGGGACAGTTGCGCACAGCGTGGAAGAGGTGCTTTAAGTAGACAGATGTACACACACACACACACACACACACACACACACACACACACACACACACACACACACACTGATGGGTGCTCCCATATGGGGTTGTCATCTTTAAGCAAATATGTTAAGTGTTGTCTTTTGTAGAGCTTGTCTCTGAATGAGGTAGGCTACCCAGGGGATATGGGCTTCTGATGCTAATACAGCCCATCTCTCACTCTCTCTCTCTCTCTCTCTCTCTCTCTCTCTTTCTTTCTCTTGGGCATCTCTCTCTCTCTCTCTCTCTCTCTCTCTCTCTCTCTCTCGGTGCTTGCTCTGTCTATCTGGCTGGCTCTGTACTGTTCTATATTGTCTGTCTTTGTGTATGTCACTGTGCACTCCTCTCCTAGTCTGTCTGGTTTTCTTGTTCTCTCTGTCTGTCTGTCTGTCTGTGGTGGTGGTGTGTGTTATCCGTTATGTGTGTGTGTGTGTGTGTGTGTGTGTGTGTGTGTGTGTGTGTGTGTGTGTGTGTGTTTCTCTGTGCTGTTGACAGTTGCATGTGTGATCTGCTTTAGTGCTGCATTAGACAGGGAGGCAGCTGTCTGTTTCCACACTGTCTGTTGCACTCACACACACACACACACACACACACACACACACACACACACACACACACACACACACACACAGAAACTATTTACACACACTTGATGTATACACACAAACACACACACACACACACTACACACACATACTGAGAGATGACTTCTTTCCTCCTGGACAAAAGATGAAGGAGTGTGAATCCTTGAATCCCTGACATCCTTCTCTCCATCATTCCCCCTCCCTTTTTCTTCCTCTCCTCTCCTCCTCTCCTCTCCTCTCTCGCCCCCCCCCCCTCTCTCTCTCTCCACACATCTTATTTAAACGCAGAGATCCTGTCTTCCTGGACAGTTTTTCCTTCTCACTGCTGACTGACAGTGAACCACTGCAAGGGTTGTCACACATGCACACACACACACACACACACATACACACACACCCACACATGCACGCACGCACGCACGCACACACACACACACACACACACACACACACACACACACACACACACACACACACACACACACACATACATACACAGTAGATACCTCAGAGGTGAGAACCTCAGAGGTGTCAGACCAGACCCTCATACACATCTCTCACACACTAGGCCTTTTTATACAATAACCGCGGGATATTCACGCGGAGAAGAGGCGTCATTACAGCATATCACTTGTCTGAAAGAGAGGTGGCAGATTGCTGCCTCTGTGCGCATGTTCATATACTATCCGGCATTTTGGGGAGCCAGGAGGTATGACCACACAGTAAAACGTCTTTGAGTAGAAAAAGCAATCGCACACCTATAGTAGGAGTTTTTTGAAGTGCTGATCACGAGATACGTAATATTCTGAACAAAAGGAGACCAGACACTCTAGCAACTCATATGCCAGTAGTTTAATAAAAAACAATGTTTCGGCCTGTGGCCTTTCTCAAGTCAGAAAGTTAGTAGAAAGTTGAGTTGAGAAAGGCCACAGGCCGAAACGTTGTTTTGAGAACAACATTGGGCGTGTATAGTGACATATAAGTTATTCATCAGAACTTATTCTTCTTAGGCAGGAGAACCGAGTGTATTTTGGTAGCTGCTGTGCACATTTGTGCAACCCTCATAATGCTTCATCTGGTACTGCATGTTAATGCTCACAATGGGACTCCTGCGTGCAAGGTCTTCGTACATTAAGAAATACTTTTGAGGAGAAATTGAAAACAAGCAAGGAGCAATTTGAGGTTGAAAGGTAGATCTTCGATGCCGTAAAAGGAGATGTTCGGTTCTTCTCGGTCGATTCATGTTGGTGTCTGAAAGAAGGACACGGTGGAGAGACAGACCACAAGAGTCAGTATTTTGGTCAAATGCCCTCAACAGTTTTGATGGCGATGAGTAGCAGAGTCAATTTTCATGTGTTGTGGCACACCTTCTTATTTGTGTTTGGGACTTGTTGAGCCACATCTGACGCGTATGGTAACCATCTGCCGACAGCCACAGGAACCACTGCTCAGACTTACAATTGCTTTGTGGTGGTCTTCAACCCCATGTGAGTACAGATTAGTTAAGTTGTATTTCTAGTGTCGTTGTAGCCACTGTTAGCGAGAAGTTAGTGCTGAATTATGGCCATTTTGGCCATTGTGGTCATTAACTTGGTGGAATGCATTTTTTTGCAGGCTTTTCAATTTGATTAATACCTGCACTTTGCCTCAAGCAAAGCTGCGGTCACAGGCAGCCTTTCTGACATTGGACCGGCCTTTACCGTCCCCGTGATATGGCGTCCGCTGCTCTGAGGGTGAGGAGCGCGCAGACCTTCCTGTCTCAGTTAGACATTTACCAAAATAGCGTCCTGATAGTTGCAGATGCTGCTTCTGCTGTCGCAGCTGTCGCTCCTTCGCCTAATCAGCTGTTCCCTGTCTTTAAATCTCCCATTGGTGGGTCACATACACATAACATCATCAAAACGTTCCGCCCAGGTTCCGCCATTGCGCCTTGACCTATTTACACTGACATGGTCTCACCTTTGTTATTGTCCTCGGCGCAGGCTTATTCGGGGCCCCTGTTGACCCCCGTCCATTCCGTGTCCATTTATTTGAAAGAGACAGGCATCATAAAGCCGCAATAATCACATAAAAAACTCAGTCTAAAAAGGACTACACACAAGAGGATTTAATGAAAAGAGCAACAAAAGAGATTTGTGTTTTCATTTTCAACTTTACTGCCACGGACAAATTCCTAGAAAGACTTTTAAAATGACAGAAAGACTTTCCTTTCATTGGTGTATTTTTTTTTTTGCTGCAGTGCAATGTTTTAATTGTAAAGATTATGATAAAGATTAGCTGAAATGCTAGTTACATATCTCAGTTCAGTTGGAGGGAAGGAGAGCAAAGAGAGAGTTGAGGTAGAGAGAAGGATTGAGAAGAGAGGAGAAAGAGAGAGAGAGAGAGAGAGATATTGAGATAGAGAGAGAGAGAGGGGGAGTAGAAGGATTCAGGAAGAGGAGGAGGCAGAGAGAAGCTATCTCATGAAGAGAGGGTTGAAAGGATTATATATATATATATAGATATATATATATATATATATATATAGAGAGAGAGAGAGATTCAGGAGAGAGAAGGACTGAGGAAGAGAGAGAGAGGGGGAGGTAGAGAGAAGTATCCAGGAAGAGAGGAGAAAGAGAGAGAGAGAGAGAGAGAGAGAGGAGAGAGAGAGGGAGAGAGAAGGATTGAGGAAGAGAGAGAGAGAGGGGAGGTAGAGAGAAGTATTCAGGAAGAGAGGGAAAGAGAGAGAGAGAGAGAGAGAGAGAGAGAGAGAGAGAGAGAGAGAGAGAGAGGGAGAGAGTAATTACTAAGTCACATCGGCAAGGGTTCCCTGTGGAAAACATGAGGTCATATGCAGAACTCGGAAGGGGTTTTCCCCATTTCCTTCATTCCTTCCTCTTTTCTCTTTCTTCTCTTCCCTCTCTTTTCTTTTTCTTTTTTTTGTCTTCTCCCTCTGTCCTCCTTCGCTGAGTTCTCAGCAGTGGAGATTGGCTTGTATCCAGTTTCAAACAGTGTTGACTGGACGCCTTTCTTGTTTGTGTGTGTGTGTGTGTGTGTGTGTGTGTGTGTGTGTGTTTGTGTACGTGCTGTGGAGCAGTGAGTGTTTTTGTGCGTGCTGGAGCTCTGGACCTTTCCTTTTATTAGCATTCCAGCACTGGCCCATGCACTGACCAAACCTAGCAGACTCCTAAGGACAGGCGAACGGATTGCCGGCGCCATCGCAGAAATACATACATGTACAACGCTGCTTCATAGGGAAGGATGATGACCGTTGACCAAGAGTGAGACTCTCCTTGACGGAAGAGTGTAAATAGATAATTCTTCACTGATGATAAAGAATAATTACACAAATAGATAGTAAGTACAAATTCACAGAGAATGATTAGTGCATTTTGACACCATTGATTGGATAATGATGAAGAGGATTCCATGGATAGTGAAGGAGAACTAATTTAGATAAGGTTAACACTCATAAACAGACATCCACACACACACACACACACACACACACACACACACACACACACACACACACACACACACACACATACACACACACACACACACAGTATACCCTCAGAGGTCAAAATCTTAGAGGTGCCAGACTAGACCCAAGGCATGTCTCTCACACACTGACCACACACACCACTGAGCACTACATTTGTGTTTTAATTGTGTGTGTGTGTGTGTGTGTGTGTGTGTGTATGTATGTGTGTGTGTGTGTGTGTGTGTGTGTGTGTGTGTGTGTGTCTGTAGGAGAATCCACACGTTGCTGATCACTGATTCACTTCGGTGATTAACATGCCCCTAGAGAGTAGAGCCGGATGGAGAGATAGAGAGAGAGAGAGAGAGAGAGAGAGGAGGGAAGAGGGGAAGAGAGAAAACGAGTGGGTCTGACTGAAACACTGATGTCTTTATCACTGCTTATATTCTAATGGAAAGCTGTGATAGTTAATGGCTTTTATGATGAAGGATTTGTTGCTCTCTATCTCCCTCCTCCCCACTCCTCTCTCCCTCTCTCTCTCTCATTCTCTATGGATCTACACTCAGCTTTATGAAGGATGAACGCATTTGATTTTTACATTTCTATAGCCTGGAAAGGCAGCAGTGCGGGACTCGCTCGCTCACAGTCGGACTTGCGTCTGTGTGTAACGTTAGAAAGAGATTGCGATAATTAGTCCCCCCCTGGCCGCGACCTTTCTAGGGGAGACGGGTGCTTTAAGGAATGATTTCACACTTAAAGGAATACTTCAAATTTTTTTTTTCCCATGCAGGCCTAATCACTGTTAGCCAGAACACTCACAAACGGTGAATTTCACAGTGTGGCTGTAGTTGGAATGGAAATAAGTGGAAGGTCAGTAGGTAGAGACAAACAAAGTTTCCTACCTGCACTATGACTCCTAGAGCTATTTTAATTGCTCTGTTTTGGTGCATGCAGCGTCTTAAGAAGTGTAAACATGTAAACCTGTGTGAGAACGATTTTGTTCACGACATGGTTGTATCATTCTTAATTATACATGACTTTTTGGCTGATTACATTACTGGAAAGATAATGTCTTGGAGAGAAAAAAAACATAGAAAAAGAAGTTAGCTAAGGGTACTGACACTGCTGACTAGATTCTTGTCATTGGAAAATCACCATCAGTTGTGTATGATTTGTTCAGTATTAGTCATTTTGCCCCATACTTTATCTTGTACATTGTAAGTATTGTGGTGTACTGTAGTCATTCATTAGAGATTGGTAGTAATGATTATTTTTGTTGTGATTTTGCCGTGAAAGGGTTTTATATGAGTGGGTCCTATACTAATTATTTCGAGATGAGTTAAAATGTGGTCCATATGGTTAACATCACCTAGACCTGAAATTTCGATTAGTGTGTAGGCTTTTGTGCACGTGGCTACAGAATGATGGACAGAAGTGTGTTGTGTCTGTTTATATGTGTCTGTTTGATGCAGTATCTCTTTCCAGTAGGCCATGTCATCTTTACTAACTTGCACATATACTCTCTCTCTCTCCTTTTCACACTCTCTCTCTCTCTCTCTCTCTCTCTCTCACACACACACACACACACTCATATGCACGCGCTGTGACCGTCTGCTACGAAGCAGATAATGTGCTCAGCTGCTGCAGACATTGCCATGAGGCATTGTGAGTGGTGCATGCAGAAAGCTCTTCTCCACTGGTCTAAGGGCTCTCGACACTCCCCAATCTGTCACACCCGTCTCAGACAGATATACAGACAGACAGAGAGGCTGATAGACACACACACACACACACACACACACACACACACACACACACACACACACACATACATACACACACACACACACACACACACACACACTCTCTCTCTCTCTCTTTCTTCTTAATTCAAATCAGCATTCCACCAGCAGATGTTTATGAGATCATAAGACTCCACCAGTACCTCATCCAGAGTCTCCTCTCTACCTCTCTCCACATTCCCCTCTGGTGAAAAATGCAAAAGCCCTGACCACATGCACACATACACACACACACACACACACACACACACACACACACACACACACACAGCAAACAAACACACACACACACACACACACACACACACACACACACACACACACACACACACAGACGCAGACGCACACACACACGCGACATTACACGAGTCCACACACACACACTTTCCTACCCTCATATTTTCGTCCTCACGTGTCTGGTACATCTACCCGGCTACAGGTGGAACTGAGACTAATAGCCCATGAGACAGAGAGAAAAAACAGTGTGTGTGTGTGTGTGTGTGGGGTAGATACAAACATACACACTATCATTTACATCATACTGTATAACATATATGTATAATGGCCACTTTGGCAATAGAAATGCCTATTTGTCATGCCAATAAAGCACTTGAAGTCTGTGTGCTGGAAAAGACCATCCACACAGGTGTGCTACCCGTTTGTCTCTCCCTTGCTTCATCCCAAAGCGCTCCTTTTTCAGTCCCCTTCCTTGTCCAGCGCTTGTCCATGTTTTATGCGAATCAGGCCGCGGCTCTCTAATTGAGGTGTCCAAGCGGCCGTTGTCATTAGGAGCGGAATTGTGCATTGATATTCTAGACAGCATTCCCTCATTTAGGTCTCGTCTGGCAAGAGAAGCCCGGAGAGATAGTGACCACTTGTTCATTCTTTTTTTTTTCAAGTGGAGGATAGAGAGGGTGGGCAGTGGATGAGATCATCTTTCTTCAGATGTTTTATTTATAGTTACATGCTGTGTGCCATTCATGTAGGTGTCCACGGTGTCCGGTGGGTTGTGTGTCTGTGTATTGTGTGTGTTTTTATGTGCTGTGCATGTGTCCTTACTTGTGCACTGTGAGGGTATGTGTGTGTGTGTGTGTGTGTGTGTGTGTGTGTGTGTGTGCGTATGCGCACATTCAAATGCGTGTCTTTGCGTGTGTATACATGTGCTTCATGAGCATGCGTGTGTCTGTAAGTCTTCAACATCATCTGTATGTCTGTGTGCGTATGTGTGTGTGTGTGTGTGTGTGTGTGTGTGTGTGTGTGTGTGTGTGTGTGTGTGTGTGTGTGTCTGTGTGTGTGTGTGTGTGTGTGTGTGTGTGTGTGTGTGTGTGTGTGTGTGTGTGTGTGTGTGTGTGTGTGTGTGTGTGTGTGTGTGTGTGTGTGTGTGTGTGTGTGTGTGTGCATTATGTCTGTGTGTGAAGTGTGTGTGTGTGTGTGTGTGTGTGTGTGTGTGTGTGTGTGTGTGTGTGTGTGTGTGTGTATGCGTATGTCTGTGTGTGAAGTGTGTCTGTCTGTGTGTGTGTGTGTGTGTGTGTGTGAAGTCTTCATCAGGAGGCTGATAGATAGCACGAGCGGTTTCGAGTGCTCTCTGATGTGTTGGCACGAGGCTCAGACGGCGGGCTGGCGCGATGCCAGCGCTCGGACTCCAAAGCCCCGACGAGCCTGGCAGCCTGCGGGGACTGTTTGAATAGCGCTGCTATGACAGTGTAATCCAGTAGTAATAAGCTTGATATAGTGGGCTTAGTGCTCATCCCCGCCACTAGCCCGGCCTGAAACAGGCCTTCTGCTGCGGAGCCAAGAGTCACCCAAGGGCTAGCAGGTGTAGACTGAGCCGTTCAGGAAGTGGGTGTTTGGTGTTAGCGTTAATCAGCAGCTGCCATTGGCTTATTTGAATACATGAGGTATGCGGATTGCTTTAGGGTTCAGTTCTTGGTTGGTTACTGGCTATTTGGTAAGTGTAGATAGAGCCATTCAAGAAGTGATCGTTTGGCACCTGGGTAGCGCAGGTTACTGAGACAGAGACACACAATTACTTTCTCTCTCTCTTTTTCTGACATGCATGCACGCACACACATAGACACACTGATGTGTGCATGTGCGAGCACACACACACACACACACACACACACACACACACACAGGACAAAGACAACCTTCTTTACATTTCAAGAAGACACTAACAGTCCTACTGTGAATAAATATTCTAGCTGTCATTGGCCATTTTTTGAAATATGAAACATTTGCTGGGTGGTGAAAGGTCCAATTCTTGGTTAGTTCTTGGTTAGTTCCTGGTTAGTTCTTGGTTAGTTCTTGATTAGTTCTTGGTTAGTTCTTGGTTAGTTCCTGGCTTCTGGCTTGAGGACTGATGACTGATTTATATGTGTTCCCAGAAAGATTTCATCGTTCGACATATCACACACCTCTTTTTTATGGGTGTTCTACTGCCTCAGAGTTTGTTGAATGCATAAATACCGTTAGCTTATATATGTCATTAAAATTAGAAACAATATGCTCAGTGTCTTTTAAGACTATGGTGTAATCATTTTATCTAATTTTTATTTAATTTACCCTTAATAGAACAATTTATTTTCAGATGAAACACAGTTAAGGGGCTGAATCCTCATAAATCAGTCACCATATAATGAATAGGCTATTGGAGTGGATTATTAAGCATGATACAAGGACCAAACAGCCACTTAGCTTAAATGCATTAGGAGATATTTTGCCTTTGTCGCTGACGGGTATCATGTAAATCCATCTGTGTGTGTGCCATGCAGTCTTCTGAATAGCATATTGTCAGAGCCTGAGCGCTTGATTGGTAAGATTGGCTCTTGATAATTCATGGAGTGCATGATGGATTTTCTTCCAAAGCTGTCAATCTGCCTTAGTGTTGTGGAATCATTAAGTACTTGTAAACAGCCTTTGTGTCATTAATTTGACATGTTTCGTTTCAGGCTTTTATCATTTCTGCTGTGTAGACAGGTTTCTCTGGAGCACCTTGGAGCTGCAGCTGGGGGGAGAAATAACAAAATTAAATAGGAAATAAAACATTAAGGAAGTATCAACTCTCCTTTAAAAATACACTTCGGGCAAACAACTTCTTTTTGAATTGTGTTTCTCAACTGTCTTTCGTTGAGTGGAAGGGCACATTTTGATCCAGTTTTATCCAACAGTTTTAAAAAAGCAAACCTTGTGTGTGTGTGTGTGTGTGTGTGTGGGAGGGGGGGGGGGGGGGTATAATTGTTGACAGTTCTGTGATATTTCACAAGTCTGTGCATATTTAATTTCAGGCAATCGGAAGAAGAAAAGAAAAGCTCACTTGTTAGACTCATTTAGGCCTCACACAGACACTGATTCAGTCTGACTGTTTGTGTGTGTTATTTATGTGTTCTTGTTGTCTTTGGCTCTTCTAAGGACCACTGTTTAAAATTATTTTTGATTTACAATAGTGAGAACTGACAGATTGTGATGCCTTCCCTGAGAATACGGGGGCGCTTTGTCCACAGGCTCGTCTGCACATCACCGATCCAGTGCGTTAGTCGGGTCCAGTATTTTCCAGACAAATCCCTGCTAGCCTCTCTCTCTCTCACACAGACACACACACACACACACACACACACACACACACACACACACACACACACACACACACACACGGACACACAGAGCACCTAACTGTGCTTTTTGGATGAGAATGGCTCGGCTGTGGTCGTATAGAGTGGCCATTGTTGGGCTCCTTGTTTTCTGGTTCTTTTTTTTGCTATTTTTCTGGCGTGAAGGAAAGAGCAAGCGCTGCACTTTTCCCTCTAAAAACCCTCCTGCCTTTGAAGAGGCCTGTGAGTGATGGCCCTTTTCCCTCCTTTGCCTCCTTCCTCCCTCCCTCCTCCCTCTCTCTCCTCCCTCCTCTCTCTCCCTCCTCTCCCTCCCTCTCTCCCTCTCTCTCTCTCCCTCTCTCTCCCTACCTCTGTCACTTTTTCTCTACGGCCTCTTGCTTTCTTTCATTTCGCACACTCTGTGCTCTGCTTCTTACGGTCTCTCTCCTCCACTCCCTCTAGTTCTGTCCATCTCTCTCCCCCTGATGGTCTCAAGACATCTCTTGATTATTTTTCTTTCTTTCTTTCTTTCTTTCTTTCTTTCTTTCTTTCTTTCTTTCTTTCCATCTGTCTGTCCATCTTCGCCGCCTTTTCTCTCTCCCACCCATCCCTCTTTATTAATTAAATTACAAATCGATATGCTTTATTAGCATACCAATTAAAATGAAATAGAATTGTCAATGCATAGAACATGCAGAAGAGATATATAAATGAAAAAAGCATCAAAGCATAAAACATACTGAATCGCCCTCCCCCTCGCTCCCTTTCTCCCTCCCCCTCGCTCCCTCTCCATCTCTCCATCTCTCCCTCTCTCCTCTCCCTCTCCATCGCTCCCTCTCTCCCTCTCCATCTCTCCCTCTCTCCATTGCTGCCTGTGAGGGTCTCTCGGACTCTCTCGGCCTCTCTGAATGGCCTATTCATATTAAAGAGGAATTACACAGATGCCACAATGTGGCCCTGACAATGCTAAAGGCCAGTGCACAAGGCACCGATTGTCAGGAGCAGTATTTTGGCCAGACATGCAAAATGTGGCTTTTCCAGTGTAGATGAGTGTGTGTGTGTGTGTGTGTGTGTGTGTGTGTGTGTGTGTGTGTGTGTGTGTGTGTGTGTGTGTGTGTGTGAGAGTGTGTGTGTGTGGTGTTGCGCTGTTTGTGCACAGATGGGACTGTCCGTAGAGTTGAGATCCTTTCACATCATATTCCCTTTTTGAAAACACTTTAAACAAATCCTTTCATCTCTCTTGTGTGTATGTGTGTGTGTGTGTGTGTGTGTGTGTGTGTGTGTGTGTGTGTGTGTGTGTGTGTGTGTGTGTGTGTGTGTGTGTGTGTGTGTGTGTGTGTGTGTGTGTGTGTGTGTGTGTGTGTGTGTGTGTGTGTGTGTGTGTGTGTGTGTGTGTGTGAACCTGAACATCTGTGAGCATTTGTGTGCATTTGTGATTCAGTGATGGGAGA
>NC_063211.1:14586609-14591609 GCF_017589495.1 Alosa alosa | reverse complement strand
GTTAAAAGAGTAATATTTAAATCACGGCGAATTGGGTTGATTAATCTTTATTTATGTGCTCTATCCTGCTGCACTAAAATGAATGATTAGAAATTAATGTGTTTGTCATAATTTGTCCGTCAGAAATGACATTTCTTTAAAAAGAAATGTAGAATGTAAATTATGTCTCACTTTTAAATAAATGATAATTGATTTAGTATTTTATTTCAGTTGTTGGATGGTGGTCATTGTATATTAGTACTGTATGAAAAATAGGAAATACAGGCTCAAGTATCACTTACAAGGTCTATATAAAAAAACACCTAATTTGTTATGGTCTACGACCCAAAGGAACTTGATGTAGAATAATCTATGTGAGTTGCTCTGTCACTAAGTGTGTTGTAAACTAGCCAGCCTTTCTTCTCATTCTCAATATTGTCTGCTAAAATGTCTATTTCAAGATAGCTCATTTAGTATGGTAAACTGCAGATCTCCCACACACTTAGACACAATTTCTCAACTCATTTTTCACATTTGACACAACTTGTCAGATAATGGTGACTGCACACAATTGTTAGTTGCTCAAATGTAGAACTTTGCAATGAGAAATAAAAATTGGACACTGAGGTGACACTCCTTTATGATGTGAAGTATGAGAGTAGAACACCATGTTTTTACTTATTATTTAACAATTTAGGGATAGCATGAGATGATCAGTGGATGCTATAGCTCAGCTAATGGATCTATAGACATTATAGATCTGCCTTAGAGGATAAACTAGAGGAGGCCAACTTATGATGTCGCAATTCTACCCTAACATCACAACACACTTTCAAGGTTCAATTGGGCTTCAGTTAAAAATGGATGTGTGTTATTTCCCTATAAATACATGCCCCATTGTGGATAATTTCTTATATAAAAAACTTTATCCGGTGTAATGAACTTATGTGCTTAAATAAAAATGTCCTAATTTGTAAAAAGCACCACACACCTCAGGTCTCAAACTCCTTGTAGGCCTACAAACACGATTTCTGTATAATTCCGCTCCTTCAACGAGCCATCAGTCTACCCTGAATCCATTTCTATGCATGTGTTACATTCCCACATCCTCCCTGAGTTAATTGTCATTCACCATTATGTTTTCTGCTTAAAGCCATTTTCAACATTGAAATAAATGGTATATAATTGCTATACTTGGTTCATTCAAAAGGTGGCGCTATAATTGTAATTTATGACCAGATGTCAGATGTCTAATTTGACGTCTTATGATCTAATCTTAATAGTCTAAAAACAATATTAGTGCTGTTTTGTGAGAATCATTTGAAACCTCTCCCCAGACTGAACCTGGTGAAAAGTGTGTGTGAATGTGTGTGGGAGTGTGTGTGTGTGTGTGTGTGTGTGTGTATGTGTGTGTGTCTGTGTGTGTGTTTTCTCCGTTCTTTTCCTCGCCCCAACCTGTGAGATAGGTGAGAGGGATGGCATTGCAGAGTGTGAGTGCTGTTTGGCTGAATGATCATTCCATCTTAAAAAGCAGACAGCAGAACGTTTGCTATCAGCTGCTAAAGACACGCAATCACGGCCTATCCACGCTGTGTGTGTGTGTGTGTGTGTGTGTGTGTGTGTGTGTGTGTGTGTGTGGTGTATGTGTGTGGTGTGTGTGTGTGTGCGAGTGCACAACTATGTTTCAGTGTGTCTGTGTAAAACACTAGGCAGCGTCCAGAGGAAGACTTTTCCAGAAGGTTCCTCATTCTCTCCTCTTTTTTTGTTTTCTCTTCCTCTTCCCAGTGCTCTATTGCTTCCCATTCATCCCCTTTGTATTCTATTCATCATGTCAGGGACCATAGGAAAGCTAATCTGGAGAGAGTGACAGAGAGAAAGAGAGAGAGAGAGAAATGAGTGGAGTTGTCAAGGGTTTGGTAATGTGTGTCAGATCCTCTGTCTTAGATCAGTTTCAGAACCCCCTCTCTGTCTCCGCTTATCTCTGCAGTAACCCCCCCCCTACACACACACACACACACACACACACACACACACACTGCAGTTTCCATCTCCTTCTCTGCATTGAAACATACATTAAATTAGAGTTCAAAGGCAAGCTATTAATACACGCTGGCTGTGCTGTAGTGACGCACTGCTTCAGAGGTAACATTTGGTGTGTGTGTGTGTGTGTGTGTGTGTGTGTGTGTGTGTCGGGCCAGCTACTCTGTTTAGACAAGCTGACTTTCAGGGCTGGGCACAAACATTTTATAGGAACACATGATCAAAATTAAAAAAAGGCACCAAGAGTTGTCTTTTAAAGTAATGAGCTATGGCTTTGCATGCCCTTACTAATACCCCATAGCTTATTGATGTGTAGATGGTGTAGAACATTTTCTTGATATGTGACAGCACAGATGACATAGTGACAGCAGTGATGGATAGACTAACGTTTCTGATATCCAAATATGATTGCACAAACCATTGTTATCCATCTTGTCTATGTATCCATATTTTGTTGTCATGTTTATAAGTGACTTGACCAAGGAACTAGCAGATTTCCTTCATCAACAAGGCTATTTTTTGTCACACTAGCTTGTTCATAAAATAAATGATGGGCTCAGGTTATTTGGTCGATTGCAGGCAGCACCAAGATGTGCTAAAAGTGGTTTAATTTCACACAAAAATGTTAAGGATTAAGCCACGGTGTCGTTACCTGGCTGTCTGTCAGGGAAACATCAATGTTGCTCGGCAGGGAACTTGATTGGCATGCGCTAATTTCTGTTGCTGGGGCAAGGAAAGGAAAAGGGACATATTACTGTATGCCCAAAAAATCACATTGAGACATATTACTGTATGTTATATGTTATGGTGCTTTATAAATAAAACTAAATGGAGTTGAATTGAATTGAACTGAACTGAACTGAACTGAACTGAACTGAACTGAACTGAACTGAATTGAATTAAATTGGATTGAATTGATGTTGATTGTTTGTCAAGTCTCCTTGTCTCTGCTAAAGGAGAATGGAGAGACAGAGAATGAAGTAGATCACAACGAAGACAGATAAAGTGTGTGTATGTGTGTGTGTGTGAGAGAGAGAGAGAGAGAGAGAGAGAGAGAGAGAATTTGACCAATTTCTAAATCTATACTGTGACTGATAATGAAGTTCTAACATTACAGTGTCTATTACATTGTAAGTTGATAAAGTCTAACACAATTCAGAGTAAATCGTAGATCATACCCTAGTGTTTTCACCTTAGCTGTCGCATCAACTTTAAGTGACATGACTGGTGTGTGTGTGTGTGTGTGTGTGTGTGTGTGTGTGTGTGCGTGTGTCCCACTCACTGACCCTCATACACTCTATGTGCGGTACACAAGAAATCAATGTAACAATATATTGTTGTATTTTTCTCCTGAGCTACATTGTTGATACCCTGCTGCCAAGTATTGATATTTGTATGAAATGAACAGGTGCTCTAAACGGATTATGTTACATTATGCCCATAAGCATTTTGACTTACAGCAAAATCGTGCCTTCTACACATCTCGCGGTTGCACTTCCTAGATTGCCTAGGAGGACTTGCCCATATTGTTTTCAGTTTCATTCCGTATTAGCTGTGCAAAAGACCTCAGAGTGAATTTCTATGTAGGACCACTCACTCCTGATTGTGAGAGGACAGTGTCTTTGTGCTGGTCAATTGCGATTCGCTTGTAGGTGTTACATAGCGGCACAGAGGGATCTGTGGCGCTACGCTGTTGATTCTACAGAAGCATAAATTAAGCTTTAGTCATATTTAGCATCAGTAGCAACAACAGAGACAAAGGGACTGGATATGAGTTAAGCTGTAACACACTGGTACCTTTCACCAGTCACATAATACAATTTCAGCTGATCATAGTGACAGTAGTTGTCATAATATGACCAACAATTTTAGAGGAATGATTTTGTCTCTATAGGGATATTTTATACAGCATTGTTCAATAGTATGTCTCACTGGAAACTGCAGTCACAGGGGAACTGTCTTAATGTTATAATGATTCAAAAATTGCATCCACACACACACACACACACACACACACACACACACACACTTATGGTGTTACTGAAACAAACCAAGGCAGCTTGTAGAAATCTGGTAAAAATTGAGGAAAACTCTTGAATTCCCATGGTGCACCACCATTTCCTGCTCTCCTGCTCCCCATTGAGCTGGTTGACCTTTGCCCTCCCTCTTGTGTGGAATGACCTTTCTGGACTGGCAATCTGTAGCCACCAGCTTCTCCTTCTTTTGGGTCCTAAAACAGGAAGTGATGATGTTTCTTTCTGTATATATATAGAGAGAACATATAACAGAGAGATAGATAGATAGATAGATAGATAGATAGATAGATAAATAGATATACACATAGACATACACACTTAATATAATATCTGTTTGTGTTTGTGAATGTGTGTGTTTTTAATGATTATGTGGTGGGCAGGAGGTCTAAAGAGTAATGGTCTGCGAAGTATTAAAAGTGGATTGTCTGTGGTGAATGAATGTGGGCCCTGGTGCGGCAGTGCTTTGTCATTTTCCTTAATTACCAGAATCTCTTAAATGCAAAGACTGGTTTGTCTCTCCGGTAAAATTAAACTGATGATTTAAGTGGTCGGGTATGTTAGACGTGTAATGTGTAATGTCTTCCATAATATGCACAGAGAAATGGAGGACGATGGACATATATGTGGAGTGTGAGCGTGTGTGTGTGTGTGTGTGTGTGTGTGTGTGTGTGTGTGTGTGTGTGTGTGTGTGTGTGTGTGTGTGTGTGTGTGTGTGTGTGTGTGTGTGTGTGTTGGGGGTGATTCTCTCTGTAAATATTTATTGAAAGTATTCTGTTTAATCTGTAAAGCCCAGCATGCTCTTAGGTAAAGTCTGACCCTTGGTCTTGTCAGAGGTACAACAAGTATTAGCGCACGGCAACCATGAATTTCATTAAAGTGGAAGATCGATAGATGGTGACATAGAGAGGCCTTTTTTGTGTGTGTGTGTGTGCGATGTGTGTGCTG
>NC_063211.1:14561609-14581609 GCF_017589495.1 Alosa alosa | reverse complement strand
AAAGAGCTGCTTTACGGCTCAATGCTTTCTCTCTCTCTCCCTCTCTCTCTCTTTCTCCTTTTTATTTTGTTCTTTCCCATCACAGTGTTTCATGACCTCCCTCTTTTTTCTATGCCTCTCTCCTCTCCCTCTTCTGTCTCTATATATATGATCAGTGTTACTTAGACACACACACACACACACACACACACACACACACAAACCTGTCTGCAGAACAGCTGCCAGAATAAGGTAGATAATAAAGAATAAATACTGTCATGTTGTGGCATTCGCCACATGCCAAGATCAAATCTTTGGATTTTGAATTGAATTTTGTTGGCTTTTGATGATCAATTCTGAATTCTGAGTATCTATTGATATACAACTGTCATGTGCTAATTATTCTTTATTATGAACTTATTGTGACTTAGTCTTGTTTGTGAACATGTTTAAAATGAGTTCATGATGTGTTTTTGTTTTCGTGTTTTGGTTTGCAGTAATGAACACGTAATGGCATTAAACTTGGTGTGAAGACCTGTTTGTGATTCTCACCCATGTATGCTTGATGCTTTTCATGAAGGCTTCAAACCCCCCTGAGCATCTTTTCAAATCAGCTGATCAAGAGTCAGGTCACTGTGGCAGCCAGCCACGTCTCTCGGCAACTGAAATTCGCTAAATTAACACAATTAGCTAAACGTTGTGCCGCTAATTAACTGCCGGAGTCAGGCTAGACGCCTTCAGAGCCAGCGGCATGCCACACCATAATCAAACAAACAGTTTGTGTGTGTGTGTGTGTGTGTGTGTGTGTGTGTGTGTGTGTGTGTGTGTGTATGTGTGTGTGTGTGTGTGTGTGTGTGTGCTCTCTATATGCTCTTTGTATATGCCAGATCTGACCCACTTGCTTTCTGTGGTCCATCGGCTAGTATATTTGTGTGTGTGTGTGTGTGTGTGTGTGTGTGTGTGTTCGTGTCTGTGTGATGTTATGGATTAAAGGAAACAGCCCAACAAGAGCCTCAAAGGACTAGTAAAGGAACGAAAGAAAGAAAAGAACAGAAACAGAGAGAGGGGAGAGAGAGAGAGAGAGTGTGTGTGTGTGCGTGCCCTCGTTTTATGATGAAAGCACTGCTCAGTTATGGTTTAGATTACTCTGATATTTGTGAGCTACTCCTCAATGCACACACACACACACACACACACACACACACACACACACACACACACACACACACTTGCACACTCCCACACTCACTCTCTCACATGCATATGTACACAGTTCACAAAAGCCATCATATGAGACAAATAAATAAATTATGAACAAATAAATAACAAATGCATGCTGGATGAATTAAAAATAAAATGTAGGCTGTCACAAAAATGAATTTATCAATGTATCAATCATACTAATGAAACTGTTTCATTTGTATTAATCAAATCTCCATATTTTACCTACTTCATTACAATAACAATGCATGCTTGTGTTTGTGTCTGTATCTGTGTTTGTGTTTGCATGGGTATTGCAGAGTGTTTTATCATGGATAGATTCTAAAATCTATTCTAAATGAAATACTGTAATTTGGTGTGAAATGGGTTCAACATCACATTCTTATTGAATATTTTATATTTAGTTCAATATTTTATGTTTCTGTTGAACCTGCAAATTCTCATGAAGACACTTTGACACTTCAGTCAATCAATAACTTAATATTTTCTCATCCTTCAAAACAAATGTGCCTCCTTCGCTCCTGCGCTGCTTCAAGCCCTAATATTTTCATACACATTCATTAATGCATACAATGAAAATTAAATGAAGATGTTTGACATAAAGTTATTTTTCTTCTTTGTTTATCACAGGTGTTTTGTAATACTAATTCATGCTAATGTTGTGTAATACTAAAAAAAAAATCCATGAACACCAAACATATTATTTAATCAGGTTAAGCAAAAAGTAAAAGTATTTTTTTTTCTGCACAAATATATTTTATTCATTAAGTAGATATTTCAGTGACAAGGATCCAGTTTTAAAATATGTGGTTTATTATCCTTATCCTTATCCAGTGGCAACAATAAACATAAATATATCATAATAATATATAATAGTATAATATAACATAATAATATATAATAGTTTATCTTTGCAGTGACCAAACATCTCATACATATACCCTGCCTCCACATGTTCTATAAAAGCTTGTCCTTTTGTGTGTGATTGGTGTGTGTTAACTTGTCATATTTGTTCCAATTTACAGGCGTGAAGATGCAGTGGACCCCTGAGC
Organism: Alosa alosa; assembly: GCF_017589495.1. NCBI lineage: Eukaryota > Metazoa > Chordata > Actinopteri > Clupeiformes > Clupeidae > Alosa > Alosa alosa. Next base: position 14,579,357 of record NC_063211.1, on the reverse strand, counting down.
ACACCCAGTGGGCAGAGCAACACTTCGACATCTCGTCCACCACACGCTCGCCGTCTCACAAGGCCGAGGGCTACCGCATGCAGAGGGTGGCCAGCACCATGACCAGCTCCGCGGCCGCCGCATACCAGTACAGCTGGGCCAACGACGACATCTCGGCACTCACGGCCTCCAACCTGCTCAAGAAGTACGCCGAGAAGTACTCGGGCATCCTCGAGGTGCCCGTCATCAGTGCCGGAGAGCGGGCGCTGCTCAACGCCTACCCGGACGCGGCTGCGGCAGCGGCCTTGGCCAACGGACCCAACGGGAGGAAAGTAGAGGCCGACCCATGGGCAGAGCCGGTTGGCGGAGGGGTGTACCCCATGGGGTGTGAGGTGGCCGTGCCCGCAGGCAAAGTGGGCATGGCGGCCACGTCGGATGTGGCGGCAGGCGCTCTGTGCAGCTCGCCGGGCGTGGGCAGCGGCGGGAGCCTGGCCGAGCAGAGCTTCTCCAGCAGCAGCTGCGGCAGCCAGTCGCTGGCATCTCAGGAACCCTACGCATCTGCCGCCGCCTACGGTAGCTCCTACCTGCACGCTTCCTCCGGCGGGTACAGCGGGCACCCCTCGCCCCTTCTCCAGGCTCCCCCGCCGCCCCCGGCCTCCCACGCCACCCTGGTGCCCGCGGCCTACAGCACCACATCCTCCCCGCCGGCTCTGCCCGGGTACAGCTACACCCCCTCGGGCTACGCCCCGCACCACCATCACCAGGCGGCCTCCGTCGCCCCCGGGTACAGCCCCCCTCCGCCACCACCCCCTCCCCCTCCTTCCTCCTACCTCCCAGCAGGCATTGCGGTGCCCACCCCACTGGCCCCCTCCACCACCATGGCCTCGTACTCCTCCTACGCGGCCCCTCCCCACAGCCTGGCCCCCATCACCCCCACCCCACTCAATGGCTGCGGTTCAGGCTCCTTGAAACGGAAGGCCTTCTACATGGTGGGTCAGGCTGAGATGGGCGAGCCCTACGGGGACTTCGGCTACTCCCAGCAACCTCCCTCCACCTCCGCCAGCCTCAGCCCCCTGTACCGGCTGCCCGAGGGTACCAACGGTAACGGGAGCTTCAAGGCCGGCGGTCAGACGTCCCCCTCGGATGATCCCCGGGGCGGCGACTTTGGCGGGGGCTCGCTGACGTCGCCGGGGTACGTCGGCGCCTCGAAGACCCCGCACTCGGCCGCCGGCGAGTCCGCGTTCAGTTTTGGATCGCCCACGACGACGGCCGCCACCAATGGCTCTCCCGTAGCCGCACAGTCTTCTTCCTCGTCCTCCTCCTCATCATCGGCAGCAGCGGCCGAAGAGCGCCTAAAGTCGGTGGACCCGCGCGTGCTAGAGCTGGTGTCCACTCAGGTCCTGCAGCAACAGCACCCCCTGCTGGACTGGGGGGACATTGCGGGCCTCGAGGCGGCCAAGGCTACTCTGAAGGAGGAGGTCCTGTGGCCGCTGCTTCGGCCTGATGTGTTCGGGCCACTGGGCGGCACGTCTCCACCACTGCCCCGCGCCCTGCTCCTCTTCGGACCCCCGGGCTCCGGCCGAACCCTGCTGGCGCGCTGTATGTCCGGCCAGATGGGGGCGCCGCTGCTGCACCTGCGTGGCTCTGTGCTGACCACAGAGTGGGCGGCAGAGGCAGAGCAGCTCATCCAGGCCTGCTTCCTGGTGGCCCGCGCCCGACAACCCTGCGTGCTCCTCCTGAGCGAGGCGGAGGCCGTGCTAGGGAGTGGACGCCGCTCACGCGAGGACGCCCAGTCCTCCTCCTCCTCCGCCGCTGCCCGCGTCAGGAGGGAGCTACAGGCCCAGCTGGACCGGCTACTTTTAAGAAACAACAGCGCTGGCTCCGGCAGCTCAGGGCCCGAGGACGCCCCTCAAATCCTGGTCCTGGCGTCGACGAGCCGGCCCGACGAGCTGGACGAGGCTGCTGTGCACCGCTACTTCGCCCGACGGCTCCTGGTGCCCCCACCGGACGGTCCGATCCGCCGCCAGATTATCAGCCAAAACCTGGCGCCGCACAGCTGCTGCCTGAGCGAGGAGGAGGTGGGCCTCCTGGTGCAGCGGACCGAGGGCTACTCCGCGCTGGGGCTCGCCCGCCTCTGCCAGGAGGCCCTGCGGAACGCGGCCGTGGCCGGCGGCATGGAACTCCCGCTGATCCGCCCCGTCACCTACCAGGACCTGGACGCAGCCTTGCGTAGGACGCAGCCAGACGTCTCCCACAAAGACATGGATGCCTACGTAGAGTGGAGCAAAATGTTCGGCTGCAGACAGTGAGAGGTCTTCACAACCCCCTCCCCATCTCCCAAATAGACTCTGGAGGAGAGAGACAGGGAATGAACAAAGAGAGACAAAGAGTGAACACATGAACGTAGTGAGATTGCTCACCTGGGGAAGGTCACAGAAGGGGCAGGGCAGATATCAGTGTCCAGTAGTCACACTGACAGAAACAGACCTAGCTTCAGGCTGTCTCCGAGGCCAGGCATTCGCTTACCTTGATGCAAAGAGAGAGCTTTGTGTGTGTGTGTGTGTGTGTGTGTGTGTGTGTGTGTGTGTGTGTGTGTGTGTGTGTGTGTGTGTGTGTGTGACATAGAGTGTACCAGTGTATTTCTGTGCTTTCAATCACGGCTGTTATGGAGATTTCATTTACTCAGAAGTGCCTCATATGGTGCTTTTTTTCTTACACATTTTTGTTTCTTTGCCTCACAATCTTCATTGGTGGTGCGCTAATATCCAGAGCTTTAAGACAAGTACCTAAAATCACTGTTACCATGGGAGACCATATTTCTTCAGCCATTACATGAAGGCCAACTGTATTCCTCAAATGTGTGTGTGTGTGTGTGTGTGTGTGTGTGTGTGTGTGTGTGTGTGTGTGTGTGTGTGTGTGTGTGTGTGTGTGTGTGCAATGCGTGCGTCGCGTCGCGTCGCGTCGCGTGCGTGCGTGCGTGTGTGTATGTGTGTGTGTATGTGTGTGTGCGTGTGTATGTGTGTGTGTGTGTGTGTTTTGGAGTGACTGGGCTGGAAGCATCTAAATCTGATTTGTAGAAAGCTCTTTTGATGTCCTGCAAAACAAAAGGAGAAAAATGGGAAATCTCAGGAAAGAATTTGTGCAGTACCTCAGAGGGTTGTGTCAAAAGCAAAGCACTATGTACTGATGTTGAGTTTGTGGTTTGTTTTAAAGTTTTGCTTTAGTAATATTTTTACAAATTGCGTTTTGTCTGAAGTGTTTACCTCAGTGAAGTGTTGTCAGTGAGGATTTCATAATGAATGTATTATTATTAGTAATATGTGTGGAACATGAACTAAGTCAATGGGACTAAGTATATAGCAAAATTATTATTTTTTTCTTTTTATGACCATTTGTAATGTACACTTTTTTTCTCTCTTAAAAGGCCCTTCTTAAAAATTACTATATTTTGGATCGTCCAACAACCATATCTTTCTCTGAACTATAATTACAAGCACACTAGAAATTGTTGGGACAATACCCAAAGAGAATTGATTATATCACAATGAGACTTCAATTTGAAATGAAGCACCACAACTGAATAGCATTCATGTCATGGCAAGCTCAATGAGACAGTTACTCTGTGTGAGATTACAATTACAAATGTGTTGGAAATATTGCAATTGGAAATATTGCATTTATGGATGTGTTCAGATGCCCTGTTTGTTAGAACTCAACTCCATCAAAAATGGTGTGGTCATTCATTCCATTCAGAATATGACGCTGACAGTTACAGTTACAGTGTTGGGAGATTAAATGGAAAAATTGTGCTTGACCGCATTGTAGCATCCATCATGGTTGATGCAAACAATACCTATCCCGCTGGAAGGCCAGACACAAACACACAAACACCACACACACACACACACACACACACACACACACACACACACACACGGATGCGTACAAGCACACACACACACACACACACACACACACACACACACACACACACACACACACGGATGCGTACAAGCACACACACACACACACACACACACACACACACACACACACACACGGATGCGTACAAGCACACACACACACACACACACACACACACACACACACACACACACACACACACACACACACACACACACACACACATCACACACACACACACACACACACACACACACACACACACACATAACGTACAGTCACATGCCAGAGCCATAGTCTTTACAAGCACACACACACACACACACACACACACACACACACACACACACACACGGATGCGTACAAGCACACACACACACACACACACACACACACACGGATGCGTACAAGCACACACACACACACACACACACACACACACACACACACACACGGATGCGTACAAGCACACACACACACACACACGGATGCGTACAAGCACACATGCTCAGTGAAAGATCCGTTGGATGATCGCTTTCTTTTTTTTTCTTCTTTCCCAAAGCACATTACTAGGGAAACTAAACGGAAAAGATGAGTTCTAACAGCTCCTGACCTTAATGTTAGCACCCATTTCTGTTACTGTCTCTCCCTTTCTCTCTCTCTCTCTCTCTCTCTCTCTCTCTCTCTCTCTATCTATCTATCTATCTATCTATCTATCTATCTATCTATCTGTCTGCCTGTCTGTCTGCCTGTCTGTCTGCCTGTCTGTCTGTCTGTCTGTCTGTCTGTCTGTCTGTCGTCGTTATTCTCCTAACTTGCAGCTCTTGGCCCACCTGAAACAATGAAGCCTTGTAACTGAATGTATTTTTAGACACACCTTTATTTTGAAGTGTCTGTTGCTAAGCACTGCGGTGGTAGAACTGCTGTACTCTAAGTACTGACACTTAGGTCAGCGCAGGCTTCTCTATTCATGATTTCATATCCGACTCCTTCATTTGAAATGATATGCTTCATTCATTACATAGGAATAACTATTCTAGCAATCAATCACATGCTAATGTGTTTACTGAAGATGCTCATGTTGTCCGACGTGTTCTCCTGTGTTGACCTATGGCTACAGTCGCGACGTGATTGCCCCCGAATCCCTGTTGTTGATCCATCTCCTCTCATCTGTAAACGTGATCATTGAAAATCATTGCACAGTGCAGCATTGAAAATCATTGCACAGTTCAGCATTTAAATGCCTTATCCCAGAATTTATAGTGAGACTTAATCTACGACACAGAGATTGGGATGTCAAACGTCACTTTTGTGAAACTGTATTGGGGTTAAGATGATGGAGTACTGCTGCTCTGCTCGGTGTAATGATGTTGAAGAATTTAACCAAAAAAATGTCCCTTCAGGAAATGGTCACTTGCTACACTACAATGCCCTCCTGGGATCATGTTTGTTCTAGCTGAGATTTGTTTCCTGATGAACTAGGGCCTAGTTAAAAAGAAACACTAAAATGAGAAAAATATCGACACATTTATTTTCTTAATTCTTATTTGGACTGTGAAAGGCTCACTTTATTATAAGTATGCAAACACACACATTTACAGTTTCACACCAAGACTACATTTCGGTTGGCATTACAGTCATTCATAACAGTGACATGTGTGGTGTTGTTTTTTGTGTACTTGATTACTGTTTTTAAAGATATGCATTATTTGGGAAGATTATGTGATATTTTTAATCTGTTTGTTTGTTTGTTTGTTTATATGTGAGGGACACACATTGGTGCCTCTCTTCTAGTAGGTATGCATGTTTGTTTGTTTATTTTGTTTTTCTTACTTTCTTTTTGTTTTTGTTGAAACACCTTTAAAACCATCTCTACCTCATTGCTACATATTTTGCATGTAGTGTTTAATTTGTACATCATTAGATGTCGGGCAAACAAAAACAAAAAAACAACAAAACAAAAACAAACCAACAGCCGAAGAGGAACTGTGTCAGCTGTTCTTCTGTCACGAGCAGTCTACCTCACAGACTGTGTATACACTCAACAGTATTGGCATACATCAAAACACACACACTGTGTGTGTGTGTGTGTGTGTGTGTGTGTGTGTGTGTGTGTGTGTGTGTGTGTGTGTGTGTGGTGGGGTGGGGGGGGGGGTTGGAGGTGTTGCTCTGCAGAGAAGTACAACAGAATTTCTGTTCAACTGTCATTTCAGTGAGTGGATCATTGAGTGTGTATGTGTTGTCTGTTCACACACAGATAACACAATATTGTCTGTTTGTGTGTGTGTATGTGTTGTATGTGTGTGTGTGTGTGTGCCTGTGTGTGTGTGAGAGAGAGAAAGAAAGAGAGAGAGAGAGAAAGAGAGAGAGAGAGAGAAAGCGAGCATATGCTGTGTGTGTATTTGTGGGTTGTGAGCATGTACAATGTGTGTGTGTGTGTGTTTGTGTGTCTGTGTGTGCGTGCGTGTGTGTGTGTGCGTGCGTGGGGTATTTTATATGTAATCCGTATATGTTAACCACACTTGCACAAGCTGATACTGTTGTACATTTGTTATTGTTGTATATATTTATATACATGAACCTGTTACAGATGTGCCACGTGCAGGTTTGGGGGTCTGTATATATATTGCCATACTTGCAGTCGACCTTAAATGTATTTTCCTGTATTCTGATGAGCAAAAGAAACAGCCAACACTTCATTAAAGATGTTTTTTTCTTGAGATGGTGTCATGGCTTGTTTTGTTGTTGTCAGTGATTTCCTTTATAGCACAATGCTAACACAATGTGGTTATACGTTCGCTTTAGATTAAAAGTGTCTGCTTAATACCATAACCATAAGGGCAATTTCATGGAAAATTACATTTTTTGTAACATTCATAACTCCAATAAAATGTGATGGTATGGTATGATGGGAATGATTACATGAAATTTAAGCTCTCATGAAATTCAAGCTCTCCACCCGTTAGTATAGGTTATGCGTCATCCTAACTTTTTTGGATGTCGAGCTCTTAATGTTTACTCACTTTCTGTTTTTTCTCCCTTTCTTCTGCTCCTCGTGCTCTCTATCTCTCTTCTCTCTTTCATCTCCCCCATCTTTTTCCATGCATCCCTCTTTCCTTCCCTCCATTTTGTATCATCCCATCGTTTGCCGCTCACCCCTACTTTCAGCTGGCCGGTGCACTCTGGTCATTATGTAACAGCCATTTACTCCATCTGTGAACGAGGAACTAGTCAAAATGGGGATGAATGTCGGAATTAGATGACGCCAGTGATGTCGGCTCCTGTAATTTGTGAACATTATAAATGCAAATGAGACATTTTGACTTGTTTTTTTTTATTCGCTCGCTCTCGCTCTCTCTTTCTCTCTCCCTCAGTGGTTTTGATCCGCCTGTTTTTGATGGAATCACGTTATGGTTGCTAATGTGTGTGCGTGGGAAGGAGCTTGACAATTAGCATGTCTTGGTTATCTTAACCATTTAGCCCTAATTGGAAGCATTTTATCTTTGTGTTTTCTGTATAAGAGGGCCTGACTCTCTCTCTCTCTCCCTCTCTCTCTCTCTCTCTCTCTCTGTCTCTCTGACTCTCTCTATATATGCTGTACCTCTATTATCTTATCTTTGAGTCAGTCTTTACCCCAACCACACACATACAAACCCTCTCTTTTCTCTCTCTTTTTGAGACCCTTTGATCCCTTGATCTCTGAGAGGCAACAAGTTTGAGATACCTAGTACAACCCCTTTTCCCCAAAGCGGGACTCTGTAAGATATCATCAAAAACAGAACATGATGATCTACACACCTCTATACACCCATATGTGTTTCCAAAAAGAACTCAAGACAACATTTTAAATGTTGAAACTATTCATTAAAAAATATAAGCTCATTTTGAATTTGAGTGTCTCAAAAAGCTGGGACAGTGGAACAAAAGGCTGGATAACACAAGGAGGAACATTTTATAACCAATTAGTTTAACTAGTACCAGGACTGGCCATAAAAGGGCATCCCAGAGAGGCAGAGTTTCTCAAAGGTAAAGATGAGGTGTTTTTTTTACCTCTCTGTGAAACATTTTAGGGAAATGTGTTGCTGGCATTAATGTGAACATATATTTTCCAAAAAAAAACAATGCAATAGCTCTATTTTAACAACAGCTATTGTGTCATTGCACTATTATGAATTAAATATAAGATTAGCAGATCATCAAATTCTGTTTTTAATTTACATTTTATACAGCATCCCAATGTTTTTGGAAACGGGGTTGTATAAGCCTCAATTGAAGGTTGCCAAATGTCCCCCTGCTCTACCTACAGAAAGGACCAAATGGAGATTTTGAAGATTTCTTATTTGAATTGTATTTTCTTTTTATTCTTCAGTGAAGGAGACAGAGAGAAAGAGTCTGAGAGAGAAAGAGAGAGAGAAAACTAGATGACAAAGCAAAACAAAATGACTACTGTGTATGCATCCTTCATCCATAACCTTTTCTGTCTTCCTCAATCTTCCTCTGTTTATCGCATTCTATCTGAAGTGTCTGTGTCTGTTCCGATTGTTTGAGGCAGTTTGCTATGTTTGATGTAGCAGTCGGTAAACAGAGCAGAAACTCTTCAGCAACATATAAGCGGCTCATGTGCTGGGCCGGTAAAAGAAAACGTCAGTGTGTTTTTTATCCCGACAATTAAAAACAAAATGTAAATGCAAGACATTATTTTAGAAGGCCGAGAACAATCCTTTGTCTAAGGCCTCTAATAGAGATTTGTAGGCTCAGGGATGGATTACTGCACAGGGGACCAAGGGGTCAGGGGGCCCTGATGCCCAAGCCTTTGCATGGAATCATTGCCACAATATCAACAAATCAGGATGTAGGCTATGAATCTGATTGAATTAAAGTATTGGTCATCCCCAAAATGCACCAGAATACAGGAAATCACATCATACAAATTAAAAAATGTCTGGGGGAGGACCCCCAATCCCCCCTTCCCACATATGTGACAATTAGTGGGGAGCCCTTAATACAACTGGGCCCAGGGGCCCGAAAGTTCATAATCCGTCCATGTGTAGGCTTAATAGTCAGGGATTGAAAACGGGTTTCCCTTGAACGAAGCGCTGATGCTAAAAACCAAGCTACACTACTACGGGAGAGAGCTTATGACAGAGGGCCAGATGTACGTACATTTGCAAATGTAGCGTTATAAGCGCTATGGCCAACCTGCAGAAACCGTACTCTGTGATTCTTCAGTTTATGTGGTATTTAGCAAACCTGCAGTTCATCAGGTAATCAGCGCCTTTCTTCGCCCCCTACCGGAATTTGCGAATGTTCACAACTGAACAGCAAACTTCAATCACAAGCACAGTTGAATGAAGTTAACTGACAACAACATTAAAATTAATCGAACGTTTAGAGATCATGAAATAATACAATACATGATGAGATGTCAACAAGCAGGAAGATAATGAAGAGCAGTAGTTCTACTCAAACTACTTGGGCACGTAGGCTATGGAAGATGGTCATATCTAGCAAGTAGGAAAGTTTAAGTGAATGACGTGCAGAGTTGGGTGTAATGCGTTACAAAGTAACACATTACTGTAATCACATTACATTTGTCAGTAATGAGTAGTGTAACACGTTACTTTCCTAAATTCAGTAATCACACTAGTTACTAACAGTGTGTGAGCAAAGATTACTTTATTAATTAGCAATCCTCCTTCTCAAACCGCGGAGACGCATGTTGCCGTGCTTTATCCTGTCATGAGCAGGGTGCGTGGAATCATGCCGCCTCCTACAACACTGCCTCTAAGACGGTCTTCTTGGCTTTAGATGATACTTCTTTGCCGTGGCCTACTGGTTAGCACTTCGGACCTGTAACCGGAGGGTTGCCGGTTCGAACCCCGACCAGTAGGTGCGGCTGAAGTGCCCTTGAGCAAGGCACCTAACCCCTCACTGCTCCCCGAGCGCTGCTGTTGATGCAGGCAGCTCACTGCGCCGGGATTAGTGTGGGCTTCACCTCACTGTGTGTTTCACTAATTCATGGATTGGGATAAATGCAGAGACCAAATTTCCCTCACGGGATCAAAACAGTATATATAATTACTTACTTACTTGTACTTATACAATCAGGCTGTTTATAAGAGCTAAAAATAAAACTCTAAATATTCACCTGTATAAAAATCTGCAAGTGCATTCTTATTTAAGTTAAACTGCGTTGCTGGTATTAGTGTGTGTGTGATTTCAGGGTGTTATACAAGCTAGGACTGCCACTGTTTTCAATGTGAACAAGAGCATCTAGTAGGCTATTGATGACAGAAAGTGCACAACTCGCGAGCACACTTCACTGTATGTATGTCTGGAACATGGGAAGAACATGGGAAGAAATTGACAATAAAGCTGACTTTGACTTTGACTCAAAGCAGTTACATTTTTTGTGTGCGTGTCAACATTCAACATGGGCAGGGCAGCAGCGCTTCCATAAAGCAATTTGAATTTGCACATTTTTTGCACAAAAGCTGCACTGAGGTGCTGTGTCTGTGAACGTGAAGGCAGCTTTCAGTAAGACAAAACATTGATCAGCTATCTGTAAGAAATGCCTGGTAGGCCTACAGTGCAACCTGGGTTGGAGAAGTGTAATAGACTAGATTATGCTACCTAATGTTTCATACAACGTAATTAATTAAATAATAAATAAAAGGGGACGATATCAGCGTCCATAGAAACATTTCCATGCAGTAACGCAAAAGTAATGTAACGCGTTACTTTCCATAGAGAGTAAAGTAATGTAAGGGATTACATTTTTTACAGTAACGAGTAATGTGTAGGCCTAATACATTTTTTGAGTAACGACCCCAACACTGATGACGTGAAAGACATTCGAAAGGAGGGCCGAAAGTTAAGGTTGCTTTTAATATAGTGTAAAGACACAACACTGGTGCTCTGAATAGCAATTCTGTTGTCTTTGAAAGTTTCTCTTATTGACGCATTTAACAGCAATTTGGATTAACACCTGCTTTTACAAGGCGGAAATATTTTACCGCAAAATGGCCAGTTTTCATACATACAGGTGAATACCTAGTTAGGTGCATTTTACGCTTCTCTTCCCATCTTTATACATGAAACTTCCACTTGCCCCTGAACCTCCTATGAATGCATATGCTTGACACGGAAAAACGCAATTTCAGCTCCCGCTACAGGCAGTCTGTGCTTTTATGTCAGTGCAGTCTGTTTGTACATACCTTGCCATGTTTTTATGCGCATGTTGCGAAACATATACACCTGAAGTGGCTGCAAAAGTGTTACTACATCTGGCCCTGAGTGTTGATGTTTGAGGGCTGTGAGGGATGGCCATGTTATTGCTGCTTTACAGTGGAAAGTAACAACAAATCTAGCCAACATGGGTCTCTTTGTGTATTGCTTTCATAATAATAATGTTTCTGTGTGTGTGTGCGCACACATGTGTTTGTTTGTGTGCATGTGTGTCTCTGATTGTGTATGAGTGTATGCGACTATGTCTGTATGTGTATGTGTCTAATCTGTGTTTTTGTGTCTATCTCTGCATGTGTGTGCATGTGTTTGTGAGTGCCCTCCCTCTCTCCCTGTGTGTTTGTGTGTGTGTGTGTGTGTGTGTGTGTGTGTGTGTGTGTGTGTGTTTGAGTGCAGAACAGGGAAAAGAAGGAAGATTGACCTTCAGTGGAGCAGAGACACACACACACACACACACACACACACACACACACACACACACACACACATACACATTCACACACACACACAGACACACACAGTGTTGTATCTCTCAAAGGAGCATTGTGAGCCACTCTCAAGGTAAAGTGCAGGCAAAATATGTCAATGGGGAACTTGGTTACCATTGGATTTCACTAGTGGGAGGATGAAAACAAGAGTAGTTAACAAAGCATGTGCTATAGCTTTAATTGTCTTATTTATACATGATATCATACACCGCCCCATTTGTGTAGGGGATATATGTGTGTGTGTGTGTGTGTGTGTGTGTGTGTGTGTGTGTGTGTGTGTGTGTGTGTGTGTGTGTGTGTGTGTGTCGCTCAAGGCAGTTATCAGCAGCTAGTAAACTTTAGTGGTCATTCATTCTATGCATGAGAGGAGGATGAGTCATATACCATCTCTCTCTCTCTCTCTCTCTCTCTCTCTCTGTCCCTCCATCACTCCCCTCCCCTTCTCTGTCCTCTGCACTACAATTAAAATATGCAAAGTGATAATATCCCGTAAGTAGTCTTAAATGTGCCTGCGATGTAAATGAGGGGGTTGCTGGGTGGGGGAGGGACGGCAGAAGGCCCAGACCTTCCGAGGAGGAGAGAAAGAGGGGAGGAAAAAAGAATAAATTATGCAAATAACAAAAAGACGACTTGACCACTTGAAAGCCTAATTTTCCTATAATAAGCATACTGTTTCATTTTAAATATATATATATATATATATTTTTTTTTTTTTTTTTTTTTTCTGCTGGTGCCTCTTATTAGAAGTGACAGTTCGCTTCGCCGATGGCTTTATCTGACACCGAGTTTAAAAGACGGAGAGCGGGGAACGCCATGCTAAACGCTAATGCTCTTTTCTGCACGCGGCGGCGGTGGCAGCGGCTTTCTTTCTGGCAGGGTTTTTTTTACGTTAGCGGGGCGGGAGTAATTATGAGTCTCGGGGTGCCGGCGCAAGCTTTAATTACCGCATAATCGGCCCTGATGGACGCCGGCGAGAGTGAGCGGCGCCATCCATCAATGCCACATGCCCGGGCTCCGAACGCCATCTTTGTACGGGCAGCTTTGCTTCGCCCGCTCACCTCCGCATGTCGCCACCGCGGCAATGTGGCTAAATGTTAATAGGGCCTGTCCTTCTGTCCCTGTCTCACCCTCTGTCTCTGTCTCTCTCCTTGTGTCTGTCTCTGTCCCTGTGTGTGTGTGTGTGTGTGTGTGTGTGTGTGTGTGTGTGTATATGGCTCTTGTGTACGCCACTATCTCTCTCCTTGTGTCTGTCTTAGTGTACATGTGTGCCTATACGTGTGTGTGTGTGTGTGTGTGTGTGTGTGTGTGTGTGTGTGTGTGTGTGTGTGTGTGCTTCTATGGCACTAGTGTACGGCTATGTTTCTCCATTCTTTTTGTACAGTATATGTTTTGTGTATTCCCTTTCTCTAAAGCATCTTCCACTTTCTATCTGTCTTTGTCTTCTCTCTTTTCTCTCTTTCTTCTTCTTCTGTCTCTTTGTCTCATCCTCTGTTTCTCTGTGTCTGTCTCTCCATCTCTCTCTCTCCCTCTCTCTCTCTCTCTCTCTCTTTTTCATCTGCACCTCTGTGTATTCTCCTCCCATCTGCAGGGCTGGGGACATGAGGATGCTTCCTCTTCCTGGTGTGTCTTCTTCCTCTCCTCTGATCCCTCCTTCCCGAGCGTCAGCACTGGCTGTAGCTACACAGTCTTTTCCTCCTCATCATATTTTATTCATCTCTTTATATTCTATACATTCCCAGAGCTTGCCTGTTGATACACTTTTAAAATGAATGTGTTGAAAACAACACAACTTGTGTTGTTTTTAACACATCTCTGTGTCCAGATAGGGACAACACAGTTTGTGTTATTTCCTCTTTTTTAACTTGTTACATAATATGTGTTGAAAATAACACAACTTGCATTGTTTTTAATACATCTCTGTGTCCAGATAGGGACAACACATTTGTTTTAAACATAACTGTAGGTATATACAGTACATGCTGAATATAGAACAACATGGACAACACCTCCATCTATCAAGCACATCTATGTTTGTGCTTCACCATCTCTCTCTCTCTTTCTCATTCTCTCTCTCTCTCTCTCTCTCTGGCTCTCTTGTTCAATCTCTCCTCTAGTTTTCTCTGTCTGCAGAGAGCATTAGTCAGTGTGTTCCCTGCAGGACGGTTCCTCACAGCTAATTGGGAGCAACACGTAGAGTTTTATCTCTGGACCACTAATAGTGTTCCATGCTGTGTGTGCCTGTGTGTGTGTGTGTGTGTGTGTGTGTGTGTGTATGTGTGTGTGTGTGTGTGCATGCGCTGTGGGGGTGTGCTGTGCTGTGCGCTTGAGCATATGTATATGATCAGAATGAAAAATAGTGATACGTGTGTGTTAGTGTGTATTAGTGTCTTTGTGTGTGTTTGTGTGTGTGTGTGTGTGTGTGTGTGTGTGTGTGTGTGTGTGTGTGTGTGTGTGTGTGTGTGTGCTTATGTCTGTCTGTCTGACTGTGTGTGTATGTGGGTGCATAAAGATGGACCCTCCAGACATACTTAATCCTCATCCTGAGGGATCTTCAGTGAAATTATATCTTCATTAATTGAAATGAGTGTGTGTGTGTGTGTGTGTGTGTGTGTGTGTGTGTGTGTGTGTGTGTGTGTGTGTGTGTGTGTGTTCTGAGTCTGAATGGAACTGCTCATTATCCTGTGTAAAGATTGCAACATCAACATCAGCTTTGGGTTTTTTTCCTATGGAGGTTTGCCTGTGTGTGTGCTTGTACTAAGAAAATAAGTGTGTGTGCTTTTACTATATAAAATATATAAAAATATATATATATATATATATATATATATATATATATATATATATACATAGCAAAATATACACACACACACACACACACACACACACACACACACAAATAGTTCCAATCAGCATTCTGTCACATAGGGACATGCAGAGGCATTAAAACTCAAACCCCCAGATGTGTGTACATATTCACATATCTCCATTATCAGACAAGACACAGACGCTTTCAGCGTAATTGGAATCAACATGGCTTGTTCTCCTGTCTGACCTCCTCTGCATTTGACTCTGTGCATCTTGAAAAGCAACTCATTATTTTTTATTATTATTTATTACTATTAAGAAGATGACTCATACACAACAAGGCTTCAAATGGTGATGCTGCTGAAGTGTCTCTTCAAGTGCCTGTCAGTGATATCAAGTTGTTCTGGTTAAAAACCAAAAATCAAAAACCACTCTCGGCTCGTTTCTGAAGTGCCACAACGCTCATATTCCCTCTCTGGTATTTTAAGAGACAGTAGTAATCTGCATTTTAATAAGTGCCAGTACCTGATCAGTGCGTCGGCACGGTGATAAGGGGCCTCATTGTAATGAAAGGTGTCTTTTAATCTTTCTCAATTATCTATATGCTATTGTAATTATGTTTAAATTAGTCGTCGCTCGTTTTAGTCAACGGCCCGTCATTTTCTCTCGCGTGGTAATCACGAGCTGTTACACTCATTATGTTTTTTTCCCCTTTCTTTTTTTTTGTGCAATTTCACAGATCTGACAAAAGTTTGGATTTATTTATTTTTTCTCTCACTCGGTGTGCAGACGTGATGTGGTGTCTGATTTTGTTGCTGATTTGACACATCCTACCGTATTTCAGTATTTAGTCATACAATGAGCACAGAATAGCACAGACTGTATGTGTTCGTCACAAAACATCATCATCTTATAAGTGTAAGGTCTCTCAATGGCTTAGAATAGAATATGATTTAAATACCTCTGAAATTAATGGCCTTTGTAAAATCCATATGTCTGCTGAACAAAGTGTGCACTAAACCATAACTGTTGTATACCATGACATTTCTTTCCCTATAAATCAAATATGGTGACCTAGTTGGTATCTAAACTCTGAGGTAGGACATTCTTATGACTCAAAAGTGCTCCAAAACCAGAGAGAATTTGATAAAGTCAATGGGGGTGAATCCCTAGTAAGCCTTTGGACCAATCAGATCTCCTTTGGACCAATCAGATCTACTCCAGCCGGCTTTAAATAAAACATGCCAGAGTGTTAGGTGGCTTTAATGTTAAGCGATGCTTTTTTGGGGTTGCCAGTCTCAATGTGTTAGGGGGCCCAATATGCAGATTATGAATCACATTATGATAATGCGTTATGATAATGAAGAACATCTTTAAAACATGACATGGAGGTATTAATAAGCCATTAATGTCCCCTCTCCCTCTCTCTTTCAATCTCTTTCTCTCTCTCTCTCTCTCTCTCTCTCTGTCCTTCTCTTCCTCTGCCATTTGCCCGCACAAAGGCGTCTACTGAATGCTTGGTATGAACTGCTTTGCTAGAGCTCTCTGTTGAATGCATCATTAAATAGAAGCACTGGTCAACAAATCCTTCTATACCATTACGATGGCAGTTTATGATTTCTGGGCAATGGCCAGCAGCTGAGGAGACAAATGTTGAGTCACAGGATTGGACCCGAAGCTGTCTGACATTGAAACAGTGCATCCTGATTTTCTCTGTAGGTGTGTGTGTGTGTGTGTGTGTGTGTGGGGGGGGTTGTTAAAAGTGTCTGTCTGACATGTGCCCAAAATCTCGCATTTGATCATAAAAGTGCTGTGTGAAGTGTATGTGAAGTGTGTGTGTGTGTGTGTGTGTGTGTGTGTGTGTGTGTGTCTGTGTGTGTGTGTGTGTGTGTGTGTGTGTGTGTGTGTGAAGTGTGTGTGTGAAGTGTGTGTGTGTGTGTGAGGTGTGTGTGTGTGTGTGTGTGTGTTTAATCTCGCACTGGGAGGCCACCTTCAGCTCAGAGACACCCTTCTTTTACTGTTCCGTTTACACACACACACACACACACACACACACACACACACACACACACACACACATTTACATGACACAAGACACACATATAAGTTTGATTCATTTTGTCACTAGTGCTTGTCTTTGTTGTTTACGATGTCAAAGTCTGCCTTCCTTTCTATTCGGAGAGACGAACAGGAGGAGGTATTGAAATGAGGAATCAGACAGGGATTGTGGACACAGACAAGTGTGCAAGCATGAACACTCTCTCTCACACACGTTTACACACACACGTATACACACACACACACACACACACACACACACACACACACACACACACACACACACACACACACAGATGCACGCACAGACACATGTAGGCATGGACCTTCACACACAAGCACAGACACACACTTACACACACACACACACACACACAGACTATCTACCTCCTCTTCTTCACTGTCAGGTAGAAAAGAGAGCTGCTATTCTTCGGGCAGAGGTTCATCTCAGTCTGAATGTAAAACAGACAGAAAAAAAAACACAACAAACACACACACACACACACACACACACACACACACACACAAAAACACACATAGACTTGCAACTATTCTTTTGGATCAAACATCTGTTGGCGTTTAGAGGACAAATATGGAAGTATATTCAAATGCATGGATATGGATGCAATTTAGATGCTGTTTATTTCAGGACGATTTCTATTAAAGACAGAAAGAAAAAAAAGAAAGACATTTGTGAATAATTCCTAACAGGGCAATTTTCTCTGTTTCCAAGCTGTTTTATTTACTTCGTTTCTTACAGATCAAGTACAGACTGGGATAAAATTATCTTTACATTTCTAACTCAGAGTTGTAGGATTGCTGCTTTATCTTAGTTTGTGAGAATCTAAAATAGGACACCCCACTGTATATATAATGTATTGTATCTATGGGCCTATATCCTTGAGAGTCCTCTGTCGTATGGGACGAATACTGTGTCAACTTGATGTCCTGGTCAAGAGAGATGTGAACCATATGTGTGTGTGTGTGTGTATGTGTGTGTGTGTGTGTGTGTGTGTGTGTGTGTGTGTGTGTGTGTGTGTGTGTGTGTGTGTGTGTGTCTGTCTATGTGTCTGTGTATGTCTTTGTCTCACTCTCTCTCTCTTCAGGTGTGTGACCAATGTGTGTGTGTTTGTGTGTGTGTATGAGTTCAGGTCAGCCTGTTTGACATCCTCTGTAATGCAGGAGTTGCTGATACAGTAGCTTGTGGTGTGACAATCTGACCTTAATGTGCGGATATTGGAAGGTGTGA
>NC_063211.1:14554109-14556609 GCF_017589495.1 Alosa alosa | reverse complement strand
GCCATCGCTATATATAAATCAATTTAGCGATGGTGGCATTGGGCTACAGGCGTCTGGATAGGGATACCTGACCTGCTTCCATCAGCATTAGATTTACAGTCATTTCCTCTGTATTAGCCGCATTGTGTATAAATCGTAGGGAAGTGTTTTATGCATATCTAGATATTAAAAAAAAAATTATGTTAGCAGATAGCAGACACTTATGTCAACCTGGAGTAATGTTAGTTTAACTTAGCTTCACATTAGCATACTTATGTCAACCTGGATATTCAATTTACCAATTCAATTTGGGATGTTAGGGCTTACCAAGGATTATAAACAGGCAATCAAATAGGTCCATGGCACTGTAATAGAAAAACATACAGCAAAATAATTGAATTAATGTACCCCTACAACACAAATCCAATGTACATGTAAATCCAGTAACAGCCAAGAGCAGCTCTTAGTTTTGGTGGAATAGCCTGACACTACGGCAGAGATGGTTCATCAACACAGTCACCTGGGGAGGAAGCAGTCGCCTAGAGAAGATGATACAGTGGAAAAGTCTTTCTGAGAAAAGGAACAAAATGCCTCGCCATTGTATGGGGTCAGGGCCCAGTTTCCCGATAACGACGGAGACGCTCTTCGAGGGTTTTCTACCATTCATCTTACGATCGTTCGTTTGGTTTTCCGACTGTTTACCGAACATGCTCAGAAGGCGTGACGCCGTGCACTGCTCTTAAGATGCTCTTAAGGGAGCTGTCCACGTTAATAGTTCTGAAATATCCTCTGATTTGACGGTGATGTCAGGTGACTGCACGTCACAGCTATAGGCCTACCATTTAAACTTCGGATCTACACATTAATTCACATCAATACGAAAATAGAAACACTTTGACTTCTGCATGTAAGCATTCCAAGTAGGTTATATACCACACAGAGACATAAATAATTGTAATTATTTTAAGATTAGATTGTTGCACCATGCAATAATTTTTTTAAGCAGTGTCAATTAAGAACACGCTTGAAGATAAGAAAGAAGTCGAAAGTAAGAAAGAGAGGAAATGTGTAGACTTAGATTTTGATGCAGTAGGCCACATAAACCACATGTTGCTTTCTCTGCTTTTTTACCTCATAGGCCTAATAAAATATTCACTTAGCAAAGATAATGTCAAACTATTCTGGCAACGCCTCGTTTCATAACTTGGTTGCATTTTTGTCCGCTTTTCATCACATTATTATGACCATTAAATGTAGGCTATTTTGCACGCCAAAATCTGATTCATCAAGTTGTAATTCCTCTGTATGTCCTGTTGGTGACCTCAGTGAGAAGTTGCTGTTAAGACGCTCTTAGCGGGTAACGAGTACTCTGGAGCACTCGTAGATCTACGAGTGTTTTCACGACGCTCTTAAGCTACGATGGTTTCTGGGAAACAGTCGTAGACGTTAAGAGAGGGACTTTACGACGCTTAGGCTTAAGATTAGGCTTAAGAAGGAACACACTGCCAGTTCCTACAAGGGCAGGGACATCCTTTTCCACTTTCAAAAACTCCTGAAGACCCAGCTCTTTAGAGAACATCTACTCTCATAGCAACACTTTTACAAGTCTTACTGATCCTAGCACTCACCAGCCGTTTAAACTGACAAGTAACTGTTAAAAAAACAGCACTCACCGACGCATTTTATTCTTACTGTACTCTAATGTTTTTTAAACTGTCCTAAAATTGTGAGAATTGTTCCAAAACATACTGTTTACCATGTTGTTAGTCGCTTTGGTTAAAAAGCGTCAGCCAAATGTAATGTAATGTAATGTAATGTAATGTAATGTAAGATGCTTTCGGGGAACTGGGCCCAGTAACGTTTAATTTATGAAGTTTTGCTATATCACATTCAATGTTGTTGGAATTAAAGTGCACAGTGAACTCTGACAGCTCCAATTTGACACTGATGCCATTCATTTTTGATAAGCTGTAGGCCTAACCTGCGAACATGGCAGCATATATAAAGTTGTGACGTAAGTCCCGGAGCTCTATACAATTAGTCTGATCCAATTGAACGTTTTTACTGAAAATATGTTGCATAGCTTGCTAAGGATTGAGTATATTCCTGTGTACAGTGAAGAGGGTATCTATCTACACATATATTTTCTCCTTTTGATAGATAGCTGGCAGATCGAAAGGGGGAGGGAGTGGAGGGGGTGTTTGTTTTTTTCCTCTTTTCTGGACAGCCGCCACCATCCCTCCTAGAGAAGGGAACGAAAGCTGCTTTGCCTTCTGGAGAGGGTTCAGAGGTGAAGGAGACGGCCTCTCTCTCTCTCCATCTCTCTCTCTCTCCATCTCTCTATCTCTACCCCCCCCGCCTTCACTGCCTTTCTCTCTTCACCTCCTTATCTCTCTCTCTCTCTCCATCTATCAGCCCCCCCCCCTCACTGCCTTTCTCTCTTCATATCCCTATCTCTCTACTCCTCTTTCTCTCTCTATGCTTTTCTCTTTATCGCTCTCTTGCTACCCCCTCTCTCTTC
>NC_063211.1:14546609-14551609 GCF_017589495.1 Alosa alosa | reverse complement strand
CATCTCTCTCTCTCTCTCTTTTCTCTCATCTCTCTCTGCTGCTCTGCTTCTGGTTAGCCCCTCTTTGTTTTCTCCGCTCCACACTTTAGATAGTGTTTGGCAGCATTTTATATTCAGGATTCTTTTCAGGATTGGCCAATTTATCATTTGTGTGTGTGTGTGTGTGTGTGTGTGTGTGGGTCTGTGTTTTTGTATACAAACAAGACATACTATTAAAGTAGTATAATAAACCAGGGGCTCAAGGAAGAGACAAAAGTGCAGTTCATTATACACCCCACATGCCTATCTCATGATTATCATGATAATCTCATGATAAATCACAGAATCTCAGTATATATCCCCAGATAGTATCATGATTTTTTTGTCTTTCAGGAATGACAATCATCAAAGTGAAATCTGGTCAGCAGGTGTTCTTAGGAGATGATCAGACACTGATGGGTGTTTGTGTGTTTTAGTGTGTGTGCATAAATTCTTTGCTGTGTGTGTATGTATATGTGTTCTGTGTTTGTGTGTGTATCTCTGTGTGCCCATGAAAGTGCATGTGTTTATGTGCATCTTTTTGTGTGTGTCCTTGTCTTTTTAAATGTTGTCTGCATCTGTGTCTGAATGTGTATCCATGCCACGTATGTGTGCGAGTATGGATGTGGATGTGTATGTCTGTACGTTATACGACATCACCCCTCCTCTGTGCCTGTGATTGGCTGGGCTGTATCCGGGCTGACCGCTGGTGTTGACCGTCCAGATGGCCGTGAGTGGACACTCAACCAGGCTAGGCTAACATCGAAGCTAAGGCTAGCATTAACCTCCCCCGCCTGCCTTGCTCTTGCTCTCTCTCTTTCCCTCTCTGCTGTTCCCAGACCTTCTGCAGAATGTCAGAGGGGGATGCTCTGGGAGAATAGCGCCTCCAGGTATTCTGTCCCTCTCTCTTCCCCTTCTTGTCTCCCTTTCTCCTCCACATATTTCTCTTCTCTCTTGTTTTTCTCCTTATCTTTGTAAATGTCTCCTATTATTACCATAAGAGGCCAGCAGGTTAAATCAGAAGCAATATGTCAATGTGTCATATAGCAGATTTAAAATAATTATTTATCATTCATTAAACTGTATATGATATCATATATTTAATTGCCAGTTCTGAATATAAACTTGTTCAAAGAACCAACAATTTAAAAAAAAAAAATGAATCAATTTCCTTTTTTTTCATTTGATTTAGAACAGAAATCAATAATCCCTCTCTAACCAAGTAATCACATCAATCATCAAACATCAGCAAACCAAACTAGCTCAGGGGCCACTATGAGTTATTTTGTGATTTAGTCTTTAAAGAGACATTACATGCGTGTGTAAACAGGAAGATTTAATGTGCTAATGACAATCAGGCCCTGCAGCCTTCAGTGTTTATGGCTGTGGTGTAAAAGTTTATGATAGCACCTAGCCTCCATGTGGCTTTTACAAGTTGTTTGTTTATTTATTCATTTGTGTGGGTTTTTTGTTTGTGTGTGTGTGTGTTTATCAGTCTCACTACCTCTTTCGTTTTTCTGCTGGGGATCTGTGACCCATGTTAAAATGTTATTGCTCACTGCAAATGTCCGCACTGCCGGCATGAATGCAACAGCGGATGTTGGAGAAAAGGAAAGAGGGGGAAAAAAGCAAAAAGAGGAAAGAGGGGGATGAAGAAGTAAAGGTGGAATGAGTGAGAGAAGGGAATGAATGTCTACTGTAGTGGATAGAATTAGTGTTGGGTCGTCCAGGCAACAACTTCTGCACACAGTAACCACGGAAATCTAGTCATTCACACGGCTCGTGAAGCGTGAACATCTCCGAGAAATTATGCATTCAGCAATTATGCTTTCATGTCTGAAAATGTGAAGCCCCTGGCAAGGCCAGCAGCAGAAACATTGGTTTATTTGTGTAGGTCAGGAAAGGGGTTTGCAAGACAATGTTTTCATTTATGCCAAAGGAAATCCCAAGCTCTCCTCTGTGAAAGAAAGTTAACTCATAATTGGAAGACATGTGAGAAGAAAAAACATACCACGAAGACACAAATCTGAAAATGATGAGCAAAGAACAAAATTGGACAGAAGTAAAAATTAGCTAAAGCTAATATAATGACTTGGCAAATTCATTATGGTTAGACCCTAAGCATGGACACTGATGGGTCAGTGCAATGTACTCACACACCACACAACAGAATATATGCATCATTATAGAGTTCCAACAACCCACTGGCCAATCATGAAGCCCTAATTTGAATGATGCAATGGTCAGCGAGCAGTGCCTTACACTAGAAATCACCCTTACTAAAAACCAACTCCTTACCTTAACCCTATCCATAAATTGATGTAAACAATGTGACAACAGATACAGTAGATTACTGATATTATTAATGATTACTGAGTATCTGTAGATAGTCTATGGACCCTTTCAACAAGGTAAACAAAAACAATGCTTGAACGTTCTATTTGGGCCCCAATCTACTTCCTCTGCATTAAGATAACATATGGAATGTTGAAAAGGAAGTCTTGTGGGGCCAACTATGATGCTGATAATGGAACTCTCTTGAAAGGGTCCATAGGACACAATTCAAGTGTGTTGGTGTGATTTGTATTGCTCTATTTTGGGGGGCAGACACGTCAACCCACCCCTCTGGCAAGTTGGCCGGTGACATCAGCAGAAACACAGGAAGAGGGAAATGGTTATGGGGAAGGAGGACGAGAAGACGGTCATCTGAGAGTTATACAGAAAAAATTATGGAAAGGAGTGGACTATGGGAAACAAATGACTTCAAATTCTTTAAAATACATGTACAATGTTCATCTCCTCTGAAACCAGGCAACATTTCAAGCTGTTTATTGAGGATTGCTTACCTTGGAAATGGTGTCTTAATTTGTCCCAGATCTGCTGGCATGGTGCGACCCTTAATAACCATAATTGTGCCTGTTTAAATGTCCCTTAAATAATCCCTAAAAATTAAAGAGTTCCTGTTTTATATGGGTAAGTGGGAGAGAGAAGAGCAGAATAAGGTGAAACAGGCAGATAGAGAGATTGAAAGAGAGAGAGAGAGAGAGAGAGAGGGAGAGTCATGGTGGAGGAGAGAGAATTCTCCCCCATCATCGCAGCATGTGACTAAAAAGCCTTTCTTTCATTCATTCTTTCTTTCCTTCCCTCCTTCAATCCGCCTCGGAAACAAAACAATGATTGGGCTCACATCAGTGGCAGGAAACCGGTAAGCCTGAAAGCAGGTAGAAAGAAAGAACTGTAAAGAAGATGGATAAGAGCTGTGCATACAGAGCGAGCATGGTCTTTGAAACGCTAACGCTAACGCCTCACAGATCCTTTGCTTAAACAGTGACGTCAGTCAAAGTTTTTTGAAACATAAAGGGCGTGAGGCCACCTGAAACAATTGTTCCACTGTCTGCTCCTAAACGGTGTGTTAGAGTCGCCGGTTTTAATGTAAATACACCATTAGACCGTCATTAGGACGATCAGACTGCTGGACTCGCGGGTCAGGACGGACGCTGCACAGTTTGCAGGCAGCCCAGAGCCGGGCTTCTTTCTCGCCTCCCGAAATGTTAATAACTTTCTATTAGTTAATGTGGCGTGACTAAAATTCAGATTAGAAATAATTTACTGTAATGCGCGTGACGGTCCACCACGTCGTCTTGTGATGGTTTCCGCGCCGCATACACGAGTCTAAATTGGGCTCATTAGGGAGTGCCCACCCACACCCGTGATTTAGCCATCATCAAATCAATTTCTTCATTCTTTTTGCTCTTTGAGGTGCGACTGCTCCGAATTGAATAATCCCGACCATCACATTTCATTACGCGTTTCTGAGGCTGCTGGAGCGGTAATGTTCACAGATACAGAAAAGAGCCCCAATACCACAATGGGCCCTTGCCTCAGTGATGCCGAATAGCACTGCTTCATTATTAACGGGAATGGTTTGTTTAACATGAAATCAGTGCTAATTGACATAATCAGAGCCAATGTCGTGTCCAAATACGCAGCTAATCCTTCAGTGTCTTTTTGTTCAGTTTTTGCTGCAGTGCAGTGGTACTTAGTCAGAATTTGCTCTGTGTGACAAAGTTTACTTTTCAAAACGGCTAACGCAACTGGAGGTTTTGAATGTGTGCTCAGTTGTATGTGGTTGATCAGAACTGTTATTCTGGTTCTAGCATAAGAGCATAGGAGCAAGGCAAGCAGAACTAGCAGGAACACGGGGGGAAGCAGTGGGATAAACCATTTTAGAAATATAAAGATAATAAAAAAAACAAAAGTGTGATTCTAAACAAAGAAAATAACAGAGGATAAGCGTGAGGAAAAGAGATAGATGATGGTGATGGTGATGAGAATGAGTATTAGAAGAAGAAGAAGAAGAAGAAGAAATGAAAGAGATCTCCATCACACTGGGGGAGGGGAGGTGATCCTAGTAGCAGTAGGCTACCCAGAGCCAGTCTCACGATGAGGCAGCTCTGAGGGCCTGAGGCTGGACTGGGCTCTGAGGCTCCTCTGGTTCCATGGGGAGGCCCGGTCATCAGTAAGGTTAAGGCCCCATGGCAGAGCTATGGGACATGGATGCAGGGAGAGAAACTGGTGTTGGTGTGTCTGTGTGTGTGTGTGTGTGTGTGTGTGTGTGTGTGTGTGTGTGTGTGTCAAGACACCTTAGAGACCAGCTGACTAGAAAAATATTTTCCTCTAGACTGCACTATCATTCTGTTACCAGACTATAACACATTGATTGTAGTCATTTTCAGTGAACATTGCATTACTATTAAATAATGTTCTTACTATTTAAATGACTATTTTCTGATTTCTATATAATATAATACTTATTTATTTTATTCTATTTTGACTAATTATATTGTTTGTCTTCCTTATTCTGCTTGTTGTACTGCAACCTGTTGATGTGTGGTCTCTGACATAATAATTACTTGCCTGTGAATTTGGACATGTGTGTGTGCACTGGGTAAGTTACAGATGAATTGTTCTTAGGATCAATA
>NC_063211.1:14481609-14541609 GCF_017589495.1 Alosa alosa | reverse complement strand
GAAATTCACCACAAAAGAGTACCTCTGTTTGTGTTATACTCGATAATAAAGTAGAATCTTAGCTGGATTTTAAGAGAGCATCTTTTGTGTGTTTGTGTGCATAGGTACATTAAAGTGTGTGTGTGTGTGTGTGTGTGTGTGTGTGTGTGTGTGTGTGTGTGTGTGTGTGTGTGTGCCATACACACAGGAATAGACACATCTCAGAAGCTGCCATTTTGAAAGAGTTGAAGGTGACAGACAAAGAAACTCTGTTAACTCCACCTTAACATTTTTTCCCCTTTTTATTTCCTATACGAGAGCAGCAAAAATAAAATAAACTATTATACTATTATCACAATAACACCCTTCAGAAACAAAACACACGGCAAAGTTAAAGCTCTCCCATTTCTTCTCTCCTCTCTCTCTGACATGCTTTCTCTTCCCTCGATTAAAAGCTTGTCATATTTTGACAACCCTGTCACCTCTCCTCTCCCGGCTGCCCATCACCGTCCTGCTCTCCCATCGCATTCAAACGGCCCTTTGAATTCAAATGAGTGCAATTGACTCGCTGTTGTTTCAAACTGCCTACATACGGGAGGCAGTGTGTGTGTGTGTATGTGTGTGTGTGTGTGTGTGTGTGTGTGTGTGTGTGTGTGTGTTTGGGTGAGGATTGGGGGTTGTAAATTGATTGAAATATGTCGCTATTTCGCACTCGTAGTCTCTTTGATTCTTCTAGACTCTGAGCCTTGCCAAAGAGAGTGAGGGGATGTGGTGTGTGTGTGTGTGTGTGTGTGTGTGTGTGTGTGTGTGTGTGGTGCTGGGAGCGGGGGGGGGGGGGCATGTGGTTGAGTCGATGAGATCAGTAGCTGATACGAGTCTGAGTCTCGCTTGTCAGAGATCTTCTCAGAGCACCGCATGTCAACAGATCCCATCGATCCACTTACCGCCTGGACAGAGTCAGATGTGATCCGTTTGAAGTGGGATTGAGGGAGATTTTTCAACTTCAACACATCATATTTACAGATTATTGTGTGTGCATGTGTGTCTGTGTATTTGCGTGAGCACATGCATGCATTTTCATATATGAAACCCATTACAGAATCCATCTCAAGCAAGTTGTAGAAACATTCCGAGGTTACAACATAACCTCGCTGTAACACGTTCATTATCCTATTATAATAAGCCTCATCTGACCAAGCAAACAAAAAAGTTACAGTGACAAGTAGGCTAAAGACAAATGCTAGAGCACGTCTTGTGTGTCTTATGAAGTGTGTCTTATATGCAGTCATTAGAAATCCTCTGAGTATTTACTAAGAGAGGTGTCTTTTTTTAAAGATGTTCATTGTGTTTCATATTAAGTTTTAAAATAAATCAATATATAGTATGTGTCTAAGATTACTTTATGTATTAGTTAGTTCTTTGTAGGTGTTGGGAGTTTTCAAACAGTTCCTGTGTACTGTCCACACACACACACACATGCACACACAAACACACAACACACAACACACACACACACACACACACACACACAGACACAGACACAGACACACACACACACACACACACACACACCCACATACACACACACACACATACACACACACACACACACACACACACACATACACACACACACACACACATACACACACGCACACATACACACACAAACACACACACACACAAACACACAAACACACACACACACATAAAGTGGAGGGAGGGGGAGGAGAGGCAGAGAGAGAGTATTGATCCTATCTCCCCAGTGAGGTGTGTTTTTGTGGACTGCTGTAGACACAGGGAATCTGACCCGTTCTCCTAGGCTGCTTCGGGACTTGCACGAGTGTCTCTGTGTGTGTGTGTGTGTATTTGTTTGTTTGTGTGTGTCTCTCTTTCTCTCTCTCTCTCTCTCTCTCTCTGTGTGTGTGTGTGTGCTGCAGACAGGGAATCTGACCTGTTCTACCAGGCTGATGTGGGCCTCCCCTGCACTCCTAATGACCCACAGCTCACTCCCATCAGCGTGCAACTAGTCCCTCTCATTACTACCATCACAGCCCATCAGCTCCCATTACACACACACACACACACACACACACACACACACACACACACACACACACACACACACACACACACAGACACACATACACAAACACAGAGAGAGAGAGAGAGAGAGAGAGAGAGAGAGAGAGATAACACACACACACAAACACAAACACACACACACACACACACACAGACACACACATACACAAACACAGAGAGAGAGGAGAGAGAGAGAGAGAGAGAGAGAGAGAGAGAGAGAGAGAGATAACACACACACACAAACACAAACACACACACACACACACACACACACACACACACACACACACACACACACACACACACACACACACACAACCAGCTGCATGTATCCACTGTGTAATGGGAATAGGGGAACCAAGCAAATTCCCTCTGAGTTTGGCCAGATTTGGTCAGGTCCTCACCATAGCAAGTCTCTATAGTCTCATAGGCAAGAGGATAGACATTTCTCCAGACAAGCAACTTACACTAACCTCATTTAAGTACCTATGCACACTTTTACTCTCAAAAGAGAAGACACTCAAACACATCCATACCAAATCTGTCTGTCCACTAGAAGAGGCAGATCAGTAGAAATGGACCTTATCGTGAGCCTGCCACGCTTAGCTTAGCACCCCGTTTGGAGCAAGTGGACAGACACACTCGTAAGGGGATGACACCATTCACGCTCGCCTAATCGGACATTAGAGAGACGGATGCCTCGATTCTGTTTTAGTGTTCACAAGCTGACTCCAGGGATTCATTAGGACACGCACTCCCTTCAAACTGTAATCTATGGCTTAATTAAAGTTGGTAGGCTGGAGATCGGAGCTGGCTTCGGGAGCAAGTGCTTTGTTGTTCCTTCATTAGGGCAATATTTGTAATGAATGCGTGCCACAAACTGCTCGTCATTTGCATGTAATTAAGGCTGTTTCCTTAACCGTTTCCAAGGCTTAGGAGGACTGGCCGTTGCGGACCATAAGTCATGTTGGTTTATATATTTTTTTTCCCTTGTTGGTGTGTATTACAGCAGAAGGGCTGAAGTCTGGTGAGAGAAAAATATGTCTCTGAAAATACAGCCACAGAGACTAATGTACTGAAGGACAGTGATTTGTGGTTAATGTTTCCTGCTGTTTCGAAACAAACAGAGTTAATTGCTTAATAATGCTGAAAAGGCATTTACAAAACATAATAATGCTGCCCCTCTTAAACTGTAGCTGAATGTATCTTAAATAATTATATTAATTCATTTTATTTTTTTATATGATCAATGTATTTAAGTGTGTGTATATGTGTGTGTGTGTGGGTGTGTGTGTGTGTGTGTGTGTGTGTGTGTGTGTGTGTGTGTGTGTGTGTGTGTGTGTGTGTGTGTGTGTGTGTTAGCAATGCCTGGGTCTGTTTTTGAAGGAGAGAGCTAGTCTTCTGATAGGCTTGTGATTCTAAGTCAATATGGCCAGAGAAGACACAAAATGGCAACACAACACAACAATTCTTATCCAAGAATCTAATCTAATTAAAGTATTGCTCAAATTAAAGACAGACAGACACACAGACACACACACACACACACAATCCATGTATTACAGTCACATTGTATGTGTGTGTGTGTGTGTGTGTGTGTGTGTGTGTGTGTGTGTGTGTGTGTGTGTGTGTGACAAGCTCCTGTGTTCCTTAGCTCTGAATAATTTACATTGCATTGATTTCTTTACTTCACAGTTTGCAGCTCCCACAGACTCTACCAATGTCTTCTTTGTGCAGTGTGTCTGTGTGTGTGTGTGTGTGTGTGTGTGTGTGTGTGTGTGTGTGTGTGTATGTGTGTCTGTTTGTGTGTGTTGTGTGTGTGTGTGTGTGAGTGTCTGTGTGTGTGTGTGTGTGTGTGTGTGTGTGTGTGTGTGTGTGTGTGTGTGTGTGAGAGAGAGAGAGAGAGAGAGAGAGAGAGAGAGAGAGAGAAAAACACCTCTCATGGTCAAAATACACAGACATGGCCATAAATACAGTACAAGAAAACTTTTATAATCAATATAGAACTTTAACATGTGTCCGTAGTACTTATGAGAAGTTTCAAACATGTTCTACTGCAGTTATTCACAACATGGCTCATAACAGCATCATAGCTCATAAGAACAGAATTATGATTTAACGTTTTGTTAGTTATTATTTTTATGAGTAGGGGGAACATATTACTATTTCACTATTGTCAATATGATGATTGGAGAAGGTATGAGAAATACTGTCAGGTAATCGTGTGGGTGTGTTGGAGTTTAAGGTTAAATACACCATTAATATTTGTACTGTTTATTATTGTTCCTTGTGCTAACATCATTTAAGGAGTTGCAACATTATACACTGTACTTTGTATAGCATATTTATACATGTGTTGGAGGGAACAACAACTAAATAAGTTTGTCTCAAATAAGTTTGTCTTGTGTTGAAGTTCAACCAGGTCAACTTTATTTCCAAACTGTTTGACAGAACTTTGGCGTAGATTTCAAATACCTGCTATTGCTGTTAAAATTATAATTATTTGTTGTTTGCATTAATTATTAACTTTATGAGTTTGGATACTGTTTGTGACCTTACTTAAGAAATTTTGTTATTGTGCTATGTTTAGCTGGCTGTTTTCCTTGTGTTTCTCCTCTTGTGAATTGTATTGTATATTCTTTTTTCAACAACTGTGACTTAGTTCAGAATGTCCTATTGTGGTCCAGTTTTATACCCACAGTAAAATGTTGTTAACATGATGTGTTGTTGAAGTAGTGTATTAAAATGAAACATCAATGACATGAAAATATGTTTCGTGCCGACAAATGGTATTTTTGCATTTTCCCCCAATTGTATAAAAGCTGCTGAGTCTAGTAATTAATAATAACATACAATTATCCAATATAATCACATATGTTGAGGTACACAGACACATACACACTGATATGATTCCAAAGAGTCAGAATGTATGACATTTTGCTCGTGTGGTATAAGGAGGGTAGAATGGGGGTCTTTAAAAAATCTAGTGTTTTCTGAAGGAGTAGTCATTCAATGTTGTAAAAAGTAGTCATCCAATGTTGTATTTTCTGTTTTTATGTAATTCGCTATTTGTTTGTTTCTTGGTTTTATTTTATGATTACAATAATTTTATAATGGGGTTTTTGTTGTGATGTTGTATCATGCGGTATTATAAGAAAAGAACAAAAAGTAAAAGAAAAGTAAAAGTAAAAGAAAATAAAAAAATCCAGACAGTTTGTTGGTCTACAGACATCATCAGGTGTAAGCAGTGTTGTGGTGTTGCTGCCATCTAGTGGACAAAAAGTGGAAGTTGTGCAGGATGTCCATTGAATCGTTTCCATTTGAATTATTTCCACATTCTCACTGCACACTTACATTAGGGGTAGTTCCCTTTGTCATCATGAAAGGTGTTTCTTTGATTAAATTTACATTATCTTTTGTGACCATTGTGACATGAAGACATCTTCAAAAGTGTATGAGATGAGGAAGGCGTATAACCCAATACACAAATGTGACAACACACAGGATGGTACTGATTCAGTGTACAACTTTTAAACCTATGACAAGTCTAACTGAGATGTGAAATAAAAGCTTTAGCCTGATGGCTCTACTTAACATGAATCTTCGCTCCCATCTGCTGGTGACAAGTGGTCCTGCATGCAGTCTTTTCTTTTGGATGGTGACTCAATAGGAGTTTTAGGGTATCTACACCATCAGGTCAAATCCATTTTTTTCATTCGATGTTACAGTACATGCCTGTAAGCTGGAATTATGCAGTGTAACCAAGTTGTGGAATCTTTCAACAATTTCAAGTTATGATACACACACAAAACTTTTGAGACTCATTTGATACCATATATTTATCTTTCTTTCCTTCTCTCTCTCTCTCTCTCTCACACACACACACACACACACACACACACACACACACACACACACACACACACTTCTGTCATGTCATCCCTCTCCCTCTTCCTCATTACACTCAAGCTGGAAATTCTGCCTTAATGGCTATCGCTTACAGGCTTTTGTCCTCCTGAAGGAACAGCGTAGGACGTAGGTCATTAACCACTCCATTGGAAAGCCTATTGCCCATTCCACCCTTTTTAAACAGACTCACTGACAGGCAAAAAGGGTGTGTTGGAGAAGTCAGCACAGAGTTCAGCTCAAGGATGTGTTTCAGTCTCACAATGCGATGCTACTCTGTACCTTTAATGCGAAACAGTAGACTCAGTAGCAACCAAGGGACAGTAACACAATATCCAGTAAACATATTGAGCTCCTACATTTCCCTCAGGATAAATAAAGTACCTAACTATCAATCAAGCTACTTATCTAATCTAGTATGTTTAAAGGTGAGATGTATGATTCTGATCCAATACACCCTGGACCTAATTCAGTCAATTTCTCTTCACTGTCTGGTAGGTGTTTGTTCTTTGTGTCTGATCAAAACAACTGTGTTCATACAAAGTCCTGTCTCTTTAAATGGGAATGTTCAAGCCACAAACACTAACAGTCATTCTTCAATGAAGCATTCACTGTAATAACTCATGCAACCATGACTGCCACGTCATACATTGTACCACAACACTATGTTCTTCAGTTTGTTTGGTAATTATCTGACAGATTCAGTTGTGAGACAATGGTATGAATTCAGCAGCCGAAACTTTGCTGGCGGGCCATTAACTTTATCAACACATTTAACAATGGGTTAAAAGAGGAAGTGAACTACAGTAGCCTGGTTAACACCAGACTACTGGAATGGTTTCATTCATTTACGACATCCTGGGGCATAACTAGAGGTGAAAATAAACTTAAACTGGTGCATTAAACTCTTACCAAATCATTTCAGAAGTGCAGCAAATATATGTCTTGTAAACAAAGAGTTTAAATGTGGTTGTTTACTCTATTCTAAAGAAAATACACCTCAATATATGTTTAACCCTGTCCTCATCAGCGTAGCT
This sequence comes from Alosa alosa, assembly GCF_017589495.1. Classification (NCBI taxonomy): domain Eukaryota; kingdom Metazoa; phylum Chordata; class Actinopteri; order Clupeiformes; family Clupeidae; genus Alosa; species Alosa alosa. Next base: position 14,534,602 of record NC_063211.1, on the reverse strand, counting down.
GTTGGTTGTGTTGAATGCACTGTCATGATATAAAGCCCACCCCATGCCGGATAAACACTTGGTAATGGGCTCCTTTCCAGACCAGAGCAAATTCAAATTTGGTAACAGGTTCCTCTGGGTTCACCCAGGCTAGAAGTGAGCTATTACGTAGGTGCTAGTTTTTCATGGCAGTAACACAAAGACACAGATGCACGTACACACGCACATACACAATGCTGTCTCTGATGTATGAAGCTACCTTTTCCCCATCATTAAAGATTCAGTGAAGAGAAAAGCTGTTTGCTGTTACACCCGGCTAGGACAGTGAAATAAGACACTCGTTCACAGAGCTGTCAACCAATCAGTCCAAACCTCTGCAGGCCCGCAGCCAAGCAACCCCCCTGCAACCTCACCAACACCAGAACGCCATGCGGTCAGAGACGGCCACATCACAGCACTGAATAGAAATCACTGAGCTGGTATACTCCACAGGCAGCGGTGGGAAACTGGGGCAAATAAATAATATAGAGTGGCATGATAGCTCAAAAGAAAGACATGGCCTACAAAGGTGATCACAGAGAGCAGAGTTACCCCACAGGAATGTCTGTGTGTGTTACGTGCAAAGAAAGACAGAAAACGATAATGTTACAGTCCTGCATATGTGTGTGCTGAGAGGTAGATGGCTAGTCGTATTACTTCAGAGGGGCTGCCACTGAATGCCTGGGTGCTTATTATAGTGTTTGGAGCATTCAGTCCAGTGGTAGTTGTATATGAAGAGTTTAGATGCAAAAGCCTCTAAACACCACCTCCGTCAAAAATGGTAAGTGAATGCTCTCCACACATGTGCATTACAAACCCCACGAAATACCACTATCTTCCTTGTCTGAAATATCAATTTGTAGGCAAAAACCATATTATAATTACTGACTTTATCCGGCTATTTTCTTGTAAACTACACCTTCCTGAGAGACAGTTATAACAGAAAAGACTCCAGGTGGTTTCTCTTCAGATAATTAAACAGCAGAGCTGCAATGTGACCCAAAGGGACCAGCAAAAGATCCTCTTACATTTCCACAACCACCTTGGACATTATCAATTAATCAATGTTTTGATCGAATGGCATCATCATTAAAACATGGTTTGACTCCTGACCCACCACACAGTAGATTAAATGCCACTGACAGCAAGACTTAAGATAAGGACAGAGATCTATTACAGCTCTAAGAATAAACTCTCCCATATACGTTATTCTGTTCAGTGGCAACATTTACATGTCTCTACAAGAAACTTAGATTGTTATAGGAAAAGTGATGGATGGTATCCAATGAGGTTGGCCAATACTTTATTCAGAATGCTGACATCCCAATGGTTTTGGATGAAAACCATTGTCCCGTCCCTTACCTACATGGCAGGACATACCAAGCAGTCAGTATCAGTCTACATAATGCCAAACGTAAAACGACCAATGCATTTCCACATATATAGTCTTCACAAACCTTGATGAACTTTATCAGTTTTATAGTTTAATTGAAAACTTAATTTTCCTTAGGACTAATTACTTCTGAAATACTTCTGAAAACGATGCCGTATTGAAGCTAAACTTGTTGAATACACAAAGGAAAAATATTAATTTCAAAACATTTAGTTCTCATGTTGTTGACATCACTGACCCCCAAAAATTCAACTAAAATAGACTAATTAAGTTAGAAATCAAGTTAGATGTACAGTATGGGACCATAAGCTAACCTGCTAACCTAGCAAGCAAACAAAGTTGGGATAACCACAACTACTCTTAATAACCAAAATATAACCAAATATAATAGTATTAATGTACGGTAACACTTTACTTGACAGTATCGACACTAAGAGTGACATGACACTGTCATGAACACATGACACTGTCATGACACATGAACTCTAACCCTAATCCTAACCTCTAACCTGGTAACACTTTACTTGACGGGTGAGTTCATAACACATTGTCTTTCACATTCATGAAAGGTTTGGTATGAATGTTGAGTCATGTCTCATGAAACAGTCATGAATGATTTATGTGCAGTTTATGACAGCTGCTATGAATATGCTATGAACTCACCCGTCAAGTAAAGTGTTACCTCTAACCTTAACCCTAATCCTAATACTAACCCTAACTCTAACCTAACCCTAATCCTAACCTTAACTTGCTATGACAAAAACAAAATGATACTTAATAACGGAAGCATTATGTCATAAACGTTTATGACTTGTTTATGACACATTCATGACAGTGTCATGTATGGCAAGCCGATTGAGCATTTATTCTGATATCTTGATATCAGGCATAATTGTCATGTACATGTAAGCCATTTTTGTCAACTAGTTAACTAGTGAGCTATGTTTGTGTGAACTAGTTAACTAGTGAGGGCCAAAATATGCACACTAGTTAACTAGTGGGAGCCAAAAGGCATTTCTGGCTCTCACTAGTTAACTAGTGAAGCTAATATGTGTTCACTAGTTAACTAGTGGGCATTTATGCTGTCACTAGTTAACTAGTGTGCACAATCATGGCTCACTAGTTAACTAGTTGACAAAAATGGCTTGCATGTTGGCCTGATATCAAGATATCAGAATAAATGCTCAAGCGGCTGGCCAAATTACATAGAATTAACAAGTGGGAATTTGACATTCAGTAGTCAGCTAGTAAACATTTTTGTACCTTACTAGTTGACTAGTAAAATATAGAAGTCTTTAAACTAGTTAACTAGTGCACATTTCAGTGTCCACTAGTTAACTAGTGAATATGCTGAGCATTACTAGTTAACTAGTAAGCATTTTGGCTGTCACTAGTTAACTAGTTCACACAGAAATGGCTCACTAGTTAACTAGTGGACAGAAATGGCTTGCATGTACATGACAATTATGCCTGATATCAAGATATCTGAATAAATGCTCAATCGGCTTGCCATAGTCATGTCACTCTTATGTCGATACTGTCAAGTAAAGTGTAATCTAATGTACTTTGGTGAGTGCATTTTAAACTGCTACACAATTCCCTGATATTCCATGACTTTGCCCAAACAAGGTAGCCTGACATTGTCATACTCAATTATAGTCAGAATTTGAGTCTGATACTGCTACAGCGTTGGTTTTGAGGCGGGTTTGTTTGAATCGACTGTTCGTCTAAACAACATGATGGCTTCCACGGATGAGATGAGCATAGCTATCGTGCAAGTTTTATCCGAATTAGAGAGTATTCTGGGGGAAGCTGGGAAGCTAGGAGTCTCAGCCAGCTGGGAGGAGTGAACGACACAGACATCCTCCACGGCCGATTCCAGTTGGTGTTTAGTAGCCCTGAATCTTGGTTACTTAACGAGAAATGGAGGAATATGCTTTCTACAGAAGTGTACCGTGAAAACTTGGTGGGGATTGTCGTTGATGAGGTTCATGTCACATACAAATGGTAAGTTTAAAAATGTTAACGTTAGCTATGTTACCTAACTTAATTGTATGTTAAACGATGGCATTAGAAGAACACTTCATTGATCTGATTGGTTGATTTGGCCCGTCTATCACCAACATAGGTGGTGATAGACAGATGGTTTATCCAATCAGCTAACCAGTATTTTCGCCCCTTCCCAAAAGTTCTCCAACGGAACATTCCCAGATGGATACAGTATGCCGAGCAAATGCGAAACAATCCATCTGGTGGAGTCAGGTTAGTAAGTACAGGACTCAGTGTCATATTTTGTACCGCTATTTGCTACATCTAATTGTACACAGTTTTATTAACTTAAAGGCAGAATGCAGTCTGAGTTGGAGGAAGGATAGAACCACCCTCTGCTCCAGGCCTGCTTGTATGATATACTCTAAGCTTTCAGTGCAGTAACTGTTAAAGTAAAAGTAGTACAGTTCTTATTTCCCATTGTATGTTCAATCTGCAAAGTTTCTGGAAGGTCCGAGAGCCTGAAGCATATCTTGCTGATATATATTACTGTGTGTGAGTGAGAGAGAAAAGTACACATTAGTAGACACTGTATCGGTGCACAGAAGTAGACACAAGATCTACTCCTACTCTAGATCTACTTATGACCACAAGAGGTCAGTTTAAGCCATTATAATCTGAGACGTTCAGTATGTCTATGTTAGCCTGGAGATTCCAAACCACGACTGATGATTCCAGAATTTCGACGCATTTGGATAACACTACTACGACCAATGTTTACTGACTGATTTATTGCAGCGCTATCGTCATCTGGCCTGACTATATCAGATACACCGATGTGATTGGTTCCTCACGAGGGGTAAAAGTAATGTGCATCATTACTCATTGCCAGAGTGTCTCGCAGAGACAATTCAAATTGTGCTCTCGCGAGAACTCTGAATTTCCAGGGTGGGCCTATTTGGCTAGATATGTATTATCTCACATATCCTATGTATATACAGTGGCAGCAGAACTGACAGTACTTTGAAGACAGTGCTTTTGAATAGACAGCATACTATGGGTCATTCCATATACATTCAATATTTTCATATGCTGTATTTTCTATGTGATTGCTTCAAATGTTTAATTATTTCATAAAGCCCTGGTTTGCCCATCACTACTTCTGCTGGACTGAAGCCAAGCAATCTCCCTGCTACCTCACCAACACCAGAATGCCCTACAGTCAGTGCTGATCACTCTGCTGGATGGAAATCACTGAACTGATGTACTCCTCAGTTAGCCTCAAGTAACTGAGGCAGATAAATATTAAAGATTGGCTTGAAAGCCAAAAGAATAACATGGTCAGAAGGTAATCAGATGCCACTCCACAGGCATGTCTCTGTGTGTGTGTGTGTGTGTGTGTGTGTGTGTGTGTGTGTGTGTGTGTCAGTGTTGCAAGCAACACATGGAAGAGAGAAAGACAGAGTCATGTTGACATTACAGTCCAGTATGTGTGTTAGATGGCTTGTCATGTTACTGCAAAGGGAATGCCACTGGATGCTTACAGCTATTCTCCAGGGCCATGTCTACCTGTTTAGAGTAGTCATTTCACTGTGACGTGTTTTAGGATTAGGTACTTTTTTTTTGAGTATTCTTCTAAATTATGAGCTGAAGATAAGAACGTGACTTCCACCGGTGATACAAACTGACTTTTTCATTTCTGGTGAGGAACTTACCGGTAGGCTACTAAGGTAATTAACGTATTTGTTGACAAAAGTCCAGGTTGCTTATCCTCAAAATATTTAAACAGCTGAGTGATCTCTGGCAGTCTGACACAAGGGACCAAGGAAGTTCCTCTCACGTTTCCACAATCACCGTAAACATTATCAATTAATGAATGTTTTGATTGAATGACATCATCACTAAAACATGGTTTAACTCCTGACCCACAGTAGATTAAATGCCACTGACAGCAAGACTGAAAATAAGGACAAAGATATGTTACAGCTCTACCATGTCCTTCATTCTGTCCAGTAGCAATGTGTATCTACAAGTGGGTTTGATTGTAATAAGAATGAGAATGGATTGTGTCCTTAGAACGAGAGTGGTTAATATTTCTGTAGACTGCTGATATTTGAATGGTTTTGGATGGAAGCCTTTGTGAATGTTCCAAAATAATTGAAAGTATGGTAAATGAAGGTATCAGGCCCTTCAGTTTACTTGCGCTAAAAAAGGTGAGAGCTCATCTTTGGTGAACTTTGCAAACTTGCCTGATATCAAATACAATGCTAAATGGGCTTTCAGTGTATAAATGCAAATAGCACATACAAATCATCCATGGATGCAAGAAGATTTAATCATTTTATGAAATGTCTAACAACCAGTACAGAATATGGAGTATATAGAAGGATGAGGATATAGACACAACTTGAATATAACTTCATTATTTCAAATATTTTTCAACCAACTTTTAGATTGAACTCAAAAGCAACTCAAAAGCAAAGATATGGCAAGATACAGCATAATTCAACAATTTATCTTTCTCTACTATGAACGTTAGCTTTGCATTTTTGCTGAAGGACTTCTACAGTAGTTTCCCCCTCTTTCAGGATAAGCAGCAGGTGCCTACATGTGTCACTCCCGATTATCCAGTCTTTCAGTTCTACCCGCATGGCTTTGGCTTCATCCTTGAATGACAGACTCAGACTGGTGTTTGTCTGTGAGCAGTGGACAGAGTCCGCAGACATGGAACGGAGGTACAGGACGTCGGTGGCATTGTCATCAGCGCAGTTGTCAATGATGACGGTGCCTCGTGGGGAGACCATCATGTACACATCACTTCCGCCTCCACCTACTAAGTAGTCCTGTCCAGCTTGAGACACAAGGACATCGTTGCCATCAGATCCTTTGAGGAGAGTTGGCTCGTAGCCTGCCACCAGTATGTCAGAGTAGATGGTGCCAACCACGTTCTCAACATCTTTCAGCACATCCCCTTCTGCGTCAGCCTGCCGACACTCACCAGTAAGCAGGTTGATGTAGACCCCTTCACCATTGCTGTGGTTTCCCTGGTAAAACACTGTGTCTCTTCCTGCACCGCCATCCATCAAGTCTGCCCCTGGTCCAGGGATGAAAGCATCAGACCCTGGCCCTCCCATCATGGTGTCATCCCCTTCTTCTCCATAAAGGGTGTCGTCACCGCTGCCCCCCAGAAGGATGTCATTTCCCTGTCCCCCCATCAAGGTGTCGTGACCAGGGCCTCCATCTATTGTGTCAACCTTCACTCCACCTCTGAGAGCATTGTCCAAATCATTACCTTCAATGCTATTGGATTGCTGTGGGCATCCTTGGACTGTATGAATGGCTGAAAGGTTTGCATATGCATTTAAATCCATTCGGCAATCAGTCCACTCATTTTCCAGCTTGATTTTGTAGGCTTTGATCAACATAGTCTCAGGGTTTGCATCCTCCAGATATCCAAGCCGAAAGTGTACTCCATCAGATGTCACAAAGGACAGGTGTTGGTACTGTTCACCTAGGTGATATTTATGCAAACGGACCTGCATATCGTGACCTTTCTTTTTGGCTTTGATCAGAACATTATATCCTTCAGACAAAACTGTGAGTGACCCACTGAAAAAGTCAGCTTCGAGGAGAACTGTGTCTTCCTTCATGTCTTTTGATAAGTTATCTATCTCAACATTTGTTCCGTATTCAGATTTCACCACATAGGTGTCTGTACCATCTAACCCTGCCATTAGTCCACCCCCTGTGTAAGGGTCCAGTTTGTTGTCTTTTGCATTGCCAGTCATGTCAACAAATCCTGAGGAGCCATATAATTCTAACACAGATACAAACTCTCTTTCATTCATGAACATGGGTGAGGCACTTCTCTTTTGTCTATTGTCCACCGTTTGTGGGTACTTCAAGTTCAGCGTGTACTTGCATACCATTTGGTAAATCTCATATCTTCTTGACATAGACCCTGAGGAGAACAAAGGCTGATCTGCATAAGGACAGCCGTGATCCTGAAACTTTTCTTGGCCTGCGAAAGAGCCACGAAACACTAAAGAATCTGGTGCGGCACGACACATTACCTCCAAAACACCAGCACTCTCATCAACATCATATACACAAGGTCCTAGCAATGTTGATTGTTGGATACCATCATTTGCTATTCTTTCAGAAATCTTGTTAAACATTTGTGAATCCATTTGTCTTTGGAAAGTTTTACTGTTTGTGAGTGAAGTGGCAAGTTCACAAATAAATTTGCTGGATGGCAGGTTGAAAATCACTCCATCAGATGACTGAATCTGAAGATGTTGAGACATAATTGAACCAAACCACCCCTTGATGAAGACTTGCTCAGTGTCATTTACTAACAACTTAAGGTTTTCTCCATCACACTTGCATTTGATGAACTCATATGCTTCTCTCATGTACAGCATGTCTGCTGCGAGGTCTGGAGAGTAATTGTCAACAGTTTTCAATCCGTAACCTGGAGTAACAACGTACCAATCATTCCCTCCTCGACCGCAAAGGAAATCAGTACCTTTTCCTGGAACTATAGTGTTTTGCTGGCTGTTACCTCTGATATTGTCATTCAAGTCGGATCCTCGCACCTCTGTGACTTGTTCGTAAACCTCGTCCCCTTCCAGGTCCACTTGAAGAGGATATTTGGATTTGCTGTAATCCAAAACTTGAACTAAGATGCACTTACTCATGAAAGGGTTGGATGTCATGCAAGAGGATCGGTCTGTTGAAACTGTGAAAGTTATAAAATCCTCTGTGACAATCACCAGGTGCCGATCTGCTTCTGAACGAAACCAGTTTAGAAGAGTGATGGAAGAGCTTTGATCAGCAAAGGGTGCCAGTATCACATGGTCACCGAACACCCTGACTTTGATGTCATGAATCTTTGCCTCAAGGAGCATCATGTCCTGTTTGTTGTCACTGGAATAGTTTTCAATGGACACTGCTGAATTTGTTCGTTTTTTAATCATGTAGATATCCTCCCCTTCCTTTCCTCTCAAGGTGTCGCTGCCTCCTCCCCCATCAATGAAGTTATTCTCAGCATTACCTGTCAGCTGGTCATTGTGTGCTGAACCAAAGACATTGATCACTGTGTTGAGAGGAGGTCGGGATGCATCAACTATTTGACCTTCAGTTTTAGACATCATATTTATACTCTGAGCAACTAGTTTGATAGAGGATACCACAACACTTGGAATGTCAAAACAGACACCATCCTCTGACATCATGTTTATGTGGCGGTACTCCTCTCCGACAAACCAATTCAATATTCTAACATTATGAGTATTCAAGAAATTTAAAATCACATCATTCCCAGATTTTTTCACAGATAACTGCCGGAAGTTAACGTTTAACACAAGCATGTCCATTGTTTTCACAGAGTCATAGTTGTTAATGACTGTGCTGCCTCCCTGACTGGGAATAATGTAGGTGTCTCTACCCCCCTGACCTTCCACATAACTTTTCTGTGGTCCCAAATAGAAGGTGTCATCACCATTCTTCCCATAAAGTCTGTAATAATAGCTGAACATTATTTCCATAATGTGTTTATCTTCATTAGTCTGAACAGCGAAGAAGTTATTGTCCTGATTGTTTCCTTCATAATTTCCATATCTGGTGTTGGGGATAACCTTATAGCCAGAGACTACATCTATGGAACCAGCAGGTATGAATAGTAATACTTTTCTATGTATGGTGCTGTACTGTAATTGGTGAGATTCCCCAATTCCAAGGATTATATCTTTTATGGTGTTTGTGTCAATTGTCCAACATTTGTGACCAAGGGTTGTTTCAGAGGAGACAAAATAATCCATGCAAAATTTTGAAGACCAGTCATCAGACAGACAGAATGTTATACCCCCTCCACTCATTGACATTTCTCCACCTGTGAAATCAATAGCTGCTCTATTGGCCTGGACCTCTCTGAAGGAGTAGTATTTCCGGTAGTCAGATATCTGTTCCACAAGCCGCCGTCCTTCTTCAATCTCACGATAGGGTATGGTATAAAAAAAACTAACAATATCTAAGACAAAATGCAGAAACCCCTTACCGAGGCCACGGAAAAAGGCCCCAATTTTGTCCAGCATTCCAGCATCTGGTGGAAGGTTGCTCAGCTCAGACTCTATGCTTAAATAGACATCATCAAAAATCATACGAATTGCACTGATGGCCAAGTTAAGAGGAGCTATTATTGGTGCTAGTACTGGTACCAACTCAAGCACATCCAATACAATCATGAGTGAATCAAATCCAACATCAATATATCCCAGTGCATCTCCTCTTTTGACATCCTCAGTAATGCTGTATATTCCAAATCCAATTCCGACCACTGGCATTACTCGTAATGCGGCTTTAGAGACTGGGTTTCTCAATATTGTATTAATGGTTCTGATAACCTTAATGTTTTTTGTGACTGCTAGTTTTTTCCCAAGCAGTGCCATGCTCAGTCCGGTGGCTCCGTGAGCTGTCTGCAGAGTTCCCATGACTCCATGTTCTATGTCACCTCTCTCAAAGGATTCTACAGCTCCTTTGGCACCCAACATCAGTCCCATGACTCCCATGGCCATCCCTGTGCGTTCCAAGTGCCCCGAGCCCATCTGGGTCTTTCCAGGCTCTGGAATCTTCATCTCTGAAATGCTCTCCATACTTTTCCTGATCTTGTCCATATGCACCTGTCCCTCTTCTGGTAGTTTTACTTTGGCACTGTATTTCTCATGAGGGTTTTTCTTTGATATTACCTCAAAGTAGCACTCCCCGTCTTTCACTTGGATGCTGTTGTGTTTGAGAACAAAGTTTCTCAGTGACTTTCCAAACTGCTTTTGTAAATGAGCTTGAATCTCTCCAGACAGGACAGCAGAGGACCGTGAGTAATGGGAGGAGAGCTTCATCGACTGCTCCACATTTGCATTCGCATGCAGATCTTGCCCTGTTACGGCTCCCTCAGTTGATCCTCCTAAGGCCCCGGAGAACCCCTGGTTAGACTGTTGCTTGTTGATGGCATCTGAGTATTGTTGGATTGCATTTTGAAAATTGATTAATTTGTCTGAGTCAGGTTCCGGTTCTTGATTACTGTTCACATGCCGAATTAAGTTTTTGGCCAAATCTGGAGTAAATTCCTGTTCGTCTATGTGAGACAGCCATGCTTCGTAGACTTTGCCTTCATTTTTAATTAGTCTCTTTAGAGCTATTTGTTTCCTTTGTAGTTCTTCCTGTTTGACCATTCGTGGCACATCACTTGAACCATAAAAGCCTCTTTCAGGTTTGTTCATCCAAGTACCACCTCTTGCCATTGGATGATTTTCTAACAGAAATTTCAGTCCCTCTTCTTTTAAAACACCTTTGTCATTGGTCATGCTCAATGCCATTGTAATCAATGGAAATGTACGAAAATTTCTTGCAGACTCTGATATTACTGAGGCAAGAAAGTATGTGCTAAACCAGGCTTCTGTTGAGATGGATAGTGTCTCTCTGTTTTGGCTGTATAGAGTTTTCCTGGCAAATATACCATAACTATTTTCTCCTTTCTCTGCAATTGCTGAGCGTATGGCCGGATAGTCATGTTTGTTTACCTGCTCATCAATGCTGTTTCTGATCATCTCTATTTTGCTATCATCACCGATCTCATTATTGTTCAACCGTTTCCCAATAGGATATATGTAAAGGGTATTGGTGTCTATGGAGAAAATCCAGTCGTGCAACATAATAAATGCAGGTTTTCCATAGTCTCCATAGTTAGCAAAATGAGTGATCAATTTAAGAATATCTTCAGCTGACTTGATTTCATAGCAGTTTTTAAGCTTCTGTTTTATTCTGAAATTGTTTCCTACAAAATACTCTGGATTTTCATTTCTATATCTCCAGACATATTTTGCATTAAATGATATTTCATGCCGATTTAATTTACCTACATCTCGATTTCCAAAAAAGGCCCATGCCAATTTCTCCAGGACATCAGTCTGGGGCTCGCGTACATTTTGATTGACAAATCTCTTTGGTTCAACTGGGGGGTTTTGTTGCTCACTGCCACCCAGAAAGTTTTTCTCATTTGAAAAACCTCCTTTCCTTTGCTGTTGGACAGACTTTTGATGGTTGTCTTCCCGTCCTCTCTCCTCCAAGCAATCACTTTCTTGCTGTCGTCTTTATGCCTCATGACCTCCAGTCCGCTGGGTGTGATCTCCAATGTAACTTTCTCTCCCGACTGGCTCACCTGTAAAACGGAGCTCCTCAAATGAAGCTCTGTGTGGACTGACCTGGCATGGAGCTCGTTCAGTAATTTGGTGATGAAGGATTCATCAGAGCCAACCTCACAGGCCACAACACTGATGGTTTTGATCTCTCCCCCCAACCTCTTCATCCGTGAGACAATCTCACCCACCTCCTCTGCCTGGTACCCAGCCAGCCTCGTTTCCTTATCGCTGCCCTTTTTTCCATGACCTACTAGAACCAGTCGGCTATCCTGCGACAAAAGCGAGGGATATCCTTTGATTAATTTAGGATGACCGTTCTGATCCAGCATGTACACAGAGGTTACTGTGGGGTGTTTGTCATACAGGAAGGTGGCGGCTTGCCGTACCACTGGGTCATCTTCCATGATTAGGATACTCTGTGCATCATACTGGGTTGTGTGGTCTCGTGCTGAAATTTTGGGAGTGTACTTGACAACTAAGTCATTATGATCAAGTATCTGATAGTCCTTTTTGTTAGTTTCCAATACAGCACTAAGTCCATGCGTTTTAAATACTCTCATAAAATTTATCTGAAAATAATCACTTGTGTTGCCATCAATAGAGAATAGAGATGCAGATTTAAGTTCTGTCTGAAGCAGTTTTGTAGCCAATGTTGAACCCCTATACTCTGATAGACTGCTTCCATCTTCTGAGGTGCGACCAAATATCCTCACCACTGTGTCCCTGTTAACTGTTGTGAAGCACGAGACATTGTATAGGCACGCTTGTCCAACCTTCATGGAGTTCAGAGGGTCCTCTTGGTATTCGTCTTCTGCTCTCTGTAGTGTCTCTGCCTTCTCATCCATCAAGAGGAGAACTTTGTTTCGATAGTTGTATGACCATTCTGATGCAGACAGCAGTGAGTCTTGAAGCTTCTGTCCCTCAACATGTACCAGAAAACCTTTGAAGTCCTGTGAGAAACAATTGTGTAAGCAAATGTCTATCATTCGAAGACATAGTAAAATGATATTCAGCAGTTTGGTTATTGATATAAAATGTAAATTTGTATAATTTTGTTGCTGATGTTGTACTAAATGATGTTGTAGAAACATACTATAAGCTAGACAAAATATATATTCCTATAATTAAAGGAGAATATAACAGGAACAAATAATGGAGGTTAGTTGATAACCACCCTCTTTTGTAGGTGTTGGTACTGATTTATTAATGTAAAATTTTTATTTTATTTATTAATGTTACATTTCTTACCTGTTCCTTTTGGAGAAGGCACTGTGGTAAATCCTGACAGTCTTTCAAAACTTCAAATATGTCCTCCTCTGTATTTTTATCCTGTGGAACACTATAGTGCACAAACACACAAGTGTTATTTTATTTCTTTATTTAATTTTAACTGTAACCACAAATTGTTTAACATTTCATACCGAGAACATCTAGTTTTACCTTTCAGAATCTGACAATTGACGGATAGCTGGTCCATAACTTCTCTGGAACATTGCTGCTCGGAACAAAGGGAGACTGTGGCAGCAGGAGAAGTTGTATAAATTCAGATCATAAGGATAAATGGACAAACCAATGATTCAATGATTGAACAATATTTGCACACATATGCTTTTGTTTATAAATTCTGGGCCTCTTGTGAAAAGTGCAATGTGAAAACCAACTGCACCAAACCATTTAGTCTGGACCAAAGAAAGTGAACTAAGGACTTTGCTGGTGTGAGTACCCTATATGTAGTGTGTGCATGCTGCAAACATGGATTTATTTGTATAGTCTGTCTTATTTCATAAATGTGCATACATGTGTGTGAAATCAGTATACAGTGTGTATGTGTACAGCTATTAAGGCTTACTGGGTGTCAGGTTTTGCCTCATGGGTAATCTGGTCGTGCAGTCCCCTCAGCCTGTGAAGAGAGACTAGGCTTGCAGGTAGGTCCTCCCAATCCTCATCTGACAACTCTGTAGAGACCATACAGTTATTATAAAGAACTCAAGAGACTGATAGGTTACCACCTCAGCCAAGGATGTAACTGACTGTTTATCACCTTACCTACAAACGTCACATTATTGAAACCTGTGGGAAAAAAACGTCCTTGATGGCCACTAACATGTGAATATGGAGGCTAACCCTCCAAATCCAATCAACCCTCCAATTCTATGTTATTGATGTAAAATATATTGCAGATCAGTTTGACCAAAAGGCATTTTGAGACTGGGTGTCTGATGTTTGATATTAATGAAATAAAACACCCTGTTGAACCTTGTTTTCATCCTAAAAGTAAAAGCATGAGTCTTTTACTTCAGCCTAGTTTGGCTGTAAATACCAAATATGTGTATGTAAAAACGATAATTCCACAGCACTTCTGATTAGCAATCCAGTGCTTGAGGACTGATCATGTAAAGAAAGGGAATAATCGTCTGGATCACACAGATGTGGATGTTCCTCATATTTTTATTTCTTATTTCTGGTCGGTACAGTAAAAAAGACTAAAGTTTCAATGGTTTATTTCTTCATCCAAGTCCATCTCTGGTGAAGATGTAAACCACTGACATGTTGAAAAGACCATTGAAAAGTCTAAAAAATAAGGAACATCCCACATCTGTGTGCTCCAGTTATGCCTCCTTTTTTTGTATACTGTTCTTATTATGTAATGCTAAAACTACTGATATTAATAATAATTCATTTTATGCAGAGTTAAGTGGCACAGTGGTGTTTATTATGAGGTAAAAGCAGCATTGTGGTGTCTTACCAAACTCCACGGTCTTACACACGAGACTTACAAACAGCAGTAACCACAGAACCTGGGCTCTCTCTGTCTGTCCACCCATGGCTGCACCTGTTAATACCCACACAAAGTCTGTTTTTCACAGCAGAACTGCATGTTTCCTCAACAAGTAACAGTAGTACATCAGATTTGTCTTACCGTTAATTAATTTAGCGGCAAACAATTTGCACCAACATTATATAAGCCAAAGAAAGGTACTGTTACCAACACAATATTAAAAGAAAATCTTGGAGGAACTGGTCAAAAGCTAAGCAGTAATGTCCTTAGTCAGTAGCTGGATGGGAGACCTCATCAAGTAACACAGAAATGTAGCTTACTTCTGCTGCTAGTATTCTCTAAATCAGTGGTTCTTAACTGGTCTGGCTTTGGGACCCACAATTTCCCATGTTTATTAAGTTGCGAACCATATAATGTTTTAGCGATCAATAAGCTAACAGATATGGTGGGCTGTATTGTGCACCTTGGCACATGGCCTAAAACTCATTTTCCACCCGGCGCAAAGTTTAATTCCTTATTTTGCACGTTTATTTTTTTAAACAATGCGCCCAGGAGTGTGGTAATTAACAACCTAGGGAGTGGCCTGGCACATTGTATAAAAATCGCTATTGTACACTGTAATGTTCATGAGATGTAACATTTGTCACAACAGTGACATACTGCATGACCCCCTACAGGCATGTGCAAGTGGTGTAGTTTGAGCAGAGCCTGCGAGCATGCAGTACAGACGTATGTTTGCCTCCAACCTTTAATAAGTAAACGACACTTTCTTAACACTCGGTCTGGTCATTGACTCGTATAACGAGAACATTACATTGGCGACGAGGACAAAACTGAAGGAAACGCCTACACTCCAAACAAAAGAAGAAGAAAGGAAAACGTGGAAAATGGAAAACACGTGAGGACAAGTAGTGCTTAGCCAGCTAGCTCGGCGTGCAAGCTAACCTAACATACTGGAGTAGTAAATGAAAAAGATAATCTTTAAAAAAATGGCACTCATCAACACAGTTGCTCTGCCAGCCTTCGATATCGAAGCTGATCCAACCACCGTGGGACCACGCTGGACTAAATGGCTGCAAAGGTTTGACAATTACATTACTGCAATGAACATTACTGGAGATGCTAGACAGAAAGCATTACTACTGCACTTAGCAGGCGAGCACGTACATGACATATATGACATGTTAGCTGCCGACCAGGACAAATTTGCAGATGTTAAGCGGAAGCTAAGCCCATACTTCAAACCTAAAAAGAACGTACAATATCAAATATACATGTTCAGAAAGGCAGTGCAGCAGCCAGATGAAAATTTAGACACATATTGCACTAGACTATGCATCCTAGCGAAAAACTGTGAGTTTGCCGACATCGACAAAGAAATTAAGGCACAGTTGATTTAGAGTTGCCGTTCAACCAGACTGCGCAGGAGAGCGCATAGAGAACCAGGGACCAGCCTTAACGACCTGTTAGAGTGGGAGTAGAATGGAACTGTCTGAGCAGCATGCATGGAAGAGAGTGCTGTGTCAGTGAATGCAGTGTACCAGAAGGGGCGAGCAGCCACCAGCCGACGCGCCGGGAGAGCCACCCCAACAACCAGTGCCAAAATTGCGGAGGACAGTACCCACACAATGGCGAATGCCCTGCGAAAGGAAAGGACTGTAAAGCATGCGGTAAACTGAATCACTTCGCAAAGCAGTGCAGATCGAATCAGAGACAACCAAGATAAGACTTTGACACAAAACGTAGAGACTACAGAGATAATGCTGGACGTCAGAAAACGCACAGGAAACTGTGCAACATTACAAGCACCAACTCAGACAACTTGCACTCCAGCAGCGATGAAGCATACGTGTTCGCTGCCAGCAGCGACGACAACACTAAACAGCCACGGACACACATCAAACTCAATGGGGTAAGGATATCTGCACTGATTGATTCAGGGGGCGCAGTGAACATTATTAGCGAAGCTGTTATCAGTACACTGAAACCAAGCCCACAGCTCACCCCAGCTGACATTAAAATATTCTTGTATGGCAGCACTAAGCCCACTTCCCATAAATGGTGCGTTCACATGTAGCACAGAGACCGAGCACAAAAAGACTGGCGAAGTTCTACGTAATAAAGGGTGGTAGCTCCACCTTGCTAGGGTACAACACTGCTGATGAGCTGGGCCTCATCAAAGTCATAAGCTCTGTGTCTTCTCCAGCAGACGGCACAATAGCAAATGAGCTGAGACCTACCCGGAGTTGTTCCAAGGCATTGGGAAACTGAAAGATTTTCAAGTGAAACTCCACATCAACAAGGACATTCAGCCTACCTGTCAGCCACATCGGAGAGTTCCCTTCCACGTCAGGCAAAAAGTCGAAGAGGAGCTGAAAAAGGGAGGAAGACATCATCGAGATGGTCTCAGGCCCTACACCATGGGTTTCCCCGATCGTCACACCACCTAAGCCAAAGGACCCGGACAAGGTGAGGGTTTGTGTCGATATGAGACAGGCGAACATCGCCATCCAACGCGAACGACACATCACCCCCACTATGGATGATGTAATCCACAAGTTAAATGGTGCTACGGTTTTCTCTAAACTTGACCTGACAGCCGGATACCATCAGCTCGAGCTCCACCCGGACAGCAGGTACATCACTACCTTCACCACACACCTTGGCTTGAGACGCTATAAGCGTTTGAACTTTGGTTTATCTTCGGCAGCGGAGGTGTTCCCAAATGCCATCTGTCAAACACTGCAAGGGATAAAAGGTGTGAAAAATCTGTGATGAAATCATTGTTTACGGACGAACACAGCAAGAACATGATGACAGTCTCAAAGCAGTGTTTCATAGACTGAGGGAAAGAGGGCTTACGTTCAACAAGAATAATTGTGAATTCAACAAACCTAAGCTTGAATTTTTCAGATTCATCTTCTCAGCTGGAGGCATCTCAGCTGACCCCAAAAAGGTTACTGCCATACAAGAAGCCAGCGACCCACAAGACCGAACCCGACCTGAAGTCCCAAGCCTGCTCACGGCATGGCAAACTACTGCTCTCAATTCATCAAAGACTTTGCCTCAATTTCAGCACCACACTGGAAGCTGACCAGAAAGGACACACCGTGGCACTGGGGTCCAGAGCATGTCAGAGCACTACAGACTATCAAGGACAGCTTGACCAGCAACACGGTGATGTCATACTTTGACCCAGGTAAAGATACAGAGCTTGTGGTAGACGCCAGCCCGGTTGGCCTCATTCATTCTTTACCAAAAGAACAAACTAGCAGAAAATAGCATACCAGCCGCCAGCAGTGGCGTGAAAAGCGCTTCTCACAGACTGAAAAAGGAAGCTGTCGTGGAGTTGTGAACACTTTCATTTATATGTGTATGGCAACCCATTCACTCTCATCACGGACCACAAAGTTCTGGAGGTCATATGGAACAACCCTCGTTCAAAACCACCAGTGAGGATCGAGAGATGGGGACTGAGGCTACAGCCCTACGACCTCAGAGTGGAGTATAGGAAAGGCGCAGAAAACCCTGCCGACTACATATCCCGTCACCCCATCCAGCTGCAAGCAGGTGAGAACACAAGAGCAGTGAAGGTAGCAGAGGAATACGTCAACTTTGTGGCTCAACATGCTATGCCCAAAGCCATGACTCTTGTGGAAATAAAGGAGGAAACACGCAAAGATCCGATCCTGCAGCAGGTCAGTGCCCACATCAGAAACAACACATGGGGAAAAGTCACAGTTGACGCACAACACACAGAGACATTGAAAAAGTTCAGACAAATCAGTGGAGAGCTCACCGTGTCACTTTCTGATTACATCATACTCCGAGGCACAAGGATCGCCATCCATGCGTCCCTCGAATAGAGAGTACTCCAGCTAGCCCATGAAGGACATCAGGGTATCGTAAAGACCAAGACACTGCTCAGATCAAAGGTATGGTTTCCTAACATTGACCAGAAAGCAGAATCCATTGTTAAGAACTGTTTAGCCTGTCAAGCCAACACACTGGTCACACAGTCAGAACCCCTAAGAACGTCTGAGCTGCCGGGTGATTCTCATGAAGCTGTGGTTAACATGTCCAGGTTCTATTTTCCGAAAACAATTTTTTACTAATAGTAACTATGATATTTTCTACAAAGACAGTAAAGAATACTATAGGGACAGATGTTTTTTACTATCATTAGAACACTATTTCATAGCAATTTAACCAAAAATCACAGTGAATTCTCATTACCGAAATGTGTCCGGATCCATTATTCTATTGTTTGTTTTAATTTCATGAAAAATCCTTTTTACATAAATTGAAGAAGATTATGCAAAGTTGTGTAAAAATTTCTATATTTATGGTTAATATTTATATTTATGATATTTTGCAAAAGGAAAGGTTACATTTATTGTAAAAATATTGTGTCCACACTAAATGTTCCTCATTACCGTAATGCGATTTGCCTGCCTATAAAAAGTACACTGTTCCATTAAATTAACAAGCAGACCCATGATGCATCACTTGGGACAAAAGGTTTAAAATGGAATCAAGTCCAGTTGTTCTCTCTTCTCTCACATCAGGATATTTGTGTAAATGTCATAGAATCTTTATTCTGTTACACTGTTGATTATCATTACCGATATGCTGCGATACTCAATGCTTTTAAAAATATTTGAAATTATATTTTATGATGATAAAGACAATATAAGACTTTAATATTTTGTAAAGGTTAAGGTTACATAGCTTGCTAGCATTTTCTGTTATTTGCCAACTTAGTCAAGGACATTTCATTACCGTTACTCCAATTTCTCATTACCATGCATTTTAAAGGGTAATAACGGTAATGAGAAGCTGAGTTGTGGTAATGATGCAGTGATGATCTTGATATAAGATGACCCGTTCCCTCTACTAGTCAGGTTCACCTAACATATAGTGTTCTCTCCACTAACTTGTTTCTCAGCCCGTTGTTAAAAGGCGTTAAAACAGTTGATGTGATACCACTTTGTGATTCCGCTTTGTCCTCCCCAGATGCTCATTTTTTCAAGCGTAGCCTATTTCATGTTAAATCTTCATACATTTTTGACTAACTTTACTGTTTTATCTACAGTTTCGCCCGGTCCCTTGATATAATTTTGCCCCGATTGTCTGGTCTGCTCTGTACTGGCTCTGTGTTTTTGACTGTGGATTCTGTCTCATTTTTTGTGCCAAGTTTACTTGCATGGCATACCACAACACCGGCATTAAGACCAATGATAGTGTTTTAATCAGTTGCTTGTGTTTTTTTTCTATCTCTTGTCAATCAGTAATGTCATGTTTTCTTTTTATTTCTTTTAACTACCATTGGTTTTCACCATGGCAATGGAGGTAATTATGAGGGCACCATAATGGGTTGTCAAATTGGTTGTTGGAGGTACAGTAAAAGGTGCAGGATGGCACTCAGATACCTCCCATCTGAGCCTATGTGGGTGACATGACCAATGTACCTGTGGCCATGTATCCGTCAGCTCCATGTACCCGTAGGCCAAGTTGAATGATAAAATGGATAACAAGCAAATGTACAGGTGTGTCTATTAGGAGAGGGAAACTAGTGGAAGAATATAAGAAAAGTTGTATATTGATGGCGAGGTGATCCCATCTATTGTGAAAAACATGACGAATTTAGGGAGGTGGTACAATGTTGTTGGGCAGGAGCAGAAAAGAAGAAAAGAGTTTGGTCTTGGTACCAGTTGGAAAGTGTGGGGTACTGTAAGTCTACAGCACAGGAGAAGAGACAGGTGGTAACCAGCTTGTTTTGAGAACAAGAGGAGCAAACTAGACGTTCAACAGCAATGCCTCAAGCAAAACAAGGAAAATGGATGAACTGGCATGATGTGGAGAAGAAGATCAACTGAGAGAGCTAGGGCCATGGATGCCACTGCAATTGGAGAGACATATCGGTCAGGGATATGACTGCTTTGAGACCAGACATGACATTTTTTTTCGGAGAGTAAGCACATTGTCTACTTTATTGTGCTAATTATTCTATTTTGATGATGTGATGGAGAAAGCCTTTGAAAGTTAAAGTATGCAGAACTGGTATCAGAGGTAAGGGAAGGTGGCTGACAAGCACACACAGTGAAGATGAAGATTGAAGCTTTGTAAGTCGACCACAACACTTCTGTTAAATTTTAGTATTCAAATATGGTCACTGAAAGGAGCTGAAAAAGGAAGTGGCCATGACTGAGGCCCTCATAGCAACCTGAATTGACTCTGAGAGTTAACTCTAGGGCTTGAGGTTTGTCTGGTTATGTTGCTGATTGGATCATAAACAACCACAACAATGAACAGGAATGCCCAAAGAATTTGTTGGTATTTGTTGGTAGAGAACCAATCAGGAGTGTGGAGGAGGGTAGATCTGGGAAGCCAGACACCACTGTTGAGCATTCTGGAGGTGTCATGGGTTCTAATTCAACAAAACACAGACGAAGGAAGGTACTGTATCTGCTTGTAAGCCCAGTGAAATGCTCTCAAAAGCTACTCTTTTGGTGATGTTTTTTGCCCACAAAGGTTAGTTTGTTGGTGATTTTTTGGATGGTATAAGTGATTGGTTGTTGACTGGCCACTCTGGAAAATCCCCTTCCTGTGACACTAGCAATTTAACACCTCTCCTGTGTGTATCTGAAATTCATTTGGTAAAATGAAATCATTCTCATTACCGTAACATAAATTCTCCTCCTCCGTAACAGACTTTTCATTACTGTAATGCATAAAAATGCATAGATATTGTAAAGATGTTATTTCTCAGAGACAAAAATGTCTTCATTTTGTTATAATATGTTCCTTAACTGTGCCCCACGAGTGGGTTTTGTTCAAAATATATCTATAACAAAGAGATTATTTGAAAAATTGAACTCTACAATACACATTGTATTTCGGTAATGAGAGTTAATTCATTTAAAATGGAATTTAAAATATATAAAATATACATGTTGATGTGCAGTACTGTTCATTTAATGTACTTATTTGTGTAAATGAAAAAAAAAATCAAAAAATAGTTTGCTTACTAATGGTCTCTGTTTGTCATTTACCATATCGGTAATGAGAATTATTCTGGATCTTGCTACCATAACATTGAAATAAAGTTATATTGAATTGTTTTACTATAATACTTTTATCAGAAAATAAAAGTTCACATTCTATTCAGTCACTTAAATTTAAAAAATCAATCAAATGAGGTAGATAATATTTTGATGTCTACCACATCGTAGTTGTCTACCACATCTACCACATCGCCTGGTTGTATGCCATGTACAGCATACTTTTGCACTAGCATGACTTTCATGTTTTACTATCAAATTAATTTTATACTGTATACACTCACAATTTTTGTTATTGTTGATGATAGAATATTTATAAAAAGTGATGATGCATTAAATATTGTGTTAATGACCAAACATTTATTTGTGTTGTGGGAATCAAACCTATGATCCACTAGTGGATTTCATGTAGTTGCTGCACACAAATCTCCATGACACCCCCATTGTTTAGTTATGCTAATAAAAGTGCTGAATTAATGATGAGTAATGTCACATTGTACCAGGAAGTTTTTTTTGTGTTGAATGCAAGAATATAAAAATATATGTATATAACATCTCATCAATAGAAACAACAACACTTGCTGCATAGTCATAAAACACTTCCCCAAAAATACAATGATGATCAAAGATGAAATGATCAACAAAACTCATAACTGCCTCTCATCATCATCACTGGTAATAGTGTTAGTGGTAGTACTAATATGGAGTGTGTAATGTGTAAGTTACTGTGTTAATGTGTCAGAGGTCAAGGACTCCATGGTCACAGTGACCAAAGATGGACATTCGATAACAAGGAATTCTTTTTTCAAAAAGATCAATGCTGAGGTTCAAACAGATCCGGACGATCCGGTCAATGACACGGTTGTGGTGGCAACACCAATGTATCCATCCAGGATTAATCGTCGGCTGCCATCGCACCTCAAAGACTACGAGTGATGTTTGAATCACCAGGCTCAATTTGAAAAAAAAAAAACTGTTAATGTTTACACTTGTTGATTGAAGGTTATGTATCTGACTGTTAGATTCAGTGACAGCTATAATATCTGTATGAATGTGTTTCGGACTGTTCCGGATATACAGTTCACTTGATATGAATGCATTTCTATGATGTGAAGAATACTAAAAACTTAAAAGAACTTGAGCATTACCATATGCATTAGCGTAGGTTTTAAAAATTGAGTTACAACTACACTGTTATATTGTAAACAAATCAGTAAGTGAATGAGTTATTTCTTAGACAATGTTTGCAGAGATGTTTATTCTGTTAAAAATGAGATGTAACATGATGTTCATGTGATGTAACATTTGTCACAACAGTGACGTACTGCATGACCCCCTACAGGCATGCGCAAGTGGTGTAGTCTGAGCAGAGTATGCGAGCGTGTACAGAGGTATGTTTGCCTCCAACCTTTAATAAGTAAACAACACTTGGTCTGGTCATTGACTCATATAACGAGAACATCACATACACCTGGTCAGAAGTCTATGGCGAGTTGTTTATATGCTATTTTAAAAGCGCATTGTCAACAGTCATATTGGCGGGTGCACAATGCACCATCCTTCTATCATCCATGAACGCACACCAAGCATGTCCATGCAAAACATTACAGATTGCAGATTACAATGGGAAACATAATTACAATAAAGATATTACGAAATACTTTACATCTCATGATGAGTAGTTATTCATTTTGCAAATTGGTAATGACAGTTAAAAGTGATTAGGGAAGAGGCGAGAGACACGTATGGAGCACAGCTGACGATGCACTGTCATGAGATATAAGCAACTCCTCTACAGGATAAATGTTTTTTTATTCAGTCATTTGAGCAATATTAGGTTAAGTGTTGCTTTTTCCAGCCTATGTTTTCGATGGTAACCCATTGTCAGTCAATAGTGAAAGTAACTGCATATAACTCTTGTCGTTGACTGACACTATGGTGAAGTTAGTTTCATTTTGCCAATGAGTTCAAATAATAGAGTGCAAATGCGTGAAGGCTATGCAAGGTTTTAGTAAGGTATGGTTTAGTGGAATGACTAGGCCGATTCCATACGGTCTCGCAAGCAGCCTCCTTCAAATGCGCCGTTGAATGTCAATATGCCGATGCATTTATTTGACATTGCGCCGTTAAATGACTGCCATAGAAAAAAAGTCTATCAAAATAAAGGTCCAATATTAGATCTGATAAGGAAGCATTTTAAATAGGCGATTTTTTTTTATGATAAAGTAAGAAGCTGATCATCAACTAACAAATGTTATCTGAAATGATCCCTCAAACCAAAAGCGAACCACAGTTGAGCAGCCTATAGGCAAGCATGCAAAATCAGCCACTCTAACCGCTAAACAATCATGACTGACAAATGAATAGTGTGAATTAAACACACCGACACATAACGGCTTGTTGCCGACACCGGTGAAATGCACCAAAGATTCACTTAGCCGTGGGCACATAACGTGGGCATTTTGAACCACCAACAGTGTTTCGAAACACTTCAAAAGCTCAACTCTGATTCGAGACATTATTTTCGAGCATCACATCCCTAGTGTTTTTTTTTTTTTTTCTGTATGTGGTAAATATGTATTTGTGTTCTGTTTTGTGGATTATTAAACTTTAATGTTGAACTGAATATATACATATTGTAGATTTAGGGAGCATTTCTCTTATTTTTGGAGTTGCTGTAGAAAAAGAGGCAAATGATTGCAAAGATCAAAATGATGCATGGATGTTGAAGCTAGATCTAACTGTACTTGAACAAAATGTAATTGAATATTTAACCTGGGGTCTGGGACCATGTTATGAAGTTTCACATTCAATTCACATCCACAGTCCATTCACATTTCACAGGCCTTAAGTTTTTTGCTACACAACCACTTTTAGGTGGGGAAAAATTATAATGAGAGCAAAAACAATAGGGTTGCCACAGCTTTTCTGCTTGGACCCCTAATAAATGGTCAGTTTTTAAAAATGTTCCTTCATCATTAGAAGAAACAGAAAATAAAGTGTGAGTTTAAAGAATGAAACCCCAAAAGTGTGTACTACCCCCTTTATGGAATGTTAGGCCTAATGCTTTCTGTCTTTTCTATTAGCTTTTATAACCTCCTTCAATCTCCTGTGAGGAGCTATTGTCTCATATCTCAGGTGTACTTTGAAGCCATTCCTTTGGCAGTTATGTCACAAATCTACCACATCGCCTGGTTGTATGCCATGTACAGCATACTTTTGCACTAGCATGACTTTCATGTTTTACTATCAAATTAATTTTATACTGTATACACTCACAATTTTTGTTATTGTTGATGATAGAATATTTATAAAAAGTGATGATGCATTAAATATTGTGTTAATGACCAAACATTTATTTGTGTTGTGGGAATCAAACCTATGATCCACTAGTGGATTTCATGTAGTTGCTGCACACAAATCTCCATGACACCCCCATTGTTTAGTTATGCTAATAAAAGTGCTGAATTAATGATGAGTAATGTCACATTGTACCAGGAAGTTTTTTTTGTGTTGAATGCAATAATATAAAAATATATGTATATAACATCTCATCAATAGAAACAACAACACTTGCTGCATAGTCATAAAACACTTCCCCAAAAATACAATGATGATCAAAGATGAAATGATCAACAAAACTCATAACTGCCTTTCATCATCATCATCACTGGTAATAGTGTTAGTGGTAGTACTAATATGGAGTGTGTAATGTGTAAGTGCCAGTTACCTTCCACACAGCCTGAGATCTGTCAGAAGAGTGAGGAAACACTGACTCCACACTCCGCTTTTATGGCCATGGAGACTTCATGCAATACCGTTATTGCAACTCATGCAATCATTTTTTTTTTTAGTAAAATATGTTGTCAGCAAAATCAGGAATTTGGAAGAAAAGAGAAATAACCCAAAGAGGGAAGTGACACAGGAGAACATTGTGGGAGAAGAAGTGGGGGTGGTGTGTGTGTGTGTGTGTGTGTGTGTGTGTGGGGGCAGGAGAACATTGTTGGAGAAGAAGTGGGGGTGGTGTGTGTGTGTGTGTGGGGGGGGGTTACAATGTTCAACCTCATTGTAATTCTACTGTTAATAACTCAACCCAACTGTATTATAATCATACTGCATGCAATGGAATTGTATACTAATTCTACTGCATGCAAAAACACTGTATGCACAACTAAAACATACGCAACCCTATTAGAATCGCAATAGACCCTTTCAAGAGAGTTCCATTATCACTTCAAGCTGATACATCGGGCATATGCTACTCCATTGAAATGCTTCCAAATGAAATTAGTCCCAAACCCTATTTGCACTCACTGCCCAGATCAGGCACTTGGCACAACAATGCACATGTTTTGGGAGTGCACCCCAATCAGACACTTCTGGACTGATGTATTTTCTATAATGTCATTGTTACTGAATGTTGATATACAACCTAGCCCCTCCCTCTGCCTTCTTAATGATGATTCCCAGCTATCCATCACTTTCAACCAACGTAGACTACTCTTGGCAGGGCTTACGGCTGCAAAAAAGACCATCTTAAGGCTTTGGTTCCACCCTAATCTACCCTTAACACAATATTGGCTAACTGCCTACCAGTATATTACCTCTCTTGAGTGTACTACTGCACGCCTCAACAAGGCCAAACTAACAACTATCCAGGCATGGTCGTGGATTACATGGTCCATACAAGATCTCCTTGTGAAACAGAATATTCTGACCTGAGTGTAGGATCTATTATCATTACTACTATTACTATTGTTATTATTGTTATTATTATTATTATTGTTATTATTATTCTTATTCTTCTTATTATTATGATTTATTTATTATTTATTTATTGACTTTTTTAATTGATTTATTTTTTATGGGGAATGCTTTATACTTATATGACAATGTGACTGCTATCTTTAATCTCCTTCACTATATCACTTTTGTCTCTCAGAGCTATGTCTTGAGTGTCGTACTGTAGTTTGTGGTGTGTATGTTCAAGTTAAATGTGACTGTAAATGTAACGTCTCATTCTTTTCTAATAAAAAATGTTAATCACAAAAAAAAAAAGAGTTCCATTATCAGCATCATAGTTGGCCCCACAAGACTTCCTTTTTAACATTCCATATGTTATCTTAATGCAGAGGAAGTAGATTGGGAACCAAATGTTATTGTTGAAAGGGTCAATTCAATAATCTGCATCATTATTCTTTATCCCCATATTGTTCTATCTTAACTAATGTCCCTGGTCCTCCAGTGCTACATTTCTTATGCTGTCTTTCATTACAATGATTTTAAAACTATAATAATTGCATAACAAGACTGTCGAAAGTATTCATGATGGGAGACTTTTATGTACTTTGCCTGTGTCAGCAAAATAGTTTAAATAACTGTCTTAGGCAATGTTCCAAACATACAGAAGTGAAAGTACTTGCCACACCTGTTTCCGTTCAAGCCAGTAGAAAACTGGAACTATTTTTATCTGAGTGTATAATAGCTGAATGTATTTTTTGTCTTTCTACAAACAGTGTTTAATGTCTCTATCTCTCATACTCTCTCTCTCTCTCTCTCGCCCCTTCTCTTTATTCATGTCCGAACACATTTGGCAGACAATTCAGAACTCTGTCCTACAAGTCTGCGTGTGTGTGTGTTTGTGTGTGTGAGAGAGAGAGAGACATCAGTGTACAAAACTGGCAAAATACCTACTCCATTATAGCCACTAGAGGTCAGATTCTGCTATTTTATGTGATATGATACAATAAGCATTAGTCTTTGTGGCAAATCATGTATGATCTATGTATTCAGTGAAAGCATTGAAGATACTGTCAAAACAGTGGTCATGAGTAGATGGCACACATTACTGACATTTTTCAGTAGGGTGTAGTTAAATCAGACAGTTGTAATACATATTGCTTGAGATCAGAATTCAGAATTACAAGCCTTAGGTAAAGTAAAAAGGAAACATAATTTCTTATTATTTAATAAAACGTTCATTATTTGTTCATGTGTGGCGTTCTGGTGTGTTTACAATTCAGAACAACATACCAATAATCCTTACGTTAGAATATAACCCGAGCATAGCACTTTGCTGAATGCAATATTTCAAGCCAGTTGATTCTAAATGCTAACTGGTCTGCACCTTTGAAATATGCCTACTTATTGTCTTTGTTTTAACAGCAGATACTTGATAGTATTCACTCCCAACAGCCCCACAGTATTGTCACATCTGCAAAAAAAGATAGAAACATGTCTTCCAGACAATGTTGCAAAAAAAAAACAGAACTGAAAGTCTAGTGTTTTCACACCCGTTTCCTAGAAAACTGGAGCTGTTTTTGGTTTCTGGCCTCATTATGACAGCCGCTAGCATAGTGGTCATATGTGGATTGTCAAAGTTTGGTTTGTCAAACTTCCTGAATTTTTTGTCAATTATTCCCGGGAGGCCGAAACACCGGGGCAAATGAAACTTGGTAGGCATGTAGACAACTTTTACAGAAAACAATTGTTATGTTTGGGGGCAAAAATTGCTGCCAAAATGGGGCCACCAAAACACAAAGCCTTTTATCTTACCACTAGGAGTACTCCTAAATCGCACTAAAAGATTTTAGCTAGGAGTTTTCTCTTAAAAGTTTTTACAAAGCCTTTCAGACCTACTCTTAGTAAGGAAAAATTACAACTCCTAAACTAAGAGTGAGTCTTCGTTGCTATGGATGACGTCATTACTCATGCACAAGCTTGACTGAAGTGACCACCTTGATTGGCTGATGATTGTAATGCGGGCATGATTCCAAACACCTCCCTTACGATGATGAGTGACAGGTGACAGGTCTGAGAATGCATGCGCTACACAAGGATGGAAGATGATGAATAACTGAATAAAAAGGCCTAGCCTAAATGAATAAAGAGTAAGGCAAAACAAATAGCCTAGTAGCCTAATGAAACATAGGCCTACGGATTGATGCAGTATCTTTACAACATTATTAAATTAATCTGTCACCATATGCCTACGTTTGCAAAGAGGAGAACATTTTAATTTGATTCACAATGAAACGTTACATTTAATTTACATGTTGACAATGAATAGTTTTGGTTGTTGTTGGTTGCGTTATTGCATCCCTTTTATGCCTACAATGCGAAATTGTTCCCTCACGATTGGAAGCTTCAAAACATTGCAATGTTAAATGCCATTGCAATGTTAAATGCCACAAGGAGCTACTTTTAGCCTTAAAATTCTTTGTGGATACGGCCCCTGAACCGTAGCACCGATGATGACACAATTTTTATGGTATGTTGGTCTCAAGGGCCCACATCAACCTAGTACATAACCACTCATTTGTGATTTGCAAATGCAATATTATGCTGCTTCAATTGCCCCTATCTTCCGTTGAGATGTTGCACCAAATTCCATGTGTATGATGTATCTGACATCCTCTGGGGGTATGCCATGTTTCATGGAATTTCATGCATGGGGGCATACAATAAATTAATTTATGTGTACATTTAGTGACTGTACACCCATCAGCCTCTAGATGGTGGTGTTGAGCGAAGTGTTGCTGGTAGAGGATGATGAGGAGAGGAGCTTCAAGGCAGGACTGTCTCACACACACACTCTCTCACACTCTCTCTCTCTCTCTCTCACACACACACATAGGCACACACAAACACACACATAAACACAGGCACGCACACTCACACACACACACACATGCACACACACTGAGTATATAACAAATTAATTAATTCGTTTTTCAGTCTTTTTACAAACAGTGTCTATTATCTCTATCTCTCATACTCTTTCTCTTGCCCCTTCTTTTTTGCTTTGTTTATGTTTAAATGCATTTAAACGCAACTCTGTCCTACAATTAAGTGTGTATGTGTGTGTGTGTGTGTGCATGCGTGCGTGCGCATGTTTGTGTGTGTGCGCGACTGCGCATGCATGTATGTGTGTGAGTGTGTGTGAAAGAGAGAAATTGCACATCAGTGTACAGGACAGATGAAATACCTATACTCCATTATAGCCACTAGAGGTCAGACTCTGCCATTTTATGTAATCTGATACTTAATCTGAGTCTTTCAGGCAGCTCATGTATTACCTATATATTCAGTGACAGCATTAACAATACTATGAAGACAGTGGTCATGAGTAGGTGGCATATATTACTGAAACTTTTCAGTACGGAATAATTTAAACAGACAGTTGTAATATACTTGGCTTGAGGATAGAATCCAGAATTACAAGCCTTGGGAAAGTAAAATGAAACATTATTTGTTATTATTTAATTAAACTTTCATTATTTGTTCATGTGGGGCTTTCTGATTTGTTTACAATTCAGAACAACATACCAATAATCCTTACATTAGAATATAGCATAGCACTTTTCTGAATGCAATATTTCAAGCCTTTTAATTCTATTTACAACCTGTTACTGGTCTAGAAGAAGACATTCTGCTCAAAGTTTCAGTGGCTGTGTAGTGGGTGTGATAGAGAAGCTATGGTTAGGAGAGGTGCAGTTTGTGTTTCCTGCAGTAGGAGATGAGAGACCGTGCAGACAGGAGAGGAGAGCCACAGGAGAGAGAGGGTGGCTTCAGCATTTAACATACCCTCAACAATCAGGAATATTCCATAGCCTATCATCAAGTGAGCATTATTTGCGTTGATTTAATTAAAAGCAAACAGGCGGTTGAAAAGTGATATCAAAGAGTATTATATTGAGAGATACAGGAAAAGATAGAGACAGAGAGGAGGAAATAGAGAGAGAGAGAGAGAGAGAGAGAGAGAGAAATCAGCTAAGGGCAGGGTTAGTCTCCATGGTTACAGTGGATCAGAGTAGATAGAGCAAGGATGCTGGAGAGATAGGTAGTGAGTGGTGTGTGTGTGTGTATGTGTGTGTTTATAAAGATAAACCACACACACACACACACTGCTATTCATATCTTTCAACTTGTATGTGTGCGTATATAATGGAGGGACATTACCTGTGTGTGTGTGTGTGTGTGTGTGTGTGTGTGTGTGTGTGTGTGTGACAGAGTTTCATCAGCATGCGCATATCACTCTGTGATCCTTTAACAGGCATGCTCTTCTCTGTGAGTGATTTGCTGTCCTGGTAAATCTCTTGCTGTTCATTAAAAAAACAAAAACAAAGCCACTGAAGACTTCCCAGCAACATGTTACACATTAAATCCGTGTTGCCATGGTCACCAGCTCATTAAACTCCCTTATTGTGCCTTGAGGTTTATAATTAATCACTGAATATTTTGGACTTTGTTTGGACAAGAATTCCATCAATTCATCAGGATATTTAAATGAAGCACATTCTTCAGTCTTTGAATGGCTTAAGCAATGGGATTTTGGTGTGTTTTCTAGTCTCATACATACCATACAGAGGACAGAATGTTCCAGAGCACTTTTGTGCTGAAGAACTTTTTAGAACACTGTCAGAGATAATGGATGGACTTGGACATCCAATGACTTCATGTATCTTAGATGAGACTCCTAAATGATAACTAAACTAATACACATGCTGTCACGTTACTTCATCAGTGTCACACCATATATGCTAGAGATAGACAGCAGAGATTGATGACCAGTTTGAGAGATAGAATGAAAGAGGGAGGAAAGGAGGGAGAATGAGAGAGAAATAGTCTTCCTTGATGTAATAGAGCACAAATGTATAGGTGAGGGGAGTGGTTGATTATGGAGATTTCTCTAATGGATGTGAGTTGTCTGCCTGTCTTTCAAAACAGAGGTGCATTTCACCAGAGGGAAACTTATAATAACAATAAGTCTTTTACTGTCTCGTTCTCAGCTTCCTTATCTATCTTCTTTGTTTACCTAGTCTCTCAGCTCTCTCTCTCTCCCTCCCTCTCTCACTCACTCTGTCTCTCAATTCAAAATACTTTATTGGCATGACAAAATAAGGCATTTGAATTGCCAAAGCAGGCATACACAAGACAAGGGGGGTGAGAAATAAAATATCTGAACGTCTGTGTATAAACATAAAACTTTGACATTGACAAAAAAAAAACGTACCTAAAATTAGTATAATTTATAGATAAAAACAAAGAGTCTTTCTCTCTCTCTCTCTCTGGTTCTCAGCTCAGACATATTCAGCCTGGTTTAGAGAGCAGGGAGCTGTCGACTGATAGCTCTACCAGTAAAGGGCTACTCTCTCTGGACAGCTCAATCACCCTCCTGCAAGGAGAGATGAATGGGGGGCACTTTGAATTCACCAACGGTCCGTTCATTGAAAATGTTGCGTGATTTTGAATGGGTTAGAATCAAGTGTAGCGCCCCCTAGGCCTATCTCCTGGTACTAAAGGGCGTTCCCGGTGGCGACGCTTTAGGGATCACAGGTTTCACCGTGGCGTCAAGCTTACACCGGGCAGCTTCATTTTCCTCCTCCTCACGAATCTCGTTCAGTAGCTTCAAGAAAGTAGGCGGGGATTCTTTTCTCTCTCTCAGTCTTAACTTCACCAACATCATGTCAGACTCTACAGCGCCACGAAGAAGTTGCTCAATTCGCACTCGATCAACTTGTGCAGGTTGTAGTCCACCTCTCTGAACTACTTTGGTCAATGACTTCTCTACTCGACGGAGAAACTCAGACAGCACTTCACCGGAGTTCTGGCGAAGAAGTCTGAACACAAAATACAAATCTTCACCGGACTCTGAGGTCCCAAATGCACTTTCAAGCGCAACAAGATACTCAGATGCACTTGCATCACCATTAGACAATCTAACTGCCTTGATAATCTCAAGGGCAGGACCCTTTAAGCTTTCAACAATGCGCTTACACTTCTCTTTTTCGGCACAATCACTTTCTGCTATCATCAACTTAGCCTGCTCAATCCAATTCTCCATGGTTTCCTCTACCGCCGGAGTATCACTATCACAGTGGAATCACTAGAACGCTTTGTTGTCTTTTCCAAGAGCTCACCAACTGCAATTACAGCTTCAGGAGAACTAGTAGGAAGAGGGGAAAGCAAAGCTTGAACATCAGTCATGGATTTACATTACATTACATTACATTACATTTGGCTGACGCTTTTTTAGCCAAAGCGACTAACAGCATGGTAAACAGTTTAAGTTTTAGAGCAATTCTCAACAATTTTACGACAATTTTAAAAAAAAAACATTAGAGTACAGTAAGAATAAGTGCATCAGTGAGTGCTGTTTTTAACATTTACGTGTCAGTTTAAGACGGCTGGTGAGTACTAGGATCAGCAAGTCTTGTTGTAAGTGTTGCTATGAGAGGAGATGTTCTCTAAAGAGCTGGGTCTTCAGGAGTTTTTTGAAAATGGAGAGGGATGTCCCTGCCCTTGTAGGAACTGGCAGTGTGTTCCACCAACGAGGAACAACAGATGAGAAAAGTTTGGATTGGCCTGAGCGTAACGGTGGTAGAGCTAGACGTCGTTCGTCTGAGGAGCGCAGCGGTCTGGAGGTAGCGTATGTCTGTATGAGGGCATTCAAGTAGGTGGGAGCAGAACCGGAGACTACTTTGTAGGCAAGCGTTAGAGCCTTGAATTTGATGTGGGCTGCCATAGGTAGCCAGTGTAGCTGGATGAGCAGCGGGGTAACATGTGCCCTTTTGGGTTGGTTGTAGACCAGGCGCGCCGCCGCGTTCTGGATCATCTGAAGTGGTTTCACTGCGCAGGCTGGGAGACCTGTCAGAAGGGGGTTGCAGTAGTCGAGTCGTGAGATGACTATTGCCTGAACCAGAAGTTGGGTAGCATCTTGAGTCAAGTAAGTCCTGATTTTCCGTATGTTGTAGAGTGCAAAACGGCATGACCGGGCGACTGAGGCAACATGATCTGGGAAGTTTAGTTGGTTAGATTTGCCTTCATCTTGTAGAAGCTTTCTGAGTTTTGCAGAAAAATCCTCAGGGACAGGCTCTTTTTCTCTGACGACCACAATCTTCCATACAGGATCACCATCTTTAGGTAATACCTCAGTAGGAACGTGAGAAGGATCAATCTTTTCATGACATTCACACAGCACCAGCAAACTTGTTTTAGATGGACCTTCTTTTGAAGAACGAACACGTACATAATATATTTTCACAGTTTCAATTGTCAACTGGAACATCCAACAACAGCAATGCATGATCGGGCCTAACCATTGCATCACTACACCAATCCAGCAGCTCTTGTTGCAGAGCAGAACTATTTCCTCACTGAAGATCAAAGACAACAATAAAAGTTCAACTTAACACTCTCTGGAGCATCAACAACATTAATTGGAAGGAAATAACAGCAAGAATCACCCCGTCCGTGCCTCCATTTTCTGTAGCGCCCCCTAGGCCTATCTCCTGGTACTAAATGGCGTTCCGGGGTTCTTAAACTAATCCCAGTAATATATATATATATATATATATAATATATAGAATTCTTGCTGACCTTCTGTTTAAATGTCTGTTTGTGTCTTTACATGTACTTTGAATAAATAACTTTTTAACCCTTGTATACTTACTTGTGTGTAACTGACTTAAACCATATTCACATGAAACAACATTTACATATGCAACCTATTACCCAATGGTATCTTAATACTAAGTAAACACTCAGAACGCAGTTATTAAAATGTTAAATAAAAATAGAGTTTACTGAATAGAAATATGCAATTTACCAAAAGAATGAATTATAAATATAAACAAAAAATATGATACAAATGTATCAATGGAGCAAAGTATTCATTCATTCGTTCACCCTGTTACGAGTTGATGAACCACGGAAACAATTTTGGAAACATTATTTTAAGGTACAAAAAACTCTTTGGTGTTGCTTTAATCCCAAGTGGTAGGTTTCCCGTCGAGTCACCGCACCAGCACAGGCAGGCAGTCTCTCACACGCGATGACAATGGACTGGCAACAGCTCACTGACAGGCATCCTCTCGGTGGCGAGATGACAACTTTGGTAAAACGTCCACTCGACAACTACAAAGTCTTCGGCTTTCAAATTCACAATTCAGACCAAAACAAAGTCTGACTGGCAAAATATACAACGTGTGTCACGTTCTATTTTAAAGTTTTGCAACTAAAGCACGGAGCAAGTCCTCAACGTGGCTTCTCATCAACTATCCAGTCTCCTCTCCCGCGCGGTTTGAGACCTTTCACCTCACATGTAATACCATGCATACAAAAGTCATACAATGGAATATATGTTTTAACACAACATCAAAATATTACATGTTACATAGGGGTGGGCGATATATATTGTCTGCGATAATATCGTGATTGTTGTTTTAACGATGTGCACATTTACATTATCGAGTATTTAAATTACTTATGGGGAAAAAACACTCAAAATCACGCATTGAAACCCCATACATTCACTAAATACAGGAGGTGTATGCGAGAGAAGCATGATCGCAAGTGGGTCCACCTTGTCACATGCAGGCCTAATGTTTATTTTGTGCAGCGAGACCGAGATGTAGGGGAGAGCCGGGACAGTTGAAACACTTTTTTTTTAATTAAACGTAATTTACATAGCAATCGTACCACACTGAAAGCTAATATTTGGTCACTAGTAACCTACATCTGTCCTCTGTCAAATACAGATGCATTTTCAGCTTTGAACAAAACCATTCAGGAATTATTACAACAAAAGTGGGATGTGCGTAATGTTTCATTCGTCCCTCCTGGTCGGGACAGTTGAAACAACATAAGGGGACGAATGAAACATACAGTTTAAGCCATATAAACGTCCAACAACTTCGAAATTTTACTACATATCATGAATGGTACTCCCAAAAGGTTTTATTTTAGATATATTGTTGCAGGGCTATACGTCTGTTAACAATTCATTGCCATCATCATGAAGCGTGTATGAAGCGTTTTTTGAAATATCATGCCCTGTGGATGATTCTGCCATGTTTATAGCTAGAACGGTAAGCTTTCCCATTTATATCATGTTTATATTGTTGAAAATGTCGTTTCACTAGGTTTTTACGTGGGTTAGGCCAATGCACATCCAAACTAGATGTACCGCATAGCAGTACAAAATATGACCGCCGCTCAGTCCTGTACATCCGTTCCGCGAAAATAAATCACACTTCAATTTGTCTCCATATTTTACTCCATCCCCCACTCTTGAAACGTTTGTGTATGCTTGTTTGGCATGCCTGAGTGTGTGTGTGCGGCTGCACAGAAAGTAGCCTACTGGTGCTGAAAAGGTGAATAGATTGTAGAATAGCCAAAGAAGATGTAGCATTGTTATAAAACCTTTAAAATCTCTAAACAATCACAAGTAGGGCAGTTCATCACAGTTCATCCATTGCAACTGGATTGATGAAAGGTCACTTACACCTGTAGGCTACAGTACATTGTATTTGGGAAAAGCAAAAGGTATCAGCATAATGTTATTTATTTATTTTTTGTATGTATTTATAAACAAAAACATCTCTGTCAGTTCCATGCCGTTTTCAACAGCTATCAAAAACAAAGGTCATTTTTGGATGGATGGATTTTTTGTGAATGTTTCTTCTTCTACATAAGATTTTAGTCATCTTTAGTTCATGTAATACTTTATTGTCAATGCACAAATTAAGTAACAGTAGTCTGAAACGTTATTGTTAATGCACAATTTAAGTAACAGTAGCCTAGTCTGAAACGAAACGCTGTTTTACATCTAACCAGTGGTGCAAATAACTGACATGTCCAAATGGGCCTTGATGAAATGTGTCGCTAGACTGTTCATACACATTTTAACGGGCCAAAGTTGAAGAGCTTTTGTCCGTTATTGTTCGTGCAAATATAGGCTGATTCATGTTCCCTTGCATTGTTTAACTGAGGTCCATGGCTAGTCTGGCTTTCATCAGACCAAGCTCAATCTTTTAAGAAATCAAAAATAAATAGCGGGCAGATCAGGCTGGGTTCACCCAGCCTAGTCCATAGGCACCCGATATTGTTTAATTTTCCGATTGAGATATACACGCTCTGGCTATTCTAAATGCAAAAATGCATCAGGGAGTTATGACAAAACGGTAACTAACAAACTAGATCCTAATAGAAAGCTGTTAGCTTCCATAAGCTACAGGTAGGATTATAAGGTAGGCCTATTTACAACATAAATTGTCAATAGGCTATGCTGGCGACACAAATAAAATCTCCTTTGAAACCAATGGCTTACGCCTTACAGTATCAAGCGGACTTAAACTGTCATATCGTGGGCGAAAAGTTGTAATAACATTCACGCAGCTCCATGAGTCAAGGAAAGCGCGAATGAAGTAGCCACTTCTAAATGGGACCCACTACACAGTAGCTTAAGGTGTTTTGCTAAAGCAGCCATAATGAAATGAAGGTGTCATTGTTTGGATACTTCACACACACATGCTTTTTAATTTCACAGACTACAACTACCAAGCTGTAATCAAAGCACATCGATTCCCCTCTCTCACACCCTGCACGCACTTAAAACAAAAAAATAACAGGTGCCTCAGTCTCACGCATGTATAGGCAAAACTGTATCAGACCGGTGTAGTGTAACGTTGGTAAATCTTCCATTGCACAGAATGATTTTGTAGCACGTGCAATAAATGACAGTCGAAAGATACAAACAGTGCTGCTATACATTTGCTTGGTATAACCGCATTTATAGTTTTCTACAAATGCAATCAATCAAATGCCTCCATCACTCAACCAACGCTAACGGTAACATTACCTAGGTCCTTATTGATATTACAAGATTAACGCATTGCCTGCAAAAAAACCAAGCATGTCCGATAAACATCCTCAGATTTATTTCGGCTTCAAGAAGAAATGGGAATTACACTTCATGTGAACATCGTCCTATCCTTATTAGATGTTAAGCTGCGATAAATTACAGTCCTTGTAGGAAGCGTCCATTGTTTTTTTCCAACCCACTTTTAACTTCCAACAAAATTACGTCTCACTGCAACGATCGCCATCTAGTGGACAAACGACTACTTCTCGCCAATACTGAAAATGCAGCCATGATGATGATGATGAATATTTATTTTCGGTCCCCGGGACTAAAATGAATTTTTTCCGTAAAAGTCTAGTGGGGCTACATACCCACCAAATTTCATGTACCCGGTGGTTCGGTGTCCCGGGTATCAATGACCAAAAATTCAGGGAGTAGATGACGGAAAATTTCTTGAATTGTGTGCAAAAAATTTGTGTTTATGTGTGTGGGTGTGTGTGTGTGTGTGTGTGTGCGGTGTGTTTGTGCATGTGCATGCATGCGCGTACATATGTCTGCTGTGTTATGTGTGGGTGTGTGTGTGTTTATGCACATGTGTGCACATGGAATGGGTTAACATGACCCCTGTTTGCTCATCCTAGGCCCTACAGTTCTTAAGATATTCACAGAGAACTGTGTTTGGGGGTCCAGTCCAGCATGCATGCGGTTCCATATATGTCTACTGTGTGAGGTCTTTCAGTATGTGTCATAATATGATTACTGTAAATGTATGTGTGTGCGCAGTATATCTGTTTATGCACATGTGTGCACATGGAATGGGTTAACATGACCCCTGGAGGCAAACATAACGGAAAAAAATTGGTCATCCTAGGCCCTACAGTTCTTAAGATATTCACAGAGAACTGTGTCTGCCCTACCCTCCTTTCGGGGGTCCAGTCCAGCGGGGAGGGCTACAGATCAAAACGAAGAATGACGGTTCCATGCTATCCATGTGGGGGTACATGCCCACCAAGTTTTGTGTACCCGGTCTTTCAGTCAAATTTAGGCCCCGGGGACCACCACCAAATCCCCCGTGCTGGGCCTCCTGAACCGCAAAAAAAAAACAGTTTTTCCTAAATAACTACCTGAACCGTGGCACTGAGGATGAAGAATCTTTTATGGTATGTTGGTCTCAAGGGCCCACATCAACCTGGCTCATAATCACTCATTTGTGATTTGCACCCCCCACCCCCCCGTAAAAATGAAAATGCAATATTATTCTGCTTTAATCGCCCCTATCTTCAGTTAAGATGTTCAGAACTGCACCAAATTTTATGTGTATGATTGACCTGGCATTCTCGGGGGTATGCCAAGTTTCGTAGAATTTCATCCATGGGGGGGTCTAAAAAAATTAGGTTATGTGTACATTTAGTGACTGTACACTCATTGGCCTGTAAATGGCGGTGCACACATATACACATGCACACACACAGGCACCCACATACTATCGGTATTAGAACGGCCGATACATAATTACAAATTCAGTAGGATTAAAAGAAAGCCAAAATAAATATTCATCATCATCATCATCATGGCTGCATTTTCAGTATTGGCGAGAAGTAGTCGTTTGTCCACTAGATGGCGCATCGTTGCAGTGAGACGTAATTTTGTTGGAAGTTAAAAGTGGGTTGGAAAAAACAATGGACGCTTCATACAAGGACTGTAATTTACCGCAGCGAACATCTAATAAGGATAGGACGATGTTCACATGAAGTGTAATTCCCATTTCTTCTTGAAGCCGAAATAAATCTGAGGATGTTTATCGGACATGCTTGTTTTTTACTGCAGGTACGTTAATCTTGTAATATCAATAAGGACCTAGGTAATGTTACCGTTAGCGTTGGTTGAGTGATGGAGGCATTTGATTTATTGCATTTGTAAAAAACTATAAATGCGGTTATACCAAGCAAATGTATAGCAGCACTGTTTGTATCTTTCGACTGTCATTTATTGCACGTGCTACAAAATCATTCTGTGCAATGGAAGATTGACCAACGTTACACCGGTCTGATACAGTTTTGCCTATACATGCGTGAGACTGAGGTGCCTGTTTATTTTGTTTTAAGTGCGTGCAGGGTGTGAGAGGGGAATCGATGTGCTTTGATTACAGCTTGGTAGTTGTAGTCTGTGAAATTAAAAGCACGCGTGTGTGTGAAGTATCCAAACAATGACACCTTCATTTCATTATGGCTGCTTTAGCAAAACACCTTAAGCTACTGTGTAGTGGGTCCCATTTAGAAGTGGCTACTTCATTCGCGCTTTCCTTGACTCATGGAGCTGCGTGAATATTATTTATTATTATTACAACTTTTCGCCACGATATGACAGTTTAAGTCCGCTTGATACTGTAAAGGCGTAAACCATTGGTTTCCAAAGGAGATTTTATTTGTGTCGCCAGCATAGCCTATTGACAATTTATGTTGTAAATTGGCCTACCTTATAATCCTACCTGTAGCTTAGGGAAGCTAACAGCTTTCTATTAGGATCTAGTTTGTTAGTTACCGTTTTGTCATAACTCCCTGATGCATTTTTGCATTTAGAATAGCCAGAGCGTGTATATCTCAATCGGAAAATTAAACAATATCGGGTGCCTATGGACTAGGCTGGGTGAACCCAGCCTGATCTGCCCGCTATTTATTTTTTGATTTCATGAGCTTGTCAGTTATTTGCACCACTGGTTAGATGTAAAACAGCATTTTGTTTCAGACTAGGCTACTGTTACTTAATTTGTGCATTAACAATAACGTTTCAGACTACTGTTACTTAATTTGTGCATTGACAATAAAGTATTACATGAACTAAAGATGACTAAAATCTTATGTAGAAGAAGAAACATTCACAAAAATCCATCCATCCAAAAATGACCTTTGTTTTGATAGCTGTTGAAAACGGCATGGAACTGACAGAGATGTTTTTGTTTAAAAAATACAAAAAAAAAAAAAATAAATAAATAAATAAATAACATTATGCTGATACCTTTTGCTTTTCCCAAATACAATGTAGCCTACAGGTGTAAGTGACCTTTCATCAATCCAGTTGCAATGGATGAACTGTGATGAACTGCCCTACTTGTGATTGTTTAGAGATTTTAAAGGTTTTATAACAATTCTACATCTTCTTTGGCTATTCTACAATCTATTCACCTTTTCAGCACCAGTAGGGTACTTTCTGTGCAGCCGCACACATACACAGGCATGCCAAACAAGCATACACAAAAGTTTCAAGAGTGGGGGATGGAGTAAAATATGGAGACAAATTGAAGTGTGATTTATTTTCGCGGAACGGATGTACAGGACTGAGCGGCGGTCATATTTTGTACCGCTATGCGGTACATCTAGTTGTATTGATGCTATTCATAAACAATGAGCTGTAAAGTAACTGTCAAGTTTTTGTTTAGTTTTTTTTAAAGGATATCGACTAATTATCGTTATCGTCAAAATCACAAAAAATATCGAGATATTATTTTTTGTCCATATCGCCCACTCCTAATGTTACATTATACATTTCACTTTGCCAATGAAATATTTTAAACAAAACTCTAAGAATGAATTTAAACACATACATCACTTAAACACAGTTGTGTATCAAACTACAACTCCCATAATCCCTTTCACTTACCCAAAATGAAAGGAATGGAGATGAACTACAATAAGCTTATTTCTTGAGCTTACTCCTAAATTCTAATATTATATAACTTCAAGATCATTTTAGTTCTAATGAGCAATTATGAACTTTATTTAATCTAAGTTATGTAGCACTTATTTATTTAACTTAAATGCTTTTTAGCACTGCGCTACACAAGGACTCCACCTTTACTGTAATGGGTAGATGTAGGAAGAAGGATGGACATAAAGTTTACGTGATTGATCGTTCGTAACAGTGGGAGCAGATTCAGTCAGGAGGATATTGGAAATACCAGTTAGCCTAGAAATCTAGACGCGCCCCTAGCGGCAGCAAATTACATTTGCTGCCAGGGCTAGTCTAGCAACTCTCCGTTGGCTTGTGAGCTCCAGAAATCGAAACTTAATCAGGACATTGAAATCGTGTATAGAGTCATTTGGTGGGCTTAACATAATGATTGATGGCAGAGTTGCAACGGTTTGGCTTGAATTCCCTGCTACTTGAAAACAAATATCCTATTGCGTCCTATTGCGTGCAGAGGGAATTTGAAAGACAACTGATTATCCCGCCCCTCGGACTGAGTGGGTCTGGCTCGCCAGGCTAAATACCAGTGCTATACACCATCAAACATGGTAAAAAAAAGAACCAGGACAGCGTAGGCGCAGTTTAGATACAACATGAAGTCAGAGCC
The DNA here is from genome assembly GCF_017589495.1 of Alosa alosa. NCBI lineage: Eukaryota > Metazoa > Chordata > Actinopteri > Clupeiformes > Clupeidae > Alosa > Alosa alosa. The sequence goes on along the minus strand of NC_063211.1, from coordinate 14,493,167 downwards.
ACAGAGACAAACAAGAAGGATGAGGCAGATGAAAAGAAACCCAGAGAGAAACAGAGACAGAGAGAAAACCAGACATACCATGAGATATACAAAATGAGAGGGGGAGAGATCAATAAAAAAAAACATATAGAATGAGGGACACATAGTGTGAAAACAGAAGAGAGTGAGAGGGAAAGATAAACTGAGAGACGGTGGAAATGAGACAGACAGAGAGAGGCGAGATAAAAGAGATCGACAGAGAGATATGACGGAGAGGGGGTAAGGGACAGAGAGTGATAGAGAAAGAGGAGGAGGAGAGAAGGAGAGGCAGATGGGTGGAAAGTGAGACACATGACAGAGAAGAAGAAAGAGAACGAGAGTAGAAGAAAGAGAAAAGGGAGTGACAGAGAGAGAGAAGGATGAGAGAGGGAGAGACAGATGGGTGGAGAGTGAGACACGTACAGTATGACAGAGAAAAAGAAAGAGAACGACAGAGTAGAAGAAAGAGAAAAGGGAGTGACAGAGAGAGAGAGCAATATAATAGTAGATGTAGGCAGAGAATGAGAGGAAAGGAGAGGCAGACAGACAGAGAGGAGGTCCCTCAGGTCAGCTTTCATTTTACCTAACAAAATGAGGACGGCCAAGCACCCAGCACCTCCATGTCCAATCCTGCCTCCGCAGGCCAGGGGTGGGGTGGGGTGGGGGAGTGGGACACTCCCTACAGGTACAGGAACTCTGGAAGATGAAGTGTTGAGTGAGGGTAAAAGAGAGTGATGAAGAGAGACTTTTGACCTTGAAAATCAACTTTGATAAACCACATTATAAAGTTAAAAGGTTTAGAACCTGCAACCAGAAAAGATTCTGCAGAGGAAAGAGAGAGAGAGAGAGAGAGAGAGAGAGAGAGAGAGAGACTTTAGCTTTTTACCCCCAATTAATGAATTAATCATTTTAATTAACCACATATAACTCTGATAAAGGAGTTATTCAAATAATTAAACTTTTCTGCCCACAACAATCTTTGACAGTACTGATTGATCAAAAGTGAAAATTGACTGTTTTTTGCAATCTATCGTATCATCATGTTATTATAGCCATGTTATTTAATAATGCACATTGAAGAGGCAGACAACATTTTGCCCATAACATCAGTCAACTCTCAGAGAGAGGATGACACAGGAAGAGAAGATCAGCGAGACACTGAAAATGGAAAACAGAGAGGAAGAGACAGCGGTGGAGAGATGAAAAAGAGAGAGTGGGAGGGAGATGGAGAGACAGAGAAGGGGAGATTAAAAGGAGAAAAGGGGAGGGCACATCCATGACTTCCCTCTCTAAGCTGAAGCGTTGTTGAGTGACAGCATGGCTCCCTGATCGTGTCAGACCAGGGGGACGTGCAGTCTAGCCCTGGGCAAGCCCCTCCTATGGCACTCCTGATCCCTGAACCCAAGCTAGGGGCCTGAGACACAGTCTGGCACACTCAGTCAGTCTCAATCCAGACAACGGGCCTTGAGACTCAGCCTGTGATAGTCTGAACCCGGGCAGGCTGCAGGACAGAGAAACAGTCTGGGACTAACGGAACCCAGGCTACAGGCCTGTAGACACTCAGTCTGAACCACAGCAGCTACGACAGCATATCAGAGAGAGAGATGGGGAGATGGGGGAGGTGATGAATGAATGGAGCCTGAGGTAATGAAAACCTCAATCACAGACAAACACACACACACACACACACACACACACACACACACACACACACACACACACACCCACACACAGATACACACACACACACACCAACAAAGGATTAAGACAAGATTAATTCAGGGAGGTGGAAGTGTCTGCAGTTCCTAATCTCATGGACAAGATGTTTCCATGATCTAATGCTGAGGACAGAACGACTAAATCAGTTTGTAAACAAATAAACAAATACCTCTTTCCTGTTAAACATATATAAGTCCCTATGTCCCACTGGTTTGTTCCTATATTCCGTGCATACTGTAGGTGTGTCTATCTGTGTGCGTGTGTGTCCTCATGAAGTGAAGTCACGACCTTCGCCCGCGATGACATTGAGTGGAGAGAGACACGTGCTCTTCGCATCGTGCTTGAAATATTGCTTTGCTCCATGACGGGACACACACACTTCTGTGACAAATCGAGAACTGCCCATCTGAATGCTAGGCCATGGCTCAGTGGCACAATAAATTGACAAACGTGTCATATGCGCTACTTTAGCACAGAATAACTAAAAATGGCTTCAACGGCACTCCCGACCTCCCGAATTTGTGTGAGGGTGTGTGGGGGGTTGGGGTGTTCGGAAGAACAGATGGGTACTCATCTCTTGCCGCAAAGAGACAGATGTTAAAAGACTGTGCGTGCGTGCGCATGTGTGTGTGTGTGTGAGAGAGATGGGGGTGTGAACGTGTTTAGACGGGGAAGTCTGACAGATATTCTGCACACTTGTGTATGTCTCAGATTTATAGCCTATAAGGCAGTCGCCAGGCAGACATATCCCTCCATCATCACAGCCCTACCCCCGGCTCCTTAGTTTCACCCTAATTAGGGTTTGGGCAAAAACTGCACGGGAAATCACTCCCAAGTAACAATAGCATCAGCACCATGGACAGAGCCTTTGTCTTATTGCAGACTGTTCCAGGAAACATCCCTTCACTGTCAGATTCCACGAGGTATTATTAAAAACGTAACATAACCATAAAATCATTATATAATATATAAACCGTATGCTAAGTAACCTAAATGTCCTATGTTGAGTAGAAAATAAACTAATCGAAACAAAGACTGCGAGAACAAAGACTGGAGGCACACTCGTGATCGCCAAGCCTCTTTTTGCCCTCTCTCCTTCGTTCGCTCGTACACACACACACACACACACACACACACACCAAAGTGGCTCTGTGTTTGTGGCCACAGCCATTTTTCCCTCACTAGATCGAACATCGCGCGAGGTGTCACGCTGTAGTTGTAGCAGAGTGAGCGAGCAGAGTCTTTGCTGGGTTTACCGTCAGTCTCTCCTCTTGGCAGCTTGCTGCACACTCCGTCGGTCTTCTGTTCTCTCTAAAGGCAAAGCATCGCCTGAGCCGAAACCGCAGAGGTCACGAGCTGTCTTTATTTTGTCATGATCGGAGAACTGTACCCTCCAAGAGCGCCCGTGTACCAGATTCTCACCGGTGGTGGACGTTTTCAAAAATACCGCACGATGTGCCCACGTCAAACGGAACTGAAGTTAAAATAGTGGTGGCATATAGAAACAAAAGTGTTCAGTCGAGCAAAGGGGGGATAAAATCGAGAGTGGATCCGCAAGGATGATCTGTGACGGACTGACTGAGAAGCGTTAAGTCTGAGCGGTCCAACTTCAACTGCTTGGTTCTGAGTTCGGATCGCGTCCGGACCACCTTCTGTAACCATGCCGGTGCGAAGGGGACACGTTGCGCCACAAAACACTTTCCTTGGAACCATCATTCGGAAATTCGAGGGGCAAAGTAAGTCTCTTGGCAGATCTATTGTGCGTTTGAAGCATTCAGCAGCTACTATGTCGCTTCAACTAATATACAACGAGATGTGTCAATTGTATAAACTTGTTGATATTTTGTTCGAAGCAATTAGCAGTCTGAAAAAAAATCCGAACAAGAAAAATCACTATTGTGTTCACGGAGTTAGGTTTTAACATGTGGAGCACGCATGACATACTGTGTAAGAAATATGTACTATTTGACAAATATAGACCGTGTGTTAATCAGATAAATCGTTATAGTATAGCATACAGTATGCTTGAATATACAGTACACACTTATGTAGAATAGTTTGTTAAAATAAAGAAAACTTAAAATTCAAAAAATAATTTGTATCCCCTCCATCACAATATCATAAACATTTGAGGTTCAGATTCGTTTACTTTCTGAAATGTTATAGTAAATTTAGTCTGTATAATTAAACTTTTATTTTTCATTTTGAGTAGTCTTATGCACTCACAATCAACTGCCTTCCCATTGCGCATGTAGAGGTCACTAATTCTCTCGTCTTAACTAGCATACCCACCCAGTCACAAAAGTTCGTATACAGCCACGTTTACGTGTTACAATTGGATTTTAACCGCCAGATGTATTTCCTGCGGTGACGCGCCTACACCTGTGTTTCCCTTGTGTGTGTTTCATGTGTTTTGTCTACGTGCATACTTGCTTTTGCATGCCACATATCACCACCGTTCTCTCTTTCCCTCTCTTTCTCTGCACGTAGACAAGAAGTTCGTTATAGCCAATGCCCGGGTACAAAACTGCGCCATCATCTACTGCAACGATGCGTTTTGTGAGATGACGGGCTTCTCACGGCCGGATGTAATGCAAAAAGCCTGCACCTGTGACTTCCTCCACGGGGAGCTCACCAAACGACATGCTATCGCGCAGGTGGCGCAGGCCCTGCTCGGCTCAGAGGAGCGCAAGGTTGAGATCACTTACTACCGCAAGGATGGTAAGTCATACGGGCCTACATGTATGCATAGAGTGTGTGTGCGTGTCTGTGCGTTTAGTTTGGGCAAGATGATGATGCTTATCAGATCTGTCCAGCCAGGTGGAAGGACACACACACACACACACACACACATACAAGCCATCAGTGTTGTGAAGGGCAGCTGGTGTTATGCGTCTTTACTTGGTCAGTGCGGGATGACGGGTGTCTGATGTGTCAGTGCCCTGCAGGAGAGACTCTGTGCTCCATGGCTAAATATGGCTGTCGCTGGTGTGACGAATCCGCACAGTCCCCACAGCGCTGGTTCTCAGGGCAGAGGAGTGACTGAGAGTGTGTGTGCTGACCAGTGCAAGCGCTGCTGGACACAGGAATCTTGATCAACATGAAACACGAGCTGGTATGACACAAAAGCCTCAGACATACTGTGAATACACACACACACACACACACACACACACACACACACACACACACACACAAAATGACACACACACACACACACACACACACACACACCCACACACACACACACACACACACACATACACACACACACTCACACAAACGTGCACACAAACACACACTTGCACATGTACAGTATACACACACATACACAAAAGGTAAAAGTCCCCCCCCTTCCAAAATAATGACTTACTATTGAGTGGCTGGTGAATTTTACCATTTATTTGTCAGTGGCTGGTAAAACCAGGTAGAACCCCTGCCACCCAACACAAACACAAACACATTCACACACATATCACTCCCCCTGTTCACATGCTCCCAATCTCCCTCAGCTGTGTGGTGCCCTGTGAAGAATCACTACTAATCCTCTCAGTCTGTCACTGTGGACAGCTGAGAGCTCTCTGAGTATGGCCACAAACTCCATTGTACATGGGAGCCGGACACTGCTTGCCCAGCAGTTGCATTTAGCTTTTTTGTGTAAGTGAATTGGTGTACATGTGTGTGTGTATGTGTGTGTGTGTGTGTGTGTGTGTGTGTGTGTGTGGCGTGATGGAGCAATTATAGTGTCACAATCGGCTCTCAAACCTGCCATTGGGAATCCGTGCTGCTTTGGATAAGCATCTTTTAAATATCAGTCACCTTTACCTTCAGCCATCTACAGTATAGCTTTCCATTGTTGTTGTTGTCGTTGGGGACGTGTTGTTTTCTGCTTATTTTGCGTCAGGAAAAACAGGAGTACAGTGCATCCTTGAGGGTGGTGCCTGAGGCCAGTGCGTGCGAGAGTCCCAAAGCGTGGCTCAGTCATCAGTCAGCGCCTACCCAGCGCCCCACTCTCAGGGACAGAGAGACTGTTATTCATGGGCTTGCGTGTATGTGTGTGTGTGTGTGAGAGAAAGAAAGAGAGACAGAGAGAGAGAGAGAGAGAGAGAGAGTGTGTGTGTGTGGGGGGCTTGATTGACTGCTTGTCTCTAATTTGTCAGACATATGTCAAATCAAGAGAGAGGGCCAGAGAGAGAGAGAGAGAGAGAGAGAGAGAGAGAGAGAGAGAGAGAGGGGAAAGAGAAACAGAGAGAGAGAGATAGAGAGGAAATCCTGCATTCCAGTAAGCGAGCTAGCGAGTGTGCCCAAATGGAGACAAATGAGGTTGCCGTGGTGATATGACAGCATTTATTGTCATGGGTGAGCTGCCGTGTTGTGTGTCGGAGTGAAAGTTTAAACAGCCAGTATCAGGTAGCAGCTTCTACAAGTCTCACAGCCAGAGGGACAGGGTGTGTGTGTGTGTGTGTGTGTGTGTGTGTGTGTGTGTGTGTGTGTGTGTGTGTGTGTGTCTGTCGGTATTAAAGTGGGGAGTGCAGTGACCTCAAGCAGTGATATTTGTGAGAGGGGAGAGAGAGCAACCACTGGACAGGCTTCCTTACATAAGGGAGAAAAAGAGAGAGATAGTTGGAGAAAGAGAGAGAATAGATAGAGGGAAAGAGTAATCCAGGCACGGACAGGTACAGTGACCTGAGGCTTTAATAAGGTCTGAAGTAGACCAGAGATCACGCCAGCACATGTTAACTCTCTCTCTCTCTCTCTCTCTCTCTCTCTCTCTCTATCTCTCTCTTTCAATTCTATTCAACAAGGTTATATTACTGCATTATATACAAAATATATTGCCAGAGCATAAGGGCTCTTATACATTCTGCTCTTTCTCTCACCCTTTGACTCGGTCAGTGCTAAGCACACACAGCCTTCTACTTTCCCTTCGCCTCTCCCTCCCTCCCTCTCTCCCTCCCTCTATCTCTTTCTCCCTCTATCTCTCTCTCTCTTTTTCTGTCTTGCTCTCTTCCTCCACTTGGGGAAGGTTGATCCCCTTCAATTAGAGCTGAAGCATTCAAGCATGCCACCTGACTCTTTCTCTCTCACACACACACACGCACACACACACACACACACACACACACACACACACACACACACACACACACACACACACACACACACATAATTCTCAGGGCTGTCGTCTAGATGGAGATGAGGCCAGGGGTGGTGGGGGGAGGGAGGAGATTGGAGACACAGGACACACACACACACACACACACACACACACACACACACACACACACACACACACACACACACATGCTCACACACAAGGGTCACTTAATCAGATACATGAGAAATAAAACAAAAAGTGTCCTACATACATGTTGATGAATATATATGTGTGTGTGTGTGTGTGTGTGTGTGTGTGTGTGTGTGTGTGTATGTGTGTGTGTGTGTGTGTGTGTGTGTGTGTGACCTGACGTTACCCCACCTGTTGTTTGGCCACAGCAGTCCGAGGCGTCTCGCACAGCTGAGGTGAGCAGGCGAGAGATAGATAGAGGGGAACAGCAGATCGATGCGTGAACAGGGGAACATGGACAAGAGAGATGAGGAAGATGTGCAAATAGCCATCCACTGAGTGACCGATGGTACAAGGCTGAGAAATTTAATCAGAAATGAACAGAACCAGAAAATGACATGGGCAGACAGATTGATGGATAAAAAGAGAGAGAGAGAGACAGAGAGAGAGATAGAGAGAGAGAGAGAGAGAGAGAGAGAGAGAGAGAGAGAGAGAGAGAGAGAGAGAGAGAGAGAGATGGACGGAGGGAGGGAGACTAATGAGATAGTGACTGTCTGTTTTTGATTCATGCCAATAATTGGCAGGGAGGGAGGAAGAGTGAAGAAAGGGGTATAGAGACGGAAAAGAAGAACAGACTAAGAAGGACCACTTAAGAAGGATTGGGAAGGAGGGCACTTAAGAGGGCTTGGGAAGGAGGGCACTTAAGAGGGCTTGGGAAGGGGGGCACTTAAGAAGGAAGGAGGGCACTTAAGAAGGAAGGAGGGCACTTAAGAGGGCTTGGGAAGGGGGGCACTTAAGAAGGCTTGGGAAGGAGGGCACTTAAGAAGGATTGGGAAGGGGGGCACTTAAGAAGGATTGGGAAGGGGGGCACTTAAGAAGGCTTGGGAAGGGGGGCACTTCCATACAGTCAGAGAGGCAGTATATCCAGGTAATAAAGGTGCTTAAATAGCTACCTTATACTCTAAAATGCACACACACAATCACACAGGCACACACACACCCACACACACACCCACACACACACACACACAGCTATATCGGCAAACTCAGTAGGTTCATACAGTTACTGGATTCAATTGGCCACAAAAACGCCTGCGCATCATTCTCTATCTGGCCAAGACTAATGAGGATACATGTCCTGTCATGTCCCATGGATTTTTCTATTGTGTGTGTGTGTGTGTGTGTGTGTGTGTGTGTGTGTGCACGTGTGTATGTGTTTGTGTGTATGTGTGTGTAAGAAGAGAGAGGGAGAGAGACAGAGGGAGAGAAAGAAAGAGAGAGGGGGAATGGTTAGGACTTGTGGATGTGTGTTAAGTTGTTTATGTGTTAAGGGAGATCAATAAAAGGAATATCTTTGTGTGTGTGTGTGTGTGTGTGTGTGTGTGTGTGTGTGTGTGTGTGTGTGTGTTGGCGTGTAGAGAGAGAAAGAGAGAGAGACAATATAAGGAATATCTTGATAAATCACCTCTTTGAGAAGCTATTAGTACCTTGAAGTTAGGGTTTAAAAGACTGAAATAGATATTAGAGGCACAAACCGTGAAAGTCCTATGTGTAGGACCTTTTCATTTAAAACATTCTAAAATAACCTACAAATGTATATGTATTATGTATGTATATGTATTTTAAGTATATAAATGTATAATCTATTTGACTTCACGTAAGCTCTGTGTTGCCCAGATATCTACTAAAATTAGTATACTAAGCAGCTAGCTTCGTCTGCTTTGGATTGTACTCTCTCATAACACCTCAATAAATAACTGCATATGCGTACAAGTCAATGGAAGAGTATCATTGTGGACCTAATGGTGCATTCAACTCAACTTCTACAAATAGCCCCTTTAAACAGGTTAAACAGGAGATCAGAACGGTTTGTCTTGAATAGTTGTGTATGGTATGCCTTTTCATTGTTTATTTGTATTCATCTAATTGCTATGCTTCCTAGCCTGAGTGAACCTAGGCCAATTTGCTCAGCAGGTCCATCTGCCAATTCCTCAATTCACAGCGATTTCCAAATCCCCAATCACAACCACTTATCTGTAGGGTGAGCATTCATCCGGACAGTCTGGCTTTCGAGTCCTCTGTCCAGACCTATGCAGAGTGTCCTCTTTTTGGGGCATTTGTCCTCTTTGACAAGTGCTCCACAGAAAACAATTCTTAAGTAGCGATGATACAGTATAAGCATGCCACAGCAAACAATGTTTAGAAGTAGCGATGATACAAGTACTCCACAGCAATCAATGCTTAAAGGGCTGTTCTGTAACTCCAGTTATTTCTTCACTGATTTCTCACTTTTGTTGTGAAATATGCACCCCTACAGCTTTGGGGTGCATATTTCACAACAGTCTCTTTGGTCTTTTCGCTGGCTCTGCCATGATGAACATCTAAAAAATGAAGCCATCTTATAGACCCTTTCAACAAGGTAAACAAAAACAATGCTTGAACGTTCTATTTGGGCCCCAATCTACTTCCTCTGCATTAAGATAACATATGGAATGTTCAAAAGGAAGTCTTGTGGGACCAACTATGATGCTGATAATGGAACTCTCTTGAAAGGGTCCATAGCTAGCTGGCATGGCTAACCGGTGCTTGAGGGCATTTCACATGTTTCTCGCTCGTTCTCGCTTCTCACGGGACTTCCTGATTCAGACACTGCCGGGACGCTAGTGCAGATCTTGCAAGGCTGGTTTTCACTAGGAGATGGTAGGGGGAGCAGGGAAAGCCGCCATTCTCGCCACAACAGGTCATTTAACCATCACAATGATTTCTTAACTGTTTTATTACAGTAAGTTGAAAATGTTGCATAGGGGGCCTTTAAAGGAGAATGACTTGGGTCTTCACATAGATCTCTGTTTCGCAAGGTCACCGACTAGTGACGATACAACAACAACAAAAAAGTGCTACCTAGCTCGAGTTGCTGCAAAATCATGCACCCCAGTGTGTAGCACTGTAGCTGCCTGGCTGCTTTAGCTGCAACAACTCGAGCTAAGTAGCACCATTTTTTTTCCGTACCAACAGTACTCGGTGACCTCGAGAAAACGGAACTATGTGGAAATTGCCGAGCTTTCCTAGTAGTGTAGGGGGATAAGGTGGGTCATACAAGGACAGACATAAGAGTACGGTCAGCAGTGCGCTGAACATTACCAATAGCTGTACTGGTAGTGTCAGTGTTAAAACGACACAGATGTGTATTTTCTTTGAAATTGAGTAAACAATTGGCTTTAAAACCTTACTTTACAAGACAGATGTGCTTTCCTGTAATGTCACTTCTGGTTGTGTCCCTTGGAAATAGGAATGGAATGAAGCGTCCCCGGACCAATTCTCGTTCTCAGCTGGAATTCTAGAATTCTACAAAATTCTGTTCGCCTCCCTCCCTAGTGTCCCCGTGCCGAACTGTAAACAGGCAACAACACGCTGCAAAAACAAACCTATCCTGGTCCTACGTCCTTGTTTGCAGTCATTTGCTGAATATTTCATGGCGCCTGTATCAGACACCACTTGAGATGCGGCGAGGTGTAATCGCAGAGGAGAGAGGAGAGGAGACAGCAGGGGAGGAGATGAGAGGAGAGGAGAAGAGATGAGAGGGAAGGAGAGGAGAGAAGAGGAGAAGAGACGAGAGGGGAGGGGGAGGAGAAAGGAGGAGGAAGAAGAGAGAGCATTGATGATCATGCTCTCTCCAGTCAGGCCCTGGCTCTATGTCCCCTAACTGAGGCTCGGTTTAGCGCTCAGGGCTACTTAGCAGCATGCAACGTACTGTAACCCTCACACCCCAAGGGCTTGGGAAATTGGAGAGGAAAAAACCCTAAGAGTTACACAAAGAAGATGTCTGCAGTGAGAGAGAGAGAGAGAGAGACAGAATGTGTGTGTGTGTGTGTGTGTGTGTGTGTGTGTGTGTGTGTGTGTGTGTGTGTGTGAGTGAGAGAGAGAGAGAGAGAGAGAGAGAGAGAGAGAAAAAGAGAGAGAGGGAGAGAGAGAGAAAGAGTAAGAAATAACAAAAACTGATATACTCCAGGGACAGAGTGCTGGAAAACTAGTAAGTGTCTGATTGGTAATGAGGCAGTGTGACTCATGCAATCTCAGTGCCATTATTTGATAGTGTGTGTGTGTGTGTGTGTGTGTGTGTGTGTGTGTGTGTGTGTGTGTGTGTGTGTGTTTATGATTGATATTGTGAAACTAATTCCTCCTAACTCTTCCATCATTCATTCCATTTGTTTCCTGTGTCCACCGCTCCCACCACACAGCCATCCATCATCCACACACAACACAAATCAAGCCGCTCACTCCATTCGCTCCGCTATCTAAATCTCTCTCTCAAACTTCTCTTTTCCTTCCACATTGTTCCTCCCCATATCAAACCATGGAAGGAAGAAGCAGTTTTGATGAGACTAGAGGTTTACCCAGTGCAGGCGTAGACAATTACAGCTCATCAATTTACCTCAGGGAAAGTGTTTAGATAAGGATGGCGTGTTTGGTGTGGGGATTCCAGAGCACTCCCTGCTTAGCATTTAAATTACAAACGCGCTAGCTGACGTGTATT